>NC_141295.1:13214154-13514154 GCF_037954325.1 Fistularia commersonii
AGTTGTCATTACCACATGT
Organism: Fistularia commersonii; assembly: GCF_037954325.1. Taxonomy (NCBI): domain Eukaryota; kingdom Metazoa; phylum Chordata; class Actinopteri; order Syngnathiformes; family Fistulariidae; genus Fistularia; species Fistularia commersonii. Next base: position 13,214,174 of record NC_141295.1, read on the forward strand.
TATGCTTTAACTTACATCAATGTTTTCCAGAGATGTAAACATTTAGTTAAACTTGAGCTGATATCTGAAAGAAGTTATTGTAAAATGTTCCTTGTGAAATGTGCACATTGTTACGTCAATTCGCGTCTATTCAGTGTTTGTCTACACTTGGGGGCGGAATCTCTCCTGTGACACCCTTCCTGAATGTTTCTTCTTTTATTTTATCTGATAAAAAAATCTTATTTTAGGGCCATTCTTCTTTCACTGTCATCAAGAAAACGGGGTCATTGTATATTGTATCTTGCGAAAAAGCGTGGCACTGTTTGCACTGGAGTCGTGGAACCGCAAAGTACAACTGCAAGCAGCCGCGCAGATAATCTTCACAAATTGGATAAATTAGGGGAAAGTAAACGTCGGATCATTTTAAAGGGTCTTAAAGGGATGAAGGTGAACGGAAGCGGGGATAATGGGATAGAGAGGAATTGTAACTGTGTACTAAAAGGGTGTTGATAGACTCTCTTTCTCCATTACTATGTTTGTTTCTCTGCTTCACTTGTTGCCCTGTGAAATAACATTTAGTTGTTGGCCTGGTGAGGAGGAATCTGATTGAGTAGGTTATACGTGTATGTGTATATGTGTGTGTTTCTGTGTAAGTATATATGTATGCATGTACAGTATATATGTATGTATTTTTGTATTTGCATGCAAGTATGCATGTGTGTGTGTTTGTGTGTAAGTATGAATGTTTGTATATATATGCATGTACAATATGTATGTCTGTGTTTATACATGCAAGTATGTGTGCATGTGTGTATGTGTGTGTGAACAGGAGTATGGCTTCATGCCTAGAAAGAGTACTGAGCCCCTTATGGTTTGCAGTGGTGATGGACAGGCTGACAGATGAGGTTGGACAGGAATCTCCATGGACCATGATGTCTGCAGATGACATTGTGATATGTAGGGAGAGCAGAGAACAGGTTGAGGAAAATCGAGAGAGGTGGAGTTATGTGCTGTAAAGGAGAGGAGTGAAAGTTAGTTGTAGCAAGACAGAGTATATGTGTGTGAATGAGTGGAACTCGGGTGGAACGGTGAGGCTACAGGGAGTGGAGATCAAGAAGTTGGAGGATTTCAGGTACTTGAGGTCGACAGTCATGAGCAACCGAGAGTGTGGAAAATAGGTTAAGAAACGGGTTCAAGCAGGTTGGAATGGGTGGAGAAAAGTGTCAGGGGTACTATGTGATAGAGGACTATTGGCCAGAATGAAAGGAAAGGTGGACAAGACAATGGTGAGACCAGCGATGCTATATGGACAAGACACAGTGAAAATGACGAAAAGACAAGAGGCAGAGCTGGAGGTTGCAGAGATGAAGATGCTAAGGTTCTCTTTGGGAGTGACCAGGATGGATAGGATCAGGAACGAGTCTATCAGAGGAACAGCACATGTTAGATGTTTTGGAGAGAAGGTCAGAGAAGCCAGACTGAGATGGTTGGGTCATGTAGAGAGGAAGGATAGTGAATATATTGGTAGACGGATGCTGGAATTGGAGCTGCCAGGCAGGAGGTCTCGAGGAAGACCAAAGAGAAGATTTGTGGACGTAGTCAGCGGAGATATGAACGTAGTTGGTGTGAGAGAGGAGGATACAGAGAATAGGGTTAGATTGAGAAGGTTGATTCGCTGTGGAAGATTATCATCCTCATCATCGTCATCATCATATACATACATTATTATTTTACATATAACACAAAAGGCAGTAATTTAAATATTACAGTATTCCGTTTGACCTGTTCATGGGTGTCATGTATGATGCTTATACTTCCAGGGATCGTAAGTCCAGGCCATTTTTATACTGAGGGGTCAGTAAATTAAAAGTTTGAGAGCCTTCACTTACTTATTGCCGTTATTTTACTAGGTAAGATATGCACAACGAAGATGTAAAATCAGGGTTTATGTCTCTAAACACGGATATTGTTTAGTTCCACCAATTCTCAACCTAGTATAAGTATTACATACTTCTGTGCGACTCCAGATTGTCCCCCATTACCTCACTCGATCTTGTATTCTTGACTAAATAGAGGTTTTTTGTTTTTTTTTGGTTTCTTTATGGAACTTAAAGCCCAAGAAAAAAAAACACCGGTTCCAGCAGAAGTTCAACACAAACTAATCATTACGGAGAATTCAGGATCTTTGGTAGCATCCTCAAGGTGATGGTCCCATCTCACACAAGAGTGAGCCGCATTCAGCCTTTCTTCTCTCTACCTAAAAGGACCAAAACTGCTGCAAACCTTACAGGCATTCAGGACAATTCTGAACCCACTTAGCAGCCCTTAGTCCCAAATTAGCCCGGCCATATTAGCTGTGAAATAATCTCATCTGGAATGAGTGGGTAATGAGGTAACCTTTGTCGCAAAGCTTGACTGTCGCAAAGCTGTGTGTGTGTGTGTGTGTGCGTGTGGCATAGTGATGTAGTGATGCTATATTAATATTTGAACATCATATATATATGTGTGTGTGTGTGTGTGTGTGTGTGTGTGTATATATCAGGTGTCAGGTGTGTGTGTATATATCTTTACATGTATGTGTGTCCATATGTATATATATATATATGTGTGTGTGTACATATATGTATATTATGTATATATATAATAGCATTGTGTTTGTGTGTGTGTGTGTGTGTGTGTGTTATAACCACCGAAAGGTGACTATGAATGCATTTCCTAGAAATAACTTTAATGACACCGTGATATAAATGTCAAAAAAAAACAAAAAACAGGGGAAACATCTTCATACCAAACATGATTTGAGATGATCCAAAAAAAAGCAACCCCTAAAAGTAGATTAGTGTGTAAAAGCCTTGGCGTCACTGATAAATCAATGTTTCGGATGAGTTTTCTTTGTGTGCACGCCCGAGTGTGTCTGTGAAAGAGCATCACTGACCCTTTGATTGAGGGATAAGTCGTGGCTTGTGCGTCCATCTTGATTTGATGGCCGGAGAGAGGGGCTGATTGACCCCGCGACCCTTCTGTGTGGGGCAACTAGTCCTCAGTGTCCACAGCTCCTGTCAACGGGTTAATGAGCGGCGGCTGCTCGGGGGCATGCTGGGGCTCTAAGTGACGGGGGGCCGGATGACCACCCTCTGCTCCGATCCTTGCGCATCTCTACAGCCGTGGGTTAACACACACTCGCGCACACACACCCGGCACACTAAGCTCAGGTTTGTTCAGCTGCTTCGTGAGCTTTCCCTTGTTAACAACGGAAATGTTCTGTACTTCGTCACTATGGTAGGTTTAACACCTGCCTCCAGTCGGACACACACACACATACACACACACACACCACATAACACATATACACACACACACACACACACACAACTTTATCGTATAGATGTATATTCTAACCACTCAAACCACAAATTTGCAATTTCAAAAGTTTACTTCATTTTTTTAGCACGTTTGTCTCTTTTTATTTACACTCTTGTACTTTAATGCAAAGTGCAACCAAATCCAATTGAAAAGCGCTTTAGTCCACATAATCAACTAGTGCTAAATGTGTATTGACTTTTTAACAGCAAGCCAGTCACTTTACAAGACCTTTTTGTATAGCGATTCATGGATTCATTTTTTTTTAACGGGCTATTTATACATGATGAAATTAAAAGACTGATTGAAATTGAGCGCAGCCAGGCGCAGAAAGGCCCCCCGCCAAAAGCGGCCCATCCCTTGCGCGGACGTTTGTTAAAGTGAACAGGGTAATGAATTTTAAACTGCTATAGTAACAGCTCTCAGACATGCGGTTTTAGTGTGTGAGCATGGGTGAGTGGGTGGGCGTGTGTGCCGTTGGGATTTGCGGGTGTGTTTGTGTCTATGTATCTATGAATGCAGGGGATATGTGCATTAATGGGGGTGGGGGCTGGGAGTCAGCCTCTGTGTACGTGTGAGTGTATGTGCCGAGGATAAAGACCTAGCAAACCAGCCGGGCTTAGCTGACAGGTGACAAGGGTTGTTTTGAATGGGGATTTTGTAATACCAACAGTGAGGAAAAAGCCAGGGTACGAAGGGACTTCTGAAAAGAGAGAAAGAAAACTTTTCTTCTTGCAGTGAAGGAAAGAGAGAAAGGCCTGTGAAGGCTCCAAGAGACTTAGGATCTCGCTCATCAAACTGCTCCACCGTCTAGCGCACTCATTTTTATTCAAAACGTAGAAATGCTAAATCATTCCAATCGGCTTGATCCCTGTGTCAGTGCCTGTGTGGCATTTTCATTCTCTTTTTCTTCCACCATGTCCTCAACTTTGACATATCAGTCAAGCAAGGATCGAGCTCTTACAAAGAGGACAGGGCCGGAGCCGGGCTAATGGTTTGAAAAGTGGCTTTTTGACTGTTGTTTTTGACCATGGATTGGCTCATCTGCCAGTCACGCACATTGGAATTTGGAGAAAATGGAGCTTGAGCTTTAATCGAGTGTTCTCGCTTTGCGTGTTGACTTGCGTTCAGTTGTTTAGCTCATGGTATTATATGACATGCAGGATTTTAAAAGAGCGTGGACATTATGAAAGTCCAGCAGCATTCAAATGCAACAAAATGTAAAAATGCAAATGCAAAAATGCAAATGCAACATCTGCAGTTTTCATTTCACATTGCACATCACGTGTGTTTAATTTTTTGTTTCGTCAGTGATCAAGGTTTGTCCGCTAGTAATCCAAATCCAGTCTTTCCAAAAAAAGTAGCTGTAATTAAAAAAGAAAATAATTTTCTTTACAATTCAAAACAATGACTAATACATAATTATAATATTATAATTACCACCTCTGTTAACTGCCAGCAAAAGAACAAGATTAATCACACTTATAACCATGATTGCATAGCTTATTCTTGCCAATGTGTCAAAGACTCATTAAACAAATTCAAAACAAATTAGTTGCAGACTAAAACCAAGTCAGATTTCTTTTTTATATGGGGCCAAAAAACACCTTCCATGTAGAGCAGGTCTGGACCACATGCTTGAAAATTATTTAAGTACCTGGCAACAATGGCAAGGAAAATCAGGTGAAACTGTGACTCAATGTGGGTAACGTTCTGTCTCGACCAGTTTGGACAAAAGATAAAGGCGTGGGTTTGGGAAGGACTGGCACAAATCATCTATAGTAGAACTTTGGCTTACGAATTCAATTTGTTCTTTGACTCCATTTGCGAACTGAAATATTTACAAACTGAATCAGTTGAAATCAATGTGAGTCCCACTGATCCGTTCTTCAGACCCAAAAAACATACTGCACTCTTTTTGCACTATTTTCTATGGGTTTATTTGGGGCAAAAATACAGAAAGGAATTAAAGATCATCGTTATATTGTGTTTCTGGTGTTCCTTATTTTCTTGCCAGCACTTGTGCTTGTTGTTTCCTTAACTAAATTAGCAAATTAGAAGCAAGCTGTCTTTCATCCAAATTAACCATCAATTTTCTTCGTTAATGTAGTCACCCCTTTAGCCACATCAGCCGTTTATAGCGCACCTGTGGTCTTCACTATCATACAGATACTGATTTCATACATACAGTTTACTTAGCCATCTAGTAGTGCCCGGCGAGATCTGAAATGTGAACACTGCTCTCATCTTTAGCTATTATTTCCTTCTTCAGACTGACTGTAATTCTAACTTCTCCTTAACATGACTATCACTAGCACCTTTTTTTGGAGCCATAATAAAGGCCAACTCACTGTAAAAAGCACAAAAAGGCGTTATAGCAGGAGAGCGCAATGCTGAACGATGTAAACAACGCGGAGTAAAACGCACAACTACCCCAGCACTAAAACGATACAATGCTACAACTACACAACGTGGACAGCCTGCAAGTTTGTTTGCTTGAGTGTTCTGTGCACGCGGATCAATACAAAATCGATCGAAAACTCTGTTGGTCGGTCAATTCGTTAGTAATCAGGGGCGTTCCTAAGGCTCTACTGTATTGCTAGTATTAACAGTAGCGATGACGGTTACATAATAGTTGCTGAAATGATCAAATGTAATATTCACAAAAGAAATAACAACGGTGGACACTTCATGAGACGCTGCAGTAAATCTAGGGGAAGTCCAACGGGAATCTGCGTAATGTGAGAGCCCGGGGACTCTGGAGAAGACATGATGTTACTATCATGCATGGATGATGGGACAGACTTTCAGAGAGACAGAAAGAGTGAGAGAAATAAGAGAGATGCATCATGGGATGTCCCTCTAGCTCTAACCCCAAGGCAGATCCTAGTCTGCTCAAACTTTCTATTCAACTCTAATGATGATGTCTTTCACAGAATTACATTTGTTATTATTGTTAGTGGAATATTGCCATGTAGGTACCACAGGACTCATTCCAATCTTCGGTGTTTTGAATAAGCTTAATATGCAGCATGTGTTGGGCATTATTTTTTTTGCTCCTGTCCCACAGTGTTTGTCATACAACTTCAGAGATCTTAACTTTAACCCTTAACCTTTGCTATTAGGGTGTAATGAATGAAAAAAAAAACTGCACATTTATACAAATGACCGATTTGGTTTCAGTGATGACATTTTTTTTTTAAAGGCAGTTACTATTCTAATTTCTTGACCACTGACAAGCTGAATACCAACACGAAGAATAATCTAATTTAACCCTAATTCAATAAATTATAATTTGTTGTTGTAGTAACAAATTACTGTTTTAAATAAATGTATGTTTAAAGTAAATGATAAGTAAGAAAGTACTCAGAAGAAAATACGTGTAATTTGTCTTACTGTTTATTTCAGCCTGCCTCTTCCGACCTTCTTACTCCGCCTCTGTCTCTATCACACTCCCACCTTCAATCGCTCTCTATCTTTTCTTCCCGAACCGGTCGAGACAGAACGTCGTTCATATTTAGTCGGGATCAGTCCAGGTTTTTCTGTTTTTCTTTCTCATGGGGAAATATTGGGTTAAGAGTGTGGTTCAGACCTGATCTACATGAAAGGTGACATTCAGAGATTCAAAGTGTTTATTGTCATGTGTGAAAAAGACAAAACAAAAAACAATTGGCATAATAAGACAGTATTAGGTGTCCAATTTGAGAAAGTGCAAATTAAAATATAAACTATAAAATATAAATAAAATATAAAGTTATATTAATAGGATGTGCAAGAAAAAAGAAATGCAGATTGACACTTTAATAGTCGAGTGCAGCCACAGTGTGCAGATTTGTGAGACAACTGCGTTGTGATTTGCCGCTTTATAAATAAAATCTGACATGACCTGAAATTTTCTTTAAGACCATACTTGATTTGTTCTTGCTCTCAACATTCCCGCAAACAGATAAATCAACAAGGCAATCATAGGATTTTAGAGAAATGTTGATGAAAAATTTTGCATATATACTGCTCAAAAAAATAAAGGGAACACTTGAACAACACAATGTAACTCCAAGTCAATCACACTTCTGTGAAATCATAGTGTCCACTCAGGAAGCAACACAGATTCATTTTGACTTGTTTTAAGGACATTACATCAAAGTTGGATCAGCCTGGAGTTTGTTTTTACGCTTTAATTTTGAGTGTGATTCCTAATCCAGACCTCCATGGGTTGACACAATTGATTTCCATTGATCATTTTTGTGTGATTTTGTTGTCAGCACATTCAACTGTGTAAAGAGCAAAGTATTTCATAAGAATATTTCATTCATTTAGATCTAGGATGTGTTTTTTAAGTGTTCCCTTTATTTTTTTGAGCAGTGTAATTTGTCACAATTAATTCCACCTGTGTATTACCGATCAAAATTCCCCTATGCCTTATTCACGTTCCTAACTGGAATGACATCAGAATAGATTAGCCGCTGGAGTGAAATTGGCACTTTTTTTTTGGGGGGGGGGGGGGGGGGGGGGTTAAACGCCCCTGCTGTGACCCAGCCGGTCCAACAGAGAACGTTTACCCAGGCAAACGGTGTCCTCTCTCCCCACCCCCATCACACCCACCGCAAAGGCTTGTAGCCCACTCCCAATGAAAAGCGAGTGCACCGACTCAACTCTCGAGGCTAATCGTGAAATCATTTAGCGTTTGTGTGGTCTCCTCCGGCCATGGGGAGAACGGATGGACCGGTAAGCGCAAGAGGCGGCGTCCAGCTCCAGTCAGTGTGTGGGAACCACATAGGGCGAAATCCCCGGCTGATCCCGGCCAAGGCACTTTGTTTTTTTTTTCCTCCTCCCCGCCCCCCCACGCCTTCCCCTCCCTCTCTTTCTCCGCATCCATTTTTGGGTTTTCATTTTTATTCATAGGGTGAGCGGGTGGAGGGAAGGGTGTCAAGAAAGCAGGGGGCAGTTTTGTGTGTGTAGCAGGAAGGGATTGTGTGGATGGATGTAGGTGCAGGCCTCAGACCAGGGCTGCCAACAATAGTCACAGTGTTGTTTGGCTAGTTGCGTCCAGAACTCTTGGACATTCTTCCCATGTCAGTATAATCACTACTGGGAGGTAGCTCCATTACGGATTACCATATCATTAATAGTATCCATGACTTTTGTTCAAAGGCTACTTGTGTAATGTTGCCTTGTGGATGACAGCTAATCCGCTGAGCTGCAGCTGTAGGAAAGAACAGGGGTAGATCCCACCATCAGCCTCTCTCTGCCTCACACACACACACACACACAGATATATACACACCATTCCACACATGCAAACACATATAGAAGCATCTCTCTGTCCAGGCCCACGGGGATCAGGCCACTGAAAGACAGATACAAACAACAGTCAAATACAAAGTTCCTCCCACAGAGAAAGAGAAACATCCATTCTGCACTTCCCAACTGATCCCTCCTTAAAGCCGCCCCCCACTTCCCCCTTTCTCTCCTCTCCTCCCCGTCCCCGAGTTGGCTCTCGTCCTCCCATTTAAAGCCCCCCGCTCTTTTTCCGCGCAGCCGTCCTCTCAGATGGTGGGCCAGATTAGGAGCGGGAACAATAACAGTTTTCAATGTAAAATGTGCATCTTGTTAGTCCTTTTTCTCCTCTCTCCGATCTTATGATGGATAGAGAAAGGGAGAAGCGTAAGCGGCCATTCACGGTGTTATCTGTGGGTGTCTTCTCCCCACAAATGCTTGCTTGTTCACAGGTTGTTTTAATCCTCCTATTCCCCTCTCTCTCTCTCTGTCTCTCTCTCTCTCTCTCTCTTTGCGGCTGGATTTTTTAACAGGGAAGTCTGCAGCTGAAACAGAGAGAGGAAGCTGTTTTTCATCTCATTGTGTTTCCCATTTCTCATCCCTGTCTTTCAACGAGGCGTTGGGAATTTAAAAACTAATACATTTGCATGGCGCCTTTCTGAATGAAAGGGCTGCAATTTCAAAATAAAAGCGCTTTTCCCGTTATCAAACATTCTTGATTATGCTAAAAAGTTAGCATAGGTAATAAATCCTGTCCTAACACAGTCGTAATATGTGATTCGATTTTTGCGTCATTTTAAAACTACAAATAAAAGGGGGGAATGATGCAACATGCATTTTTGATACTGTTTTCCTTTTTTAATGTCTTATTGTCTTCACTGGGCAAATGTACAACTACCTTGGGCGCTGCGCTTCAAGGGTCCCCGAGCGCCTCAGGAGGCTCAGGAGTCCAGCGGGCGCCGGCTGACGGAGCTGCCAAGCGTGACGGCGTCGGATACCTCTGAGTGTTTAACTTGCAAGCCCTTGTTTGTTTTCTTAATGGGTATTAGCATCGGTTAGGGAGAGACACAGTCCTTGTGCGTGTTTACTGCAGAATGAAAGCGACTAAAAATGTAAAAATACTTAACTCGGTTTCTTTTTGACATTTCAGACTTCCTCAGCCAGTAGAGGTACATTCTTCATCGAATCAATCCTGCTATAAAGATAGCAAACACATCCTTTTAGGCCTCCTGAAAATGTTTTGGACAAATCCTTATAAAAGGAGCAGGGCTGGGCTGAACAATATGATATAATCATGTTAAAATACATTGATGACGATGGTTTGGAATAATAGCCGAATGACACAAAAAAGGTTATTAAATAATAATTATAGTGTTAGTTGTGGGGGATAAAATAGGTTATCCTTGTTGTTGAACATATATTTTGCCTGTTTTTGCTGTGTTGTATGACAAACATGTCTTATCATCCAGCTTGTTTGAAGTATATAAGTATGTGTGTCATTGACATTACATACCAGTGTATCTAAGAAGGAATTATTAACTAGCTGAAAAATACGCGTACATAATCTTAGTCTTAAAAGCTTGTCCACAACATCAATCGTGTCCAGTCTGTAAGGAGATTGCACCCTATTTGGCTGCAAAGAGAAGCTTGAACTCTGATTCTGGTTGCAGATGACTGCCGATCACTGCCGATTGTTGTCGACCGTTACTGACTACTGCTGGTTGTTCAGTGAAATTCGAGGCAATGTTTCTGTTATAAATTCCAATAAACTCAGACGACTTATTGTTGTCTTGCTCCCTCATCCTAGAGACTTCTACCTCTACATTAGTATTGGTTTAAAAATAAATAAATCAAACTGCCAAAACACTATCACTTGCAGATTTATATTAAGTGCAAAGACACACAACGCCGGCTATCGTAAAGTCCCACCGAGGTCTGTTTCACATTTACAGATAAAAAGTTTTAATTTGTCTCTGCTCAAGGGAAGGGATCCTTATTTTATGCTTTTATTATGACATTAGGCAGAAATTAGTGCATCAAAATAACTAGTGGAGGGGCAAAATAAGAGATACAGAAACATTCTTTCTCTGCCTTTTTACTAAGCTCTAATTGCAGAAATAAATGAAAAGGATTTTTTGTCTGTCTTGTTATTACTAACATATTGCATTGCCGATGTTGCGCCTGACACGGGCACCCTGCGGTGAAGGTCGCGGGGAGGTCAGCGAGGGCTTGACTGCTTCACCCTGCTCCACCGCAACGGACCACAAAACGACAGGATCTGCTCACACTTCGCCTATCCGTTGTTTTCAATAATAGATTGGAGTCGCTTTCACAACAGTCACTCAGAAAAGTTAATTTTCAGGATTTCATTCAGACTCATTCGCTTTCATTGCGTCGCTTGAGATGAAGTCTCCGACAGGCCGTTCAGCCTCCAAGCCCGCCGATCTCATTCCTGCTTTATTCCTCTTTTTTTTTCCAGGATTGGTGATTCCAGTGGTGACCTTGAAGGGCGACCTATGGCGCCCCAGGGCGGCCCCCCGGCTTTCCCCTCCTCCCGGACGCAGTTAAATACAGAGGAGCGGCCGTCATCTCGCCGGACAAAAGGCAGTGCGTAGCATGCGCGCCCCTCACAGGTCCAGCCAAGCGCACAGGGAGCACATTAAGGACCACTGGGTTTTATTTCCCCTTTTCTTTCCGGGCCTGCAAAGACTCGACCGGGGCGTCAAGTTTGTCAGGTGTCTCGGCTGTGAACGTCCGCAACACACACACACACACACACACACGCACACAAACACAACCCAGCCGTTCACTCAACCAAAGCACTTCAAGTTGCATTTTCCTGATTCGTGTTGTCAGATTTCAATTTCATAGTGTCCACTCGCCACTGAAGCGTTACATGTGAGAGAACCGTTCCTGGCAGGAGTAAACCAGCCCTGGTTGCAAAGTTAAAGGGGCTCCTTAAAGAAGCCCTTGCACGTGAATGCGGGCTCACAAGCGAGAAGAGCAATTGAAGCTGAAAAGATGGCTCTCCTCATTCAATCTCAAGATGAAAATCTGCGTGCTGCCGGAGATCTTGAGTTCCACTCTCAGAATAGATGAGAAGGAGGCGACTTTGCCGTTTGATTGATGCCGGATTGGGAAAAAAAAACAAAAAAACAAAAACACAGAGAGCAATTTACAGCTCAATACATCCACGCTAATCAAATTATTTGCTTCCTTTGCAGGAATCTTGCAGAAAATCGCAAAAAATCTGCATGACATCAACAAATATACATGATTTGCCATGATTTGAAGTAGCTATAATGCACCTTTGAAGAAATGAATTAAATCTTACAAAAAAGTAATGTAACATTTTTAAATGGTTCTGTGGTACAAATATGCACTTTGCACTAATTTTGCATTCACAGAAATACACAGCAGAATAAATAACGCAGGATTTTCTTTTTTCTTTAATATTTTGTGGCATCCATGAAGTAGTTACATTGCTATTTTTTTCACTTATTAAATTCAGCTCCGGTAAACAGAATATTCTTCAGCAATTTTTAGTCCTTATAAATAGATGGGTCTATATTCAGTAATTATATTCCCCACATCACAGTTATGTGTGAATGAAATAAAAGGGACATGGCATTAGAATCAATTTAAATGATCTCCAGCTACTTAACAGACCATCAAATTCCAAAAGTGCCATAAATTTTTAATGGCTGAAATTGAAATTGTAACTTTCTTAATAATGAAAGTATTTTGCCTGTATTCATTAGAAATGTGAAGGAATGCAGGGTGAAAAGATGAAATGCCTCCTTTGGAGTTCTGGCTCGACCAATCTGGCAAATATGAATAATTTATTGATGTCGTCAAATTTAATGCCTCCGGGCCCGAACAAAAAAGGCATTTAATTCATAAATCACGCTGCACCGTTGGAGACGTCTTGTGAAATTACCCACGCAGCGTTATATTTGCCCCCTTTCACGTTCTCCCATTATTAATACCGACACAGGAACTGGAATGTATGGCACTCTTTGTTTAACTACCATGCAAAATCACCTGATTTATCTCCAACATTTGCTGATGTCACACTGTCTGTGCGTATGACAAAAGTGGCCCTTGTTGTGGCACACCAGCGACCAAAAACCCTCCTGAAGCTCGCGGGAGCGATCTCAACCAAGCTTTTTCAATCTTTTGTCCCCCAAAAACAAAGGCGAACAGAGGAGTGCACTTTCTCTTGGCAAATGATGCCTTAATTGTGCAAGTTAACAAGCTTGCTCTTTTTTCCCATGAATAACAAAGAGATTGATGCAATTTTGTTTCTTCTTGTTTTGTTTTGTTTCTCCGAGCCGCGGCCTGTTGTCACCCGCTCGCGGACACACACACATACTCACACATGCACACACATCGGGGCCGTTCCCATGCCGCACTCTGGTGTTTCGGATTGCCTGTCAAAGAAGAGCGGCGATGTACAACTTAACACACACACACACAAATAAAAGGGCATGACAGAAATGATGGGATGTTCTGTACAGTATTCATTATGTTTTCATTTGTATCTGGGATGTCTTTGACCCCACACTGCCCCCTCCCTCCTTCAAAACACTGCTTCTTTTATCGCTCCATTCATTTATAGCTCAAATATCTCGGTGCTACATCGAGCCGGTGCTGAATGGGGACATCTCCATGGATTTGCATAATCTGATAGCATTGCAGTTGGATTGCCGCGGAGCACTGGGGTGGGTGTGGGGGGCGGAAGGGGGTGTTTGCCAAGAGCAGAAAGGTGAAGCCCCCCCCCCCTCTCCTCTGGCAAGGGGCAGGGACAAATATAAAAACATTTTGGGGGCCAAAAAACCCGACACCTATACACACCTCCTATAGATCTTTCAAGTTTGGCTCCGTATGGACAGATCATCTCTCCCTCCAGAATCACGCCCGGATCATCAAGAGCCATTGATACATGTTGTTGTTTCTCCTGACAGACTCCATTCATGTATGCTCTCGTCTTACAGTGCCCGTCATTCTTCAGACGTCGAGGGTGCCAAGGCAGTAGGACGGCGGCTTCTCTCTGATGGGAAACTGTTGCTCATGGGCTGGGTTGGCTGCCAAGTTTGGGCATTATTGGTGAGCACAGGGGTGGGGGTGTGAGGGAAGGAGGGCGGGGGAGGTGTGCAGAGAGGGGGCCCTTTAAACCCTGTGAGATAGTGGTATCTGTTGTGGGAATGATCTCCATCTCCGTTCCCCCCCCCCCTTTTTCTCCTCACGCTCAGTCACTCTCTCCTCCTCATCCCCACCAACCCCCTTGCTCCCCCGTCTCCTCCTCTAAGCTTCGAGTATTAGACGGCCATCCTGAGGTGAGACAGCAGAGATCTGATGCCACTGGAGCACTTTGGTCACAAAAACCAGGGCAGGCTGTCGGGTTTCTCACAGCTTGTGTATTTCTTTGGCTTCACTCCCAAAACTTGACTGTACCCCTCTGACACACACACACACACACACACACACACACACACACACACACGCATGCACACCTATTCAAGGAAACAACACAAGCACTCTGCACCATGATAAAGAACACAGATTGGCTGTTGCTCTCCAAGAGGCTTAGCTAACTGCCAGACCTTTGTGCAAAACAATTAATAACACAATACATTGTCTCCAATCGATCAATGTCCTTTATGTAAAAAAGGAGGATGCTGTCCTCTTATTCACGTACTGCTGTTTGCTTCAAGGAGCTTATGTTGATTTCTACAATAATGAGCTATAACAATTCAAGCTACAGTGCAAAATGTGAGTGTGTGTGTGTGAATGGGGGGGGGGTTCTTGGTCCTGTAGCACCCTCACAGCAGCTTATTGTGCCAATTCTCCGTGATAATCCGCATCGCAGGTATGGCAGTAGGTTGCGAACATAAAGCTCCGACATATAGCCCGTCTGTAAACAGGTGTCTTGCTATCAGGCGTCCAAGGAAATCAACATCCTGCCACAATTGGAAATTTGATGAAGCTCAGGATCTTTCATGTTTTGCTTTTTGCAAGGCTAGACAAGTGCTGATGGACAGATCTGATTGAGCCACCATTGTCTTGCTTATGGGGAGCAAATAAGTTTTGATTTAGATATGAAGGTTATATATACATATATATATATATTTATCTATCCATATAAAAGCCTGTATACAAGTATTAGTTTATATCTTTATTTATACAAACATATATTGCAAGTGCATATAAAGTGTGAATATTTATTATATATACATACATATGTGCATGTGTGACAATATATATATATGTATGTGTGTGTGTATATATATGTGTGTATATATATATATATATATATATATATATATATACATATATATTAGCTGAATTGGTTAATGTGTTACAAACTGTTTTTTTCTGATAGAAAATGATGCAACTGTGAAAGAAGGGAATTTTACTTTATTAAAAAGAGAGAGCAACTTGTTTTATCATCAGAAATAATAATGAAATAATGAATCAAGAAACTAGGCTAAGGTTTTTTTATGTATTTACTACAAATATGAGCTTTTGGAACGTGACCTCAGTGGGTGTTCGTAGGTGTGGATTCCTCTTCCCCCACCCTTGACCCTCCAGCACCAGAACCCACTGATGTCTGTGCGTGTGTGTGCGTGTGCGTGCGCACGTATGTGCATGTGTACAGATCTCATGTCTATTCTAGTGCAGCACTGATATTGACGCTGCAGGGTAAATTGTTGTGATCTGATATTAAGAATTCATAACTTGACATGTGGATGAATGTACACACACCTTGATATTCGGTGTATGAGATTTTTTCCTTTTTTGCTTCGATGCACATATTCTAGAGGTGCTTTTGAGCAAAATGTCTTTTTTGTGGGATACTAGTAGAATGTTGTATTTTGGTGCTGACCAATAATTCAACTTGTACTTGAATTATGAACTTTATTCTAAATACAAATTTGGGAAGTGATGACACTTTTACCAACACGTATCCTGAATATGTAGCTAAGAGATGAACGCAAGATATAGGTTTTCACCTGAAGCAGTTATACTTATACTTACTTATAATGCTAGATATGTTTTATAAATATCCCTAAATCTGAATCATTCAGCGCATTAATGTTTTGATTTGCCGTCCCAATGAAAATACAGTTGAAATCAATTGATAAACCTCAGATTTTTCTGAGGATTTTGTTGTTTTAGTTTGATGTCACAGGAATGTTTTATTATTTTTTGCTTCCTCATTGGCTCCCAAACATTGGCGCTACAGCTCACTTCGCATGACAACTAATGATCCATAACATTTTTTTTTAAACGTTTCCTGCTTGATTTTATTATTATTCATGTGATGTGCTGCGGCTCAATCTTTCTCATCTGGCTGAACACAGGCCTTTTTTTTCCCCTCTCTTTCTCTGTCTCTTGCTAAACTTTGTATTCAAGATTTAAACCAATATTGAAACAGCGGGACTCCAAGTATTCCTCTGGAGAATTTACTCTTTTATCGTATTGTCCTCCTCCATCTGCGTTGCCACTGTCTCTCATTTGCTCTCTTGTTGCCGGTCTCTTTTTGCAGTGGGCGCAGCTTTATTTTGGGTTTACCCAACCATTCAGGCGATTAATGTGGCCTCATCGACGCGTCCATCGTTGACCCCTCCGCCCAGAGAGCCTCCATCGTGCATATGTAAAACACGTATACCTGTTTCCTGTCACGAAGTGGTACTTTCTACGTGCCGTGGGCAGAAATAACCCATAGGGGTTCAATCATTTCATTCCCGTTCCTTGAGAAAAGAAGGGAGCTTGTTTTGTCCGTCTTGAAGAGAAACTCAATTTTTCATGGTGTTGATTATGTTTCTTCGCAATCACTCAAGGATGAAGCACAAGGACGCGGAGGCTGTTCCCCTTTCAGATGCACCACAATGAGCCACCTTGGTAAACCCTCCACCCATCCACCCACTTTTTTACCCCCCTGCCCCTTTTTTTCACAATCTAACACTATAAGATTTACTTAAAAGAAAGCAGAAGGGGCCAGGGGAAGAGGCTGAAATGTTTTTGTTGAGATGCTCTGCTGACATATAGCCAACACAAGCTTTGTTAGAGTCCCTTCCCTTTCGATGGGTGTGATTCTGGGGCCAACAGGTCCTATCAGGTCCCTCTGTGGATTTCCTTCACCAGATAGAGGAAGTATAAGAGCGTGTGCCACTGGTTTTTCTATTGTGGTCATAATAAAAGAATTCAAATATATTTTTTATTCATTCAAATTTAAAGATATTCTTCATTTTCTTGTAAAAACAAAAGCACATATTATCAATGTCCCTGGGATGACAGAAAGATTTAGCCCCTAAATTCTCTTTTTAATGCACACATAGATAGATAGACAGACAGACAGATAGATAGATAGATAGATAGATAGATAGATAGACAGACAGACAGACAGACAGACAGACAGACAGACAGACAGACAGACAGATAGATAGATAGATAGATAGATAGATAGATAGATAGAAAGAGACAGAGAAACTCCATTACACTTAAGACTAAGCTGAAAAAATAGACATTAATTCTGAAAAGTTAAATAACATTTTAAAAAAAATTATATTGAATTGAGTTACATTTAAGTTATATCTAATATTTTATGAAATACAGGACTCTCAGAAAATTAGAATATTGTGATAAAGTTCTTTATCTTCCATAATCCAATTGAAAAAACAAAAATTACTTTTTCATGATATTCTAATATTTTCAGATAGGATTTTTGAGTTCTCTTAAGATGTAAGCCATAGTCAGCAATATTGAAATAATAAAAGGCTTGCAATATTTCAGTTGATTTGTAATAAATCCAGAATGTATGACGTTTTTGTTTTTGTAATTGCATTATAGAAGATAAAGAACTTTATAAGAATATTCTAATTTTCTGAGACAGTCTTGTATTACCATGAGGGGACGGTGAATCCCACCTGCTCTGTATATTGAATATTAAAAAAATGTAAAGATAAAAATCAGAAGAAACTTGTTTTACTAATACTCAGCCCAAAAGCATAAAACCTCTAACCTCAAGTTTTTGTTTTTTTTTGTTTGTTTTTTGTTGTTTTTTTCGGTTTATGTTCATTATCCTTCAAATATGGTTAAATTGTTCTCGAGGTCACTCATGCTCTTCACAACAAGTGGAAAAGATATATATATATAAAAAAAGGCTGGAGTTTCACCAGAAATATTTATTCACATTATGTACAAAGTCTCCACGTCCATCATTCACAGTCTTATAAATAATAATAAAAAAACAACTGACTCCATGTCAACGACAGCGTTCTACATGGCGTGCTGCGCACTGTGTAAACTGAACGTGTTGGCGTGCGTGTGGCCGAGGAAATTGAAATAGTGGTGATCGAGTCCCTGCACCGACGACAAATACCCGCCGTGCTGTTGCGTGTGCACGGCCGGGTACGAGATCCCTGGGTTGCGCGCAGAGCCGTGCCACGAGAAGTGTCCCGGCGGGCTCTGCTGGTACACGGCGTCCGTGGGGCTGTGGCTCTGGTGCTCCGGCGAAGAGTGCAACTGGCCGAGGAAGTCGGACGCATCCGGCGCGGAGCCGACGGAGCCGAACACGGGCTCGGTAACCACGCGAGACTTGGACTGTAAGAACGCGAGAATCCGCGCGTACTTGATGTCTTTGGTTTCGGCTCTGTCCTCGGTGGTTAGATAGTGCACCAGGTTCTTCATACACTCGTGGTAACCGTAGTGAAAGTAGTTGGCGAACTCGGCCAGCAGTTCACCTGTGGGGGAAACACGAGTGGGATTATTCCCGGTGCGAAAAAGTACCAAGTGCGTAAAAAACAGAATGGCGCACGTTAACAACACACCGGAAAGAATGCCTCTGGCCTCTAAATCGGCGCATGATTTGTAAGTTAAAAAGCCAAACAAAATAACACGCACGACGCGTGGATCCCAGCTCACCCTTTTCTCTCCCACGCGGGAAATCCGCAGAGTGGAGCGCCCGCAGGTACTGAACAGTCATCTCCAAGATTTCAGCCTTTTCCAGTTTTCCGGAGTTCTTCGAAGGAGAGAGAGAGAGAGAGAGAAAACTCTACGTTACAACGAGTAACGAGTAATACTGTGTACTTCTCGAGTAGTTCAAGCGACGTATGCAAGTATTCATCCGTACGAGGTACACACACACACACACACTACTAGGTTTAAAGTACCTGTTTCGCCAGCGCCATCGGAACCGTTTTTCCCAACTCGTTGAGGCAGCGGTTGATACGATCCCGTCTGCGTTTCTCGATAACTTTGTGAGAGATCGGGGTTCTCTGTGGAGGGAGAGACGTAAGATTATGACGATTGTTTAGTTAATCCAGGATAAAAGTTGATATACTAAAAAAAAAAAACACGATGAAGTATTTTGGAAAAGTGCTTTCAGTTGCGCGCAGTGCGTTCAGCCGCTCTCCAAATTGCGCATCGGATTTTCGCGCCTCTGACACTTTCTCTGTCTCCCAGACCTCGTTGGAAACGGCGAACAAATATTTCTTGATATAAATAAAAATCCGTTTTGCGCGACTTAGATGTTTAAAAGTTTAGATTAATGTTGTTTTGGTTGCAAAAGGAAAGGGAATTGAAAAAGTCGGCGGCGCGTTGCGCTCCCTGAAAACGCGCGCCGCAGAATGCGCGGGATACTTTCGCCTCCGCTCCTAAATTTCATAGTGCCACAATTTACAGTAATTAGAAAAAAAATCCCAAACGATAGAACACCAACAGTGCCACTTTGACTTTCATTTTTTTTTTAAATCCCGGTGGTGTCGTTGCAGTGCGCACACGGAGCGCGTACCTTCCGATCTTTCATCTTAGATGCCATCGACGACGTTGAGTGAAAAACCTTGAGCAAAAAGCCGTCTGGAGACGCGCCGCTCCGGCGAGAGGTAAAGCGGACTGAGGTTGGAATAGGGGGAAAGCCGGGTCCTTATAAGGGGGATCATCCAAGGGACTCCGGCATTCATGGTGTAAATTATTCCATGGGATTAGAACCATGCATTGAGTAAATGTGTGCGTTTAGGATCAGTTAAAGAAATAGTAAAAAAAAAAAAAACTAAAGCCACGGGCTAGCAGGGGGGCAAACCTGCTTTGTTAATCCACGTGGCCGTTCAAAAGACACGTGATTACTTTCGGAATATTATTTGCATAGTAACAACCCAGGCGGGAAATAAGAACTGAGCGTCAGGATCGCCTGATCCGCCGGCGCGCACTGTGCGCACTGAAAACAAAGCCGGCGGGGGAAGAAAAAAACTCTTTCTCCCAACTCGCGTTTCTCACACGATGTTTTTTTTTTTATTTTTTTTTAAACAAATCCCACACCAAGCGATTTTAACTCTCGTCCAAACCCCGGGTCCGAGTGTTAAGGCCTGTCCAGTGTCATTAGAGTAATTAAGTAAGCCTTTAATAGGCTGTTCCGCCAAGTTCAGGGGAGATCCTTTTGGAGACGGAGTTCCCCCCCTCCCCGTTTGTTCTCGGCGTTTCTCACACGACTTGGTGACACGTCCATCTTTTATGGGAGATGGCAAGCTTTTTGTTTACATTCTTTATTTTTGCCGGGACTCCTCGGCAGGTGTGTGATTAGCCCTGGCACACGAGCGTCGTCTGCGTCGAGGGCCAGCGTCTCCTGCAGCCTCTGGCACACGAGGGTTACCCACCACTGGCGACTCTTTGGAGAGGCTCAATTTGTATCCTATTATCCTATAAGAAAATGTCTATTCAGTCGAATGAATAGTTTCATTGGCCTAAATTTTAATAATGCTGTGAAAGAAAGGGAGAAATAAAGAAGAATGCAGCTGGTGTGAACGCGCATTATTCCCCGTCACCTGCAAGACGGATAGCCTGGAGACCCCTATTCATTTGCCTAATTTCGGTCAACTTAACAAACTTTGGGAGAAATTATACTGCTATTGTTATGAAGGGTGAAGCTTTCTGATCGAATTAACAGCATGTTTTGATCCGGTAAATGTCATTAGAAAGAAAGAAACAATCGCGTTTAAAGGGGCCTGGGTAATGCGCCAAGTGGAGACGCCAAAGCGCAAACTGCACAAAGGGTGCTGGTAAATGCCACAGGGGACTTTTGTACCCTCACATTGCTCAAGTTTTTCCCCCTAAACAAAGGGCATTATTTTATACTTGAATACATTTCATACAACAATCGGCTGTTTTTTCCTTCAAACATATTTTCACAGCAAGGTTAACAACAGGTTTATTGTGTGCACTCCTTCTCACACGCTCGACGCCGCTCCCATGCGCCAAAACACTTTACTCCGAATCCCCGATTATTATTCTTATTAATAATGTTATTATTCGGATCTTTTGAAGCTTCAAAGTTTAACCGGGCTCGGGTATATTTGATCCTGTGAGAATAAAAAAAAGAAAAGAAAAAGCAGCGGACTTCGTGAAAGAAAAGGCTCGCCAGACTTTTGGAGAGTTTGCAGAGCACCATGGAGAGAAAGGCGCAAGCGAGCGGGACGAGGGCATAAAATCCAATTACTTGACGGAGCAGTTGTGTTTTTTTTTTTCTTTTAAAACACTTTTTATGTGTTCGGGTCTTACTTTGAATTATAGAGACGTCTCTGTGTGTAGCTTTAGAAAAAAGGAAAATGAATGAAGCGCTGGATGTTCTTGGTAAAAAGGAGTTTTTGAAATAATGCGTCAACGGCGCGTCAGGATTTTGTTTGGGGAACTTTGTATTTCCGTATCATTAAAATTTGTCAAATAATCTTACAAGAATCCGACTTATAAAAAAGCGGTTCACAGGCAACCCAGTCAGAAATATCTCGAATGCAATATAATTTTAAACTAATTTTATTGGCAACTGCAGTTCATGTCTATTTACTTGGTGCCAATTTTTAACTTTATAAATCATTATGATGTGGTCTCTACAGCAAACTTATTGTTTATGCATAGTATATAATAAAAACGGTCAGAGCAGTTTTCTAGTTGTGTTTAAAACAAAACGCAGGGTTAAAATGTATCTTTATTATTTATGATTGTTGTCCACCCAAAGTGACCATCTGACAGAAATAAAGGAAAGAAACATTTAAAAAAAAAAACTTTTAAAGTCTGAAACAGCTATTAGAATACTCAAACAGACATACACACAGAAAGTGCTGAGGGAGAATAAATCAATTTTAATGGATAAAAACTAACTTTGAGGACTTCCTCCATACAGTTATTCTGATTATGTCCTTTTTATTTTCTGAACCAAATGTTGGATTAGATTAGATTTGCTTACTTGTTAATTATTATCAACTGTTGCTACTTGAAATTATGTTTTTTGACTGCTTTATAACTAATAAAATGACAATAATAAAAACAAAATTAGGGTGGTTAAAAAGTACAATTCACATATTTATTTAGAATTTATGTCTACATAACTTTGGATCTGGAACCTTACCTTGTTTTTCCAGCTTTCATGTATCACCAGGCTGGAAAGTGTGATTCATCAGCACTCATTGACTGTCACAATTGCAGATCTGTTTGCGAGACATGGTAAAAATTTATACCATCAAGAACTTTATCATGTGACATTGTCAAGAATTAAAGGTGAAATAATATGAATAAAGTTAATTTGTTACAACTGCAGTGTTTCAAAATGGGGCACCATGGTCAGAAATAATAGCTTTTAACATGAGCAAACCTGTAAATCAACAAACAACCAAACCTCAAATGAAAATGGCCATAAAGTGAGTTTCCCCTGTAATTTTTGTTGGTTTGTTTTTCAGCATTTCTTCTCTTTAATGCCATTGCCATCACTACAATAGCACCAGACCCTCCCTTTACAGGACAACGTAAACAAGACACAAGTAAAGCATAATTTGTGGGAGCTGTGCGTGCAGCACAAGCAGCTTGTGTGTTGTCAGGCACCGCGCTCTGACCCGTGGTGACCCTCGAGAGTCCCAGACACAATCCTTTGGTTTGGTGCGCCACCCTCAGCCTGAACCGCAGCGGTTCACACGGCCCTTTTGAGTTTGTGGTGATGATCTGAGACAAGTTCAGACAGCAGCTATTCACAAAATTCAAAGAATTGTAGGGCAGCCAAATTTTTATTTCAGTCAAGTCCTCACTGTGACATTGATTTTTTGGAGATTCAAGTTAAAAAGTGCTTATTTCCCAAACATGTGTGACAAAAACAGAGTTTTTTATTTTAAATTTTTTATTAAACAATCAAAACATCACTTAAGTGTCTACTTAATCGAAAACTCCTTTCAAAGTGTGATTGTGGAAAAAAAAAATAAACTCTTCAATCATGCCTGTGACCTAAACTTCATAATTCTATTCACAATTGCTCCCCCAAGTGGTTCCTCGAATGTCTTACAGATGAGATGCGAAGGGAAGACTTTCATAGTTGGAAAGTGACGAGTTCAAACTGCTGTTTTGTCAAAAGATGGCCTGAATATCATTAACATTATGGCAGCATTGGGCAGATAAGCTTTTGACATAACATGGACATATTTGTTTTGATATCTAACTGACAAGGGAAGGGCCATTTTTTCTCTCTTCCAATGTTTAGTCGCTTGGAATCGGTCCTGATGTTGGAAACATGTATAAGAGAACATTAGACCCACTTTGTGACACTAAAGAATGCTGTCATAATATTGACCTCCACCACCGCCCTGACTAATTGTTTTATGACCCACCCCGACCCGACGGCAAGAGCAGATACTTATAATTCAGTCTAATTTTTCCGAATATTGCCGAAGCACAGCACATCGGAGACTACGTTGTTCCCCTTCTCAGAATTGTTAAAAAAGAAGTCTCATAAGGCAATCTGGTCACTTAAAATCCCCTACACTATGTTCCTGTCAATAAACAATGCATACAGGATGTCCAGATTGAATTAAAACAGATTTAAACACCGCAGTTTGGTTCACATATGGCAAGACGATTTACGAGCTACACTTTAGACCGCTATCAAAGTCTGACTTTTACAGAATGATGTGAAATGAATTCAGAAGGATTTGTGAGTTATTATGTGAACCAGGCCGGGGGCAGCTCATTGAGAAGATTTGTAGGAGCGCCTGTAATTTACGGTCGGTGTCTCGGATCCATGCTGAGTCGGGCATTAAGATTTGTCCTACTCTTTCTTGAACACGGGGCTAATTTTGCAAAACCACATTTGATATTGGATACCAAAGGGATAGCATCCGACGTCGTCAGAGCTGTAACCAGTCGAATGCTCAGTCGAGACAGCCAATGGCAGGAAGGTCAGGATCCGAACTACCATGAATAGCGCGGGGAACAGGAAAAAGATCTCTGCGAATGTTATTGGACAAATTATGTTGAGATCCATCCTTTAAATGCTGTCACCGATCAAGAAAGTGCTGGATTTCCTGATACCTCGAAGTGGAAGTTTCTATCTCGACCTAAATTCGACTCTACTCCAGCTATGCCTTAAGATTACGAAGGGTGGTGGCACAAATATCGGCAATGCTGACGAGTGCGGGATAACACAGTACCCTCTCAATACGATATTCTTGCTGGTAGATGTCCGTCTGCATGATGTTCTCATCAGTTCTTTGTCTGTGACACGTTCCTACGATCTGTAGTCGAAACCCTCCTCAATTTCTCACAAAAAACATTGGAGAGTCAGTTTTTGGCGGACTGTGATACAAAGATGTCGGCAGATTTGGATTTCATCAACATTGGTCATCTGGTCAAGCGCAGGAGCTTCACATGTGCTTCAAGGCCATTTGAATTAATCTGACCCCTGCATACTGTTTTTTTTTTTTTCCAAAAGGCTCTTGCAATAATGTGGATGTATGTTAAAAACTTATAAAGGGTAAAAACGCATTTCCATTGATGTCGGATCCGTCGGAGGAGTGCAATTTAAACATTCTGATCTCAAGCATTCTTGCGAAAAGTCTCACCAGATGTTCTGCCGGGCCATTTGGCCGCTGTCATGAAATCCAACGCAATTTACCCCAAAAGCTGCGTGGTGGTCAAGAAATACAGTATTTCCGCTCCATCGCGTGTGTGGTCACTGGATAACTTATATCTGGGCTGGCTTCCGAAATATATTGTTGCAGGAATCGTCGACCACGGGGCATTCGTAAGAGCGAGGGACCTGACTCTTTCAAGTTCCAGCACACAAACCTCGAAAACCTCTCTCTAATTGTGAATTCCGGTTTTATTCCGTCGAAACAGTACCAGCCGAGTGTATGTGAGTGTGCGTGAATTTTACAACCTCTATCTGGGGACAAACAAACATATCAGAGACTCTCCGCTCTGAATCGGCTGTGAAAACTTTGAAAACGGTTTTGAGGTTCAGAGTGGCGTTACTGAGGACGATGACTTTGAGTGTTTACGCTGGTTACGGTGTCATAGAAATAAACTCGAAGAGGGGCTGATTGACTATTAAAACAAGCATCATGAACAGCCTTCAAATAGAATAAATCCTGACACTCATTCTAAGGGAGTCCGTTGTTATTGTTGGACCAAGCGATATCTTACAGTCCAAGATTGATAAACGGCTGCGCTTGCCAGTTGTTAACATCCTTGATCAAACCTGGGAAGGTGAACACTGGGTAATCGAGCTTCTTCGACAGTTATGGTCACGGACCAGATTATATTGGATTATATCTATCCTGAAAGTTTTGTTACGTTCCCAACAAGGAATTCCCGTAAAATATGCAACAACAAACTCCAATTTCAAGACGGTTATTCTGCGGCATACCCACCTTATATTCTTCCTCTGCCAGAGCCTTAAAGGGCTTTCTTTTCAAGAAGTAATGCAAATCTATACTGATCATTTACAAAAGAATGACGCGTTGATGTGTAAGTTTGTCAAGATATATGCATCGTCATAAATCTATTCAGTCTTTTTGGAAATATTGTGTGTGCGATTAAAAACCGAACGGCAACGCCTTTTATTATTACCACTGCAAAGTTAGTCACAGGCTGTTTGTTGGTGAGCTCGGAGGTTTTCATATGATGTGTAATTTTATTGTATCGGGCAGGGATTTCCCAACAGGTGCAGAGTCTTTGAGATAGCCCTCTTCCAGGTCTGTGAGAGTCTCAAACTTGAATTTTTTTCAATTTTCATAGTTTTTTTCAATCCCTTTAGCACACAATGTCACATTCCCGCGTTCTGTTAGATACGTGTACAATTTCGGCCCCGCGGCTGACCAGTTACAGATATAATCACCGGGGTCTAATCTGATGTCAAATCTCCCAGATAATTACCGAGCGGAGCGTTTTATCGATCACGGGGAGTGGATGTGTAAACGATGTAATCGGTGTCGGGGTAAATCTAACTGCTTATACAGTTCCAGCTGGGCATAAGAGGTCGTGAATGCGGCTAGGAAAACATTTGCGCCCCCTGGTGTTAAGATGCAGTTAGAATGATAGAGCCATTGAATGAGAGCAACATGGTCATTGATAAAGGGAAACTGGGAAATGTTGAACTTGCTAGAAAACAGAAATTCGAAAAATGTTTGTGAGTGCTCACCAGACTTGTTGAGAGCTGGTTCAATCTCTGCACCAGTTTTCCCCAGAAAGAATCAAACAAACGTTTGGCAATTTTGCCTCTTTACTTGATTGTATGCGATTTTCTGGGGGATCGAGTTCAACACCCTGCTTCTCTTTAAAATCACCCGAAAGGTCTTCAACTCCGGAAACAAAGCCTGACGCCTCTTGCTTCTCTTTGAGGAAAGTGTAAATGTATTCTTTAAACAGTTCATCTGATTTCTGTTCAGTGCCACACTTTGTAAATTTCTGCCAAGATATACCCTTTCCTCAAGGCTTCAGTAACCTCGCATGTCATTGTCTGGTCTGGACTAGACTGTTTATAGTGATTGACAGAAAACCAACATTCCCCCATGAGAGAGTATTAGGCAACAGTGGCGGGGAAAACTGCCCTTGGACGGATCCCAGCTCAATACGGGCGGTCTTCTATCTTGACCAGTTGGGGTAGAAAGACAGAGAGCTAAAGGGAAGGACAGAGAGGTGGACCAGGCCAGTCAGGAGTATAGTTTTTGTAACTGAGTGTCAGTGGATTAGAAGAAGGTAATAATAATAAGAAGAGCTTGGTTAATGTGTTTTATTTATTTTTGCATCTTCCCTGTATTGAATCAGGTTTTTCCAGTCTATTTATTTGGCCTGTGTTTAATATTTTTTGCTGTTTTCCAGTCTGCACAACCACACAACTTGGGTTTGGGGTCTTTTCTTTAATATTCTCTCTACATATTTTACTTCTAAGTTGTCCCAATATAAGTGACATCTGTTACAAGTGATACAGATGTGGATCGTCTGCAAGATGATGAAACTAAAGGAGGCAGCTGCTCATGAAGGAGGTGCTTGTGTGTGCGGGGGTTTTTATCAGTTTTATCACTGATCTGTAGCGAATGCTTGACGGGCAAATGATTCTGTGTTTACCTGCTCATTTCCTGTCCTGCCTTCCAAAGCAAACATCTTCTCATACTCAGTGGCTGCTCAAAGCAGTCACTGAGGGATGTGCCGAGCAGCCTCTCATTGCCTCTTTGCCGCTCTGCCTCCCAGAACAGCCATGACCTTTGGTGTTGGCTCGGGGTGTTTTTGGCTACCGCAAAGCATATTGTTTTCATTATTGACAGCTCCCATTGGGGTCAGTGCTCTGTCTTACATAAACTCAAGCCACAAAGCTGGCTAGTAAGACAAAAAAGAAAAGCAGTAGGGAATTTTCTCAATGAATCAGAGGCAGCTGTGCAGCTTGATGCTGAGTGATGTCACGGGAAACATAACATGCACTTATAAAGTATTTCACTGCATGTGGAATTTAACAATAAAATATACGGGTCAGATTAGGTTTTTGCATGAATCTTGTAGTTTGTAACTTTTTAAAACCTTTATGAGTCAGCTTTTAGTAATCAATACATGACATGATCTTGAATGTGCAGGTCAGCTTAGACTACGAAAGTAAATATCTGATAATTTATCATGGCTTGATGAATATTTGGAAACCTTTTAACCGATAGAAACAAGATGTTTGTGGCTGCACAATCCTTTTGTCTACTGTTTATTGAACCAGCACTGACTTTAATATAATATATTTTAAAATTCCTTAAATAATAAAAAAGAATCCTCCCTAAAATGTGCATTTCAAAGAACATTATTCTATAAGTGAAAGTCTGTCATTCTGTGTTTTTAATGCATACTGTGTTTTTAATGCATACTGTAACACGAACGTGTTTTGGTTGTCGCTCTTTTAATTAGGTTATTGGAAAGTTTCTTTTTTCCACCCTCTTTGCCTTAGGTGGGTAGGATGTCTGACTATACTTGCAATTTGTTGTGGGTTTTTCTTTTCCAGAGATGCTCCAGGACGCGGTTCTTCACCATTAATTCAATAACGCCAGGCAATTCTCTGTCACGAAACTTTGACCAATGAGGGGCCTCGTCTTAAGCCACGGTCAGTGCTTTATAAAATCCGTCCTCTGATTGGCTGAGCTGCACCAGCGGGGCAGAACGCCGCTGCTGTTGCTTCTCCGAGTGTCAGTTTAAAGTCTCCGGATCTTCTGGCGTACGCAGGTTTGTCTCCACACCTTCCTCCCAAAAAAAAATCACGTATTTCTTTGACAGCGAATCTTGTCACGGTCGGTGGGTTTCTGTAGCAGGATTCTTCGCCCCTAGAAACAAGCTGCGTTGGGATGTACCGCTGCCCTCAAAATAGACCATATTTAAAACCACATTTGTGTTTTCTCGCCATATCCTAACGCTCATTATGTCGTAACGTTCATATCGACATATCCGGTGTATTTTGCTAGCTTAATACTCATTCCTCATACCTGTCGCTGACATTTCCGGACAGGGGGCTCCTCTTCCTTTCGCCTTGGAGGTCTTTTTTTTGGCTACGTAGCATCACGGTTCGTTTGTGTGTCGTTTTCAGTTTCCCCCGAAACCAGAAGTTACAATATAGGGGTTTCTCCTACTTTGGTTTTGGAATAAGCTACCGTTAAAGAGAGAAACAATGAATCCTGAATGATGTAGTGACATCCTCGTTCTATCACGCACCCCTCCTCCATGGCTCGTTAGACTGCGAAATTTTTATTTAAAAAAAAAATGACCGCGAAAATCGTAGAAGTAATTCGATTTTCTGTTCTGCGTCAGTCACGTCCCCCCCGCGGGTCCCAGCCGTGTTCTCGCCGCCGGGCTGGTCGGCTGTCATCTCGCGTGGTGTTGGAACTTGCAGGGGTTATGTCACTCAGCCTGGTCTATCTCTGGGAACATCAGATCTCCTCTGTTTACTGCCAATACCAGGTCATAATAAGCACAGGCAAACTCTTAAAACAAGACGGACAGTGGTGAAACACACACACACACACACACACACACACACACACACACACACACACACACAATTTTGTAGGTTTTGCACTGTTGCTTTGCCCAGAGGAACTGTAGCCTTCCACATGATTTGACAGGGTGGTCAGGAATTCACAGGGAACCCCATGGTCAAACTCAGAGTTGCTAATTGATTTGGTCAAATTTTCCTGTTTGTTACTTTTTCAAAACTCTGCTCATCAGCTGTCCTGTAATTCATTGCCTGCATTTGATCTTTTTTAAGTCAAGAAAAATATGGGAGTGAGTTTGAAAGCATTTTCATGAATAACAGGAAAACATGACCAGAGGACATAGAAGAAATTACCTCAAGAAATTGTCTATCTAGTTGGAAATAATAACCACCTCAATGAATAATCTAGATATTGCCATTAAATGAACCAACAGTTACCAAAGGTAGGAGCAGTTAGAAAAAAAATAATGTGGAAAAAGGAGGGAAAAAAACATTTGTTTTGTTGAAAGGCAAACCAGTAGGGATAAAGCATTAAAAGAAATTTCGTTTGACAGAAGTCATTTTCAAAGCAGCGTGTGCATGTGTGTGTGTGTGTGTTTATACTGTGTGACTGTTCGTCTGCAATCCATTTATATTTCATCTATATACTACCTGTACTTTGCTCTTATAAGCACAAATACACTTATATACATACACACACACACACACACACACACACACAGTCTGCCTGAATACATATGAAGTGTTGTGTGTGTGTGTGTTCTCAGATCTGTTCAAACCATGACTGGTTTGGCAGAAGATTTCTGTGCTGCATTTTGCTTGGCTTTTTCAAAAGTGGCTGTCATCACCCACCCACCTGCAAAGGGGGCAATGAGCATACTCACCTGCTTACAGGTAGATGTTTTCCTAGAGGTTTCATTTTTAAGTGAATTATTGAACCTTCTCTCCCATTCATACAGGGGAAAAATCCAGACTGCTGGATAATAAGTAACGCACCTCCAGCGCATTATTTTATCCACTCTGAAATACTGGGTGGCCTAGTGCCTCTGAATAAGATTGGTAAAAGACAGTTGAGTTGCTCATCTCATTGCTCCCATTTTTTAACTGTCGTGAAAAAAAAGGTGGAAAGACACCAGCAGTAGTTGAGCGGAAGGCTCATCAGTTTCACCGAATTAAAGTTAAAGATGTTGAGTTCTGGGCCAGTGGGTTGGGTGCTGGAAGAGTTCGGAAAACCTCCTCCACTAGGAATCTGTGGAATGTGTCTTGTGTGTTTATCATATTTCCTCACTGTCAAACATCATTTTCAAGATCTAGGTTAGGTTTTTTTTTTCCACCCCATGGGGATCAGTTGCAAAATGACTGTAGAAAAAAAAAGTCACCATGTCATGTGAGCACAGCACCCCAGCTGCCCTCATGAGGGGAATCGTTGAGGTTTTGTGCCTCGGGAGCAGAACAGCAACTCACAGTCACCCTGGTAACTTGAGAATACCTGCGTCTGCCTGTCTTTATGCTCCAGGCTTGATACAAAACAATATTCTAGCTGATATTTACAGCCAAGGGCTGCTGTTTCTGAAACCCATGAAAACAGGTATTCTAACTATGTGGAAGAATTTGAAGTCATCTTTTTTTAGATGCTTCCGTCTTAATCAAATTTAAGGAAAGTCATGCCAATGCTTCAAGCGGTCATATGAGTGTATGGAATAGTAAAGAAAGACTGAATTTCTGTAAGTTCTGCTCACTGGAAACGGGTTTTAAAATTTAGATCCTTAGATGAGGATAGCGGAAAGTGGATGTATTGTCTCTCTTTAAAATCTAGTCTGTAGGTTGTAATGTCTCTGCCAAGTAGTGAAAGTATCCTGATGTGACAAATGACTTTGACCTGCATAGACAAAGTGAAGCCATATTCAGGCAAATACTTTCTGGGTTCACTGTCTAAGCCAGACGTTGCATTTTTTTTAACCCCATTTTGGCATGTGAACTGACTATTTTGCAAGCCAAAACATTATCTAAGACCGCACTCCCATACTATCATTTTTCTCTTTAGGAACGACAGCAACCATGGCGCAAGTTGCAGTGTATTGGCATTTCAATAAAAAAACAAACAAACTGGAAAACAATTAGTACATAACATTCTTTGGAAGTCTTTTTAAAGAAAATGTATTTCTACTGTGTGGTGGAAGGTTTAAGAGAGAGTTTAGCAATGCAGATAATCTTATGAGGCTTGATTATGAGTCAAAACTGCAACATCAAAGGGGAGTTTGTCAAGACAACCACTTTGAGTATATACTTTGAGTATAGTGTTGCGTAACCACAAACGAAGTCCATTCTGGACATTCTTTTCAGCATTGCATGTTTGTAGGCTTGTGATGGTAATTTGTCTTTTTCTCAGTTAAATATTCATTTTAATGAATCAACAACAGTCAGATATTTGGCTTTCAGCAGCTTTTGGACATTGCTGGCGTACAAAAACATCCTACATCCTTAAATAATTTGTCTGAATGAATGTTTTACTGGAATAATTGAGGGACGGACAGGGGGAAAGTAAGGGTTTAAATTGGAGCTGATAATGTTTTCTTTCGACAGGGTCAGCACTCAGATTTTATCAATACTCGCGTAAAATAGGTTGAAATGAACTGCAGTTTAGAGGTCATGTTCTCTGTATTGGTCACCGCTGACCTTTATTCCAGTTCACAACCCCCCCCCCCCCCACCCACTGCATGCCTCTACGGTGAGACCATGTGACTGACAGTGTATAGTTTCACTGCGGACGTCAGGACCCACAGGCTGGAGTGAAGTTATCTTGTTAGACATCCGCCTTCCTGCTCCGAGGCAAAGTGAAGAAGCAGTCGATAGGTGGTTCCCAATGGTTGTTCCCAGTTATGTGCATTCACACACAATTTCCCTGTGAATGTTGGCTTGCCAGTTTGAAAGACACAAATAGCACCTTGATTCTGAAGGTTGTTTAATAACTTGCTGTCAAATTCTTGCTTGATTTATTTATTTATTTACTTACTTATTTTTATTTTTTCATTTAAAAAAAAAAAATACATATTTAATTTTACTAATTGAAATTTCACCAGGGATAATGCGCTTAAACAGAATTAGTTTTTCAAGCTTTTGCTATTTGCATTTTTATTTATTTGCTTAATTCTAAGTCGCTTGAGACAAAACCGTGACACCAGTACATAATGTCTTCTAATTTCAAAATCAAGGCAAAATCTGTAATGTGTGACCAGTGTCCTGGAACTGCTGTGAAAATACAGAGAAATCACAGTTTGTCTGAAATCTGCAAGAATCTAAATAAGATGTGATTGATCCCTCACAGCCAAGTTTAAAAAGAACAGTCTTTTTTTTGCTTTTTAAATAAAGAAGTAAAAAGGCTTATGTATTTTAGATATTTTCTACTCTTCACTCAGACCTTATCAATAACTTCACTTGAGCAACAGGAACCGATTATTCAATAGTTACAAGCGCTATTAGAACAAGGTCAATACCAAACATCCGCAGGCATGCATGTTATAATGCAATAATTCATCACAGCAATGTAATATTGACCCAAAAAAATATACAGGACGCATCATTTGAGGTAAATAAATAGTCGCACTCATCTAAACCCATGTTTTTTTTTGGAGGAGTGATTAAAGACTTTCTTGAAATGTACTGATATTTTTTAGCCTGTTACTGCTCAAAGTTAATCCTTCATAAGTGTATCTGATGGTTACACAAATGCTGGGAGTATGTGATCTGACATGACCGGAAGTTGTGTTGTTAGCCATACAAATGTTCTAACCGACACCCTTATAATGTGACGTTTAAAGGTTTGTTTTGATCCCTATGTTGTGTTTGCATATCAAAGTTTTAGATTTCAAATCAACTCTCAGTTGTCGTCTTCCCAACGTTAGTGTCCAGAGCAGTTGTTTTTTTTGTTTTTTTTCGCCTCCCTCCCCCCATTACCAAGCAGTACAACGTTTGGAAAAAGAAAATCAGCTGAAGAAGCCGTGACCACAAAAATGTAAATTTTTAGCTTCACCCGCAGCTGCCACCATGTTAAACTGAGATTATATTTTGTGTTTGTGAAGACTCCTCGTGACAATCCTCCAGTAAAGAGGGTCATCATAATGATTATGAATCCGTTGACCTGACACTTCACAAGGGTTTCAGCTGTTGTATAAACTGGAAAGTCCATGGCATTACCGTCCATGGCATCGAAAGAAAGGAATGGGAGTTGAATAGTTGCTTTGCTCCAACAGCTTAATTATGTTTTTTTTAATTTATTTTTTATTATTAAATTTTTTTTAAGAAATTACATGGTACAGTTCAACACTGTAGATAAAAGTACCAAAACACTGTTTTAATCCCGTTCTCAACCGCAGCTGTCTGTCACAGTTTTGGCCTTCTGAACGGATTAGATAGAACTTAAACATTACTGTGACCAATCCCCATCCCCCCCAACTTCCTGACTGCAGTCTATTAGAGTGAGTCACCCGAAGAAATGGCAGCCGGTAGAGTGCAGCTTTACTCCAGCTCAACTAGTTTTGATGTTCTGCTATGTGTCAAATGAGCCAGATGCCCCCCCCCCCTCCCCCCCCCCCCCCCCACACACACACACACTTTTTCCAGTGTTTTCTGTGTGCCGGGGTGGTGTGGGGTGACTTGCGAACTGGCTTCCATTGTCTTGCCCCTCCTTCCTCCCAGCCCAAGTATGGAGAGTGGAGGTGTAGGTGGAGGCTGGGCGAGACTGTTCAAGTACCTTTTGCCTCCAATGAGTTTCAGCCAAGTGTGACATTAGTGTAGCTGTTATTGGTCAAAGTCACACTTACAATCGCACTTGCGTGCGACATCACTTTTCAATTACTTCTTAAAGCCTGTTCAATTTTTAACAAAATAGTATTGTGCAAGTGCAGTGGTTTGCCAAGGTACTTATTAACAAAAAGAACAACAATGGAAAGAAAACCGTCTGAAGTGACTGCTGATATTTACCCTTTAAAGTTAAATTAACAGAAATGATACTGCACCAGGAGTCAGCATTGAAGTTTTTATATTCAATGATTCGTGTTAAATGTCATACCTTTTTAAATTTTGCAAGAGCCTAGAAATGTGTACAGTAATATAGGTTATTTTACAAAAAAATATAATTTTCCTACCTGTAACGTGAGATGAGGGGAGGTGCCTCTCAATGAACACTGCAATAACAAGCATGGACCTTCTGTAAGTCACACAAGTAAAACGATACAGTCACTTCTGTCTCTTCATGCTCATTGCTCATATGTCAGTTTAACCCAGCTGGCATTGGATTTGAATGCACTGAACAGGTGTTTTTTATTTTTTTTATTTCATAAAGAGGTCAGGAAATAATCCATGTTAGTTCAGGTGACTGTTGAAAAGGATAAAAAAAATCAGTGTAACGGTTTATTATTATCCATCCATTCATCTTCTGCTGCTTATCCTGCACTCAGGGTTGTGGGGGATGCTTGAACCTATCCCAGCTGTTATTATTATTATTATTATTATTACTACTTCTATGCAGTTAAAAACCCAGGGCATATGTATTGGATTAAAGAATTTGACTTGTTTTACACTAGGTTGGTAATAGAGGTTGGTAATAGAAATATTTTAAAGTGGAAAGTAAGGGCGGGTTGTTTTTCAACAGCGTCTGCTATCAGGCTCAATTTGTACAGTCATCAAATTTATTAGCAGTGATCAAATCCTGCTTTGTATATCTTTTCTTAATGCATGTGTTTCAAGGCATTATATCACTGTACTAATATTTGCATCTGAAAGTTCAAATATGGAACACACACACACCTTCCTGTAATTCGTGTGTTTCAGCAGTCTTGCTACTCAGCAACACTGTCATTATACACGCAGCGTCCTCCGATAATGCGCGATAAGGTAATTCTTTCCTGAATCAATATCAATGCGAATTCCTCTCTCACTGGCTTCAAGGTTTAATTCATTTTTAATTTACCGTGCAATCTTGTCATAATATTAATTCAAAGATTAAAAAAAAGTTTGTCAAATTTTTTTTTTTTAATTTAAAAAATAAAAATATATTCATAAAAAAATTTGAAAGTGTGGTTCTTAAATCTGAATTGTGCCACAGCGAGAGGCAGGCACTGACGTCTGCCTCGTGCCAGTGTTTCTATTTAGAAGGGGCGTGGTTCTGCTATTCATAGTAGTGAGAATCTCAGAGGTCTATTAGAAGTCACTTTGAGTCCCTTCTGATAGCTACCACTGCTGCCGGGGGGGGGGGCTTTGGTCATAAATACAAGCCGCGGCTCTGGACGAGAGTCCGACCTACTCATTTCCACATAGTAGACTCGTAAGTAAGGATTTGTTCTCTTGCTTGCTAAACCACCTCTAACTTTTTTTTTTCCGAAGACTGTCACGGGCTTCTGTTGCAACAACCTGACTCATGTCCCTTTTCCAGGCGGCCTAAATCTAACACCTGTAACACCTCAAGGGAAAGCCGTGTATTATCGCCTCAAAGTATTTTATTTCCGAAATAGGACTAATAGATTAATACCCCATTAATCATGATTGCTGGCACTCTTCTGCTCTAAAGGAAGAATGAGGGTCATTCTTATTAATATTGATGCAAAAATTTACCACCCCTATTAAAATTTCCACCTCAGTGAATGAATAGTATCCGATCTGACACTTTCCTAAAGTACTCTGACCTGATTAGAACCAGGTCCGTTTGTTTCCCCCTCGCAGACTCCGAGTTAATAATAGAAGTAGGTGAGAAGTCAATTGTTTATGCTGCGGTCCTGTGTGTACCTACAGGTGACCTCCTGCTGCAGAGGTCACCTGACTGGAAAGAGCTTCCATGTCTCTTGTTCCCTGGATATAACAAACACAAGGAGTATGCTCTCTAATGATCACATTCTGACTTGATCACCCGAGTCGATTCTTTTTCAGGGTAAGGTGATTTGCGCTTAATATAAAATGTTATGAAAAGTCACTGGCTGTCGTTTGTGTAAATTGGGTCGATCTGAACTGTGTCCCTTTGAATTTTTTTGAATATACTGACCAGTGAGCTATAGCTGTAGCTCGCCAAAACAGAAAGCCCCAGTTCTCTCCTGAGGGTGAGGTTTAGATGCGTGTGTGCCATTTGATGAGAATTGAGAAATGTCTTATCTGCTCTGTATTGGTTTCTGGTTCAGCTGTTTCAGCACAACTGCTTCCCTTTCATGTGATGAGGTGTTTTTTACATTTATTATTGTATTAAAGAGCGTAGACTTTTCTAAAAGGAAGTTTGTTGCATATTGATTTGACATTTTGTCGACAACCCCTCACCCCAGCTTGCAGGTTTTCTGCTCTGCCACCTCTGATAGCAGGTGGCTTTATCTTTACGATGTCCGCTTTTTTTTTTTTTTTTTTTACATCTGCCCTTTTCTCACAAACGCGCTATCTTAGTAGTGCCTTGAGTAAGTCGCTCAAATCTGACGTGAGTGTTTACTCGGTCACAGGGATGAAACGATTTAGATTTCGGCGGTCAAAGGTCACGGTCGGTTTTATCTCGAAGGCGTGCAATTCTCAAAAAATCAAACTGCTAAATTGCAGCTCATCTTGCTGAGAATGCATAACAATGATAGCATTTCATAACCAATGTGGCAAATAGGTCAATTTTTATTTGAGCTTAATTTAAAAACGTCCCATGACGGCCATTGGAAAACAGGAACTAGAGCCCAATGTCATCATGCGTATTTCATCATCAGTCTGGTTAAAAACAACACGCCACCACGGTGATCTGTTCCCATTGGTTGCCTGGTTGTGCTTAACATTGGCTGTAAACATGAAACACGGCGACTCAACATGTTTAGCTCATCTCTCTTGGTCACCATCAAATATTATGCAAGATTTTCAGATGAAATAGCGAATAAAATACAGGGATTGACTCTGCCTCTAGAATACCATGAAATTTAAAACTCTTTAATTTTGCATTGTGTACAGTACAAGTCTGGAGGAACATGGATGGCAACTGAGAGTACTAGTTTTTCCTTTAACAGTGACCTCAATATGCCTGGGGTGTGTGTTGTGGAGGAGGCTTAATTATATCATTCCTGGCTCATTGCCAGTCATTTGACACAAACCGGAAGAGGTGGAAGTTACAGTTGGGACTCTTTCTGCCGTCTGATAATTTGAAACCCACCAAAGTTAAATATTCTGAATGATTATTCAGTAATTTATTTATTTATTTTTTAATAGAATCACAAAAAGACAAGTCGGTCATACAGACACACCAAAACATTTGTGTAGCTGTTGAGATGCGGTCTCCAGTAGCGCCTAACGCAGATTCAGCTACCGTGATCAGCAGAGACAATAGACTTCAACAATAGACCTATTCATGAGGAAGAAAAAAAGAATACTACATCCTGCTCTCTAATAATATCTCCTTGTAAAGTCTTTAACAAAGCGTTAAACCAAGAGCGTCAGTGTGGGATGTGTCGTTTAACGGTACAAAACCCTTTCTTTTTTAAAAAGCATCAAACTTTTCCAGACGTACCCTCTAGAGTTCAAATGGATCTTAGACACATGCAGAGACGGTACACAATGAGGTCTCTGATGATTCCACCCGTCCCCCCCTTTTCCTCTGCAGGATCAGTAGACGGACAGTCATGCAGGCTCAGGATGTCCTGAGACAGCTGCGGATTCCCGAGCTGGATGATGTCCGGCAGTACATGCGTGGGCTTCCCACCAACGCGCTCATGGGCGTGGGAGCCTTCGCTGCCATCACCACCTACTGGTTCGCCACGAGGCCCAAAGCCCTCAAAGCGCCCTGTGACCTTGGACAGCAATCAGTAGACATACCAGTAAGCAGGAGCAGCTGAATTCTTGGGACTACCATCAATCCAGATACTGTATTATCATAATCACAATTTATTGAATGTTTTACAATATCTATATATGCAGTAATTTTATTCATTTGTGTATATAGACCTGTAGATACATGGACTTTTCCTATGTTGCCCACAGGCTAAAATACATTTCTGCGACATGTAGGGTTCCAAATTCCTACAGACTTTGACTTATAATGCTTTATATTCATTAAGGCCATGTATGATAAATGTGCTTATTCAAATACATGTTAGAAACAATTTGAAAAAGTCTATGTTTCAACTTCAATTTCTCCGATTTTGGTTCCGCAGGGTAAAGAAGGTGCAAAAAGGTCTGTACTGAACCTCAGCGATGAGCACATGACGCACTACTACAGTGACGCGCGGACGATGTATGAGGTGTTCCTGCGAGGGCTCAGAGTATCAGGTACTTTTTGTTTTTGTTAATTGGTTAAATTTGACCTTCCACGATTCCATCCCGGCCTGCCAGCGGCAAATTTTTTCGTTTTCGATTGATAATCGTCTCTACCCTTTCACAGAAAACGGACCCTGTCTCGGATCAAGAAAGCCAAATCAGCCGTACGAGTGGCTGTCTTATCAAGAGGTGAGCTGCCATGTTCTCTCCGACCCTTGTCCTAGAAGAACCGTAAGCTAGAACGTGGATTTTCCTTTCCTTTCAACAGGTGGCAGACCGGGCTGAGCACGTTGGCTCCGCCCTCCTACACAGAGGCCACTCTCATTTAGGGGACAAGTACATTGGCATCTTTTCCCAGAACCGACCAGAGGTGCAAAAAAAAAAAAACAATTTTTCTATATTGTTTTTATATCACTTCTGCTACAGCAACTTTACAAGTACCTTTATGTGTTAAGTATCTATGTTTTGTTTTTAAATGATTTCTTATCAAATCATCACTGACTTCCAGTGGACAATATCAGAGCTGGCATGTTATACGTACTCCCTCGTTGCCGTTCCGCTGTACGACACGCTGGGCACTGAGGCCATAGGCTACATCCTCGACAAAGGTATATCACGAGAGAAAACACCACCTGTGGCACTTTTTACTGTCCGTTGAAACCATTTACCGCCTTTTCTCTCAGCCACCATCTCAACCGTGATCTGCGACATACCTGAAAAGGCTTGCATGATCCTGGACTGTCTCGGTTCAACGTCGCGAACTGTCAAGACCGTTGTGCTCATGGAGGCGTTTGACAGCGACCTGGTGACCCGCGGTCACGACTGCGGCATCGAGATTCTCAGCCTGAAAGAGTTTGAGGTGAGATGGTCAGCCCTGTCTTTAAATATCTTATTAAAGTAGGTTGGTAACAATGGTCAGTTTTTTTCAACACAATTAGTATTTAATAACTTTATCTAAGCAAAGCTTAAAACAATAGCTCAACTTTTGCAGTGTGACATTTATGATACAACCAAAATCTAAATGCCTTTTTTGCATTGCTATTAACCTCGAAATAAAAAACAATATTAAAAAAAAAAAAAAAAAAGTGTGCTTCTCAGACACCGTAGCCACTCAGTGAGGCATCCACAGAATTTCTGTCATTTGAGTGTTGGTCACATGACCTGGTCAAGTGACTTCGAGATTTGATTATTTGTCCAGACGTGTCGCACGTGATTCTCCCAAGCACCATTAAAAAGCTCAATTTTATTGATAGCTTTTGTATTCACAGTTGTAATAAATTTCTTATTTTATCATTTCCTATTTCTGACAAAGTACGCTTTTAACTGGTGGGATTCTATGGTTCTGCGTGTCTCAGGCTGATTGATAGTTTTATTACAATGACTGTTTAAATCATGTTTATCATTATTATTTACTTAGTGGAGAGTCAGTAATTTCTATTAATGGTTTGTGCTTTTTCTAGGCTTTGGGTAGAGCCCACCACCAGAGCCCAGTGGTGAGTACAACCCATAGCTGACCCTCTGATAAAATAAATAGTACAAAAAGTTGAAATTGATTTGTTTTTAAAAAACAAATTAGGTTTAATGTGCTCAAGTGGGAATCTGTGATATGTTTATTACAGCCCCCCTTGCCCAAAGACCTTGCGCTTGTTTGCTTCACATCTGGAACAACAGGTAGTGATTCAATTTAACCAGACCCACCTGAAAAGTTTTTCTTTTTTTTTTTTTTTTAATTAATGCAAATGTTAATATATACCCATTTTCTGTTTTCAGGAAACCCTAAAGGCGCCATGCTTAGCCATGGCAATGTCATTGCCAACACTGCTGCTTTCCTTAAAGTAACACAGGTAAACATGAGTGCCTCTGCTACTTTTATTCATTTGGGGCAGGCTGGGTGGGAGGGGTTTAGGGTTAACGTAATGTTATCTGCACCAACTTGATCTCATAGTAATGGATGAGTAACTTAATAAACGTGGGAGTGTGTAGAGGGGAGGGGAAGGGGGGCCGCAGTCACCACTCAGCATTCAAATCACGTCCATCGCTTCCTCCAAAACGCCATCCCACGCCAAAATCGTCCCAGGAACTTTCGCCGATTTACAATGGACTGAACAAAAATGTGAAAACAGACATGCTAATTTGTCACAATCCTAAAATGTGTAGTTAATTTTAGGACAAAGTGTTTTTTTTTTTTTTTGATATTCAACGAAAATCCTTCGGGCTCATGGCCGCTGTGTTTCACAGGCCCAGTGGAGGTAAGGATCTCATTTCCTTTGCATTCCCTCCCTTTTGAGTATCTGCACTGTCTCCCTTATGGACGCTTGAAAGCAAACAAAACTTTGTGATTAAGTACAGGAGCTCTTTGCACCAGAGACGTACATCCAGCAAAGTATGAAGTCAGGTTTACACAGTTTATCATTATTATTACAACAATTATCGGAAGAATGAATCATTTGGAACTCCACACTGCACTCTTTAGATTTCTAAATACAAATAAAGTATGTC
This sequence comes from Fistularia commersonii, assembly GCF_037954325.1. Lineage (NCBI taxonomy): Eukaryota > Metazoa > Chordata > Actinopteri > Syngnathiformes > Fistulariidae > Fistularia > Fistularia commersonii. The sequence continues at coordinate 13,254,816 of NC_141295.1, forward strand.
CTATCATTTTAGATTTTAAAAAAGATACGAGCGCAACAGGTTATGACAACACAGTTGACAACCCACATTTAAGGTCAGGAAGGACGAGGCTTGAATAGCGCTATTATTAGAAAGAAAGCAAGCAAGAAAGAAAGCAAGGTTATGCATTTTAACCAGTTTTAAAACCCCTTTTAAAATGTCTTCCCTTTTTGGTGCAGTTTTTCCCAATGCAATCTATATAAGATTACATGAAGTGAAAGAAATTGGCCTTAATAGTGTGTTGAATAAGAAATTTAGTTTTCCCCTTTGTCAACCGATGAACTGCCTCGGCTGCCTGGGTTTAAAATCTGCCCCACGTTGTTCCTCTTGACATCTCTCTCTCTTTCCGTCCCGTGAACATGGTGTCCAGGGCTCACTGGGGCCCACCACCAAAGATGTGCTCATCTCCTTCCTCCCTTTGGCCCATATGTTTGAGAGGGTGGTGGAGGTACTGTACACCGTTGCTTGACTTGCGAACGTGCATGTGTTCTGTGTGTGTGTGCGTGTGTGTGTGTGTGTGTGTGTGTGTGTGTGTCCTCCACAGGTACACTGCATGCTGACTCTTCATGACATTCATGTATCCTATCTTCCCCTAGCTCACATGTTTGAGAGGGTTGTGCAGGTATGTTGGGGATTTGTCTTCCTTAAAATGATATATATGTATGTTCAGTTTCATGAAATCATATTGATTTTATGAGTTTACCGTTGTAAACATTATTATATTGTTGAAGAGCAAGTAGCGCCGTCCAGTTTTGACTTTTGGTTTGCAGGTGTTGAAATGTATTTCCTATTGACATGAGGAAATTGCATGATTTTTAGTTGTAATTTTCAAACCTTGTGGCAAGTCACATCCATTGTCTTCAGGCTGCCGGAACATTTCTCTTGCTGCTCACCCGAGGCTGAATTCTTCTTAGATGTTTCCTGCGAGTTTGAGGATAAATAAGATACCTTTTTTATCAAAAAAAAAAAAAAAATTAAAAAAAAGTCTTCTCAAAAAAAAAACTAGCAAGAGATTGCGTAGGATTGTTCTAAAGGAAATGCTAGAAATAGATGTGGTTTGCTGAAGCCATAACAGAAATGATGCAATGCATGAATTGCTCGACATTAGCTCTCCCTATTTCTTTTTTAGGATCCTGCTAGTTTGAAAACGTGCAAGCGGGTTGTTAATACCGTAATTTCCGGACTATAGAGCACACTAAATTTCACTCAATTTTAAAAGAAAAAAATTTTTTCTTTGAAATATTAGCCACATTAGACTATAAGCCGCAGATATCCACTGTGTGAAATGAGATATTTACACAGATTTTGTAAATGTTTATTTACATACCTTAATTGATTGTTTCCAAACGGTGCCTCTAACACAGCAGTCAAACAGCTGATCAAACGAAACAGAAAAGTCATTGATGGCTTTATTCATCCTCCTCCGGTGCAGTGAAACCGCTGAAGTCTTTTTCTTCAGTGTCAGAGATGAAGAGTCTGAGAAAATCTCTGTCATTTTCATCTCAAGGCAAAGTGACCTGTGAAGTTGTGCTGTTCTCTTCACGCAGCAGTCCAGCCTTTCGAAACCTGTTGGTGATTGTGGATTCTCTCACACTGCTCCACCCTGTTAGGCAGATCTAAGCTTACGTGCAGCAGCTTTATTTCTTTCCTGGATAGACAAATTGACTGCTTTCCACCTAAGAGCTGCATTTTATGCATTTCTTCGCATAACCTCCATGATGAGGGTGTGAAAACTATTTTGCGTGTCATGCCGTGTTTTGCGTTGAGTGCGCCAAAAACTACCGTTGTTTTCTACTTTGCATTGACCTTTTTTGTCTCTTGTTTTTGCAATTCCTGCGAGAGCACCCCCTGCAAAAGAAAAAATCCATTAGCTGCATTGTTGTATAAGCCGCACGGTTCAAAGCTTTGGGAAAAAGTGGGGGCTTATGGTCCGGAAAATACGGTATTTCCATTCCATTGAAAAATGATTTGAAATGCCCCTCTGTTCTCTGTCGCCCTCTTGTGGCCACAATGTCACACTGCTTTAATTAGCAACCTTTCCACCTCAACAGGGTGTCATCCTCATCCACGGAGCTCGAATCGGATACTTCCAGGGGGACATTCGGCTGCTGATGGATGATTTGAAAATGCTGCGACCGACTGTCTTCCCAGTGGTGCCGCGTCTCCTTAACCGCATGTTTGATAAGGTCCCTTCTTTTTTTAAATTTATTACATATATCTTGTGCCATGTTAAAAAAAAAAAAAAATCAGTAGTCAAATGTTTTTGAGGTTGGATGAACAGCGGAGTCAGCCTCTCAAAATACATCCTTGATTTGACTTTTTTTTTGTTCCCCACAGGTATTCAGTCAGGCCAACACGCCAATGAAGAGGTGGCTGCTCGATTTTGCCTTCAGGAGGAAGGAGGCGGAGCTTCGTAACGGCGTGGTCAGGAAGGACAGCATGTGGGATAAACTCATCTTTAAAAAAGTTCAGGTAGATCAGGAACCCTCACCTTCCACGTAAAACTTTCATATCAGTCGCCAAATCTTCACATTCTTGGGGAAAATAATGAACAACTTCTCTCGACCTAAACATGGCTTGATTGCTCGCATATTTTAAACTCTGGGAAATAAAAATGCAATTCCAAATCACTTGATTCTGCCAAAGAATGAGAAATCAAGAAATGCCCAAAGAATTCGCAATGAAATACCTTTTGTGTAGTTTTCACATTATAATATCTTTGTTTTATGTGTGTGATAAGGCCAGCCTGGGTGGACGGGTGCGGCTCATGATCACTGGGGCCGCCCCCGTGTCCCCGACTATCCTGACATTCCTTCGCGCCGCTCTGGGCTGCCAGGTAGAGCCACTGAATGAACTCTCACACTCGCGTGGTTTTCTGCTGTCGATTCAGCCGACTGAGGCAGCCTTCTTGCTTGAATCCCCCCACAGTTTTACGAGGGATACGGCCAGACTGAGTGCACGGCGGGATGCTCCATGTCCATGCCTGGAGACTGGACAGCAGGTAAAAAAAACAAACAAGGTTTAAGAAGCAACACTAGGAAGCTTATCAATCATTAGATTAAATTTATATAGTATGAACATAAATTGTTTGAAATATATATTGAGTATTATATTTAAATATTGATATCATACTTTTTTTTTTCTATTTTTTTAAATTTTTTTAAGGCCACGTGGGACCTCCTCTGCCTTGCAACGCCATCAAACTCGTGGACGTGGCAGAAATGAACTACCTGGCAGCCAACGGAGAGGGAGAGGTGAGTTGTGCACGATTGGCCAGGTAAAAAGTTTTACATTCATTTTTGAGCGGATAAAACACCTGCTCTCATGTCATACAGTAAGTGCATTTTTAATAATAATTATAATAAATATATTTGTAGAGCGTCTTCCATCAAAGTGCCGTACAAATGAGAAGTGTTAAGAGTAGGGCACAAAGGAACAAAGATACAAATTCAATTAACTTTTTTTGAAGCTGCTGCCAGATAAATAGTAATCCAAATAATTAGATGTGTTAGAGCTATTTAGTACCGTCCAGTATCCTGGGCTTCTGTGCAATAATGGCCAAAAAAACAAAGAAAGCATTGCTTTAAAAAACACGAGGCATCAAAATTAGCATTCTAAATTGAGAATAAGACACAAGCTCATGTTGGGTGCAGCGTTTCTGTGAACTCGTGCCACCCTCTAGTGGCCATGCTTTTCAAATGAAACGGATACAGCAGGGGGCCTTTTCTGTGAGTGTGCACAGTCTACCTGCGTCTGCGTAGGTCTTCCTTGGTTTCCTTCCCACAGTCCAAAAATATGCTGTAGGTCAATGGGAGAGAGAGAAGACCCTTAATTGCCCAGATGTATGAAAGAGTGAATGGCTGTTTGTTTCTGTAAGTTGCCCTGTGAACACCAACTCTCGCCCAAAGATCGCCTGGACAGCACATAATTTGGTGAATGTGCATTGAAAATAGTTTTGATATTGTCCCAAAAAATGTTTTTTAAAAAAAAAAAACATTCTCTCTGTACCAGGTCTGTGTCAAAGGACCAAATGTATTCCAGGGATACCTGGGAGACCCTGAGAAGACGGATGAGGCCATCGACAAGGACGGGTGGCTGCACACAGGGGACATTGGGAGATGGCTTCCCGTGAGCAAACGCATCCTTACCACTTTTTAATGTGGCACGTCAACCTAATTTACGGAGTGGACTTTAAACCTGTCTTCCTATGTTTTGGGTAGAACGGCACTCTGAAGATAGTCGACAGGAAAAAGCACATTTTCAAACTGGCTCAGGGAGAGTACATCGCGCCTGAGAAAATAGAGACCATCTATAATCGCAGCGACCCCGTCGCCCAGATATTTGTTCACGGCGACAGCTTACAGGTGGCTGATCCGTCTCACTTGCGTTCCCCCGTTTTGCTAGCTTTCAGTGTCCATCCTGACGGGAAGTTGTGCTTCTTTTTTCAAAGGCTTGCCTGGTTGGCATTGTGGTCCCCGATCCTGACTTTTTACCCATCTGGATTAAGAAAAAGGGCTTTGAAGGGTCTTATTTGGATTTGTGCAGAAACAAGGTAAGGGGTAAACCTTCTCCGCTTATATAGCACTTTCAACCAGATAAGCTAGAGCTGCCATGCAAGGCGCTAGCCAGACTATCTAAGCTGCTCTACCAACTGAGCCATAGCAGCTCTCAGTCGGCAGGATTTGTGACAATTGTTGATTCTTTTCTGTTTGCAGGATGTAAAGAAGGCCATTCTGGAGGACATCTTGAAGTTGGGCAAAGAGGCCGGACTCAAGTCTTTTGAACAGGTAACATTTCCTACACTCACAGCTGAATCCCCTTAAAATACAAACTACTTCAGTTTAAGGCCCTCACTGTATACTTGGCACCAAATAACCCATGCTTTGCATTTTTTCGAATCTCAATTTTTTTATTTTATTCTGACAAAAATAGATAACCCTCTCTTGTAAGATTTGCTTAGTTGTTCCATTTGTTTTAGTTTCAAGATGGAGGAAATAGTTGGGTTTTACCAGAAAACATCAGCTGAGGCCATTGTTCTGAAATACTTTAATAATTGCCTGATAATTACAAAAAATCATTAAATTAGTAGCTCATTTTATTGAAATTAAAGAGAACCAATGTTTGATCCTAACGTGCCTACTGTGGTTTGCTTTCTTTGCAGGTGAGAGACATCGCGTTACACCCTGAGCTGTTTTCTATCCAGAATGGCCTCCTGACGCCAACGCTGAAGGCCAAACGGGCCGAGCTCCGGAGCCACTTCAGGGAGCAGATCAATGAACTGTATGCTAAAATCAAGATGTGAGCCGGAACCCAAGATCGGAGGTCACGTGTGATTATCCTCAGCCAGCGCCAAATGGTTTATTCGGATACCCCCTCCCCCCCACATTGTGGAATCAGATTTTGAATGAACTGAATAACTTATTGTGTCGCCGAGTTAGTTTCCCTGGATATACAGATCTGAGGGTGGGATATATATATATATATATATATCATTTCAGATGAGAGGACAGTCCAGTTTTCCCCAAGACCATTTCAGCTCTTACATTTCTGACACCAGGGACTCTAAACATGCTTTTATCAGTTACGGTAATGGGATTATTTATGTACCGGACTATTTAACGTGTTTGTGTATTTAAGCTTATTTTTTCTGTAATAATCAAACCTGTAAATAATGTATTTGCTTGGGAAAAAAAAGTTTTCCTAATGTATGTTGTGTTATCAATTTCCTGCATTCCTTATTTTATTTTTTTGTGCTTTTGGCTTGAGGTTTTCAAAGTTTGAGGCTCCACAAACAGTTAAAAAAATAAGTTTGCCAGTCAGTTGCCCCTGACTGGCGGCCCAGGGCAGCAAGTAATTCAAAATTATGATCAATTTCTAGTTGTTAACTTGTTAACCACTGTGTGTCGACAACAACCAAAAACAGTGGAAAATGTCAAGTAACAGCTTCTGAAACGATTTCCGAGAATTTCCCCAGAGTTTACACTTAAAATATTATTCAGAACACTGAATGATTCATGTTAGAGGAAATTTCTGTTCACTGTGCATTTAAAAAAAAAAATCTCTACTATCTCATACTTTGAAAGCCTGCCAACAGTTTTTAAACACCTATCAAAATTGTTTAGTCTCATGCAAATTATGTGGGAGTTTGTGGTGTTTTTCGTTGCTGCATGAGGAAAACCTGAGTTAATGTATGTATCATGTAAGTATACATATTTATATATATTCAACATTTCAGGCTTGTGTTTGAAACTATACAGTGCTGTCACGTTCTAAGTGCATTCATCATTGAATATTCTGATTTTTATAACACTGCTCAGTTTCAAACAAATTCCAGATTTGCGTGGGTATTTTGCAAGATTAATTTTTGGTCAGCACTCCTGCAGTTTTGTGTTGAAAATGTCTGCTGTTTGGGGCCGGGGGTGTGAATTCACGATGTTTAACGTGTTGTTCTGGATTTTATTTAATACTCACATTCAGTTGCAGAGCTTTAGAAGTGAACGTTTTACTCACATTCCCGATTCTCACAAGAAAAGGGTGATGCAGTTTTTGTGCTGGAATTCAGATTGTCTTTATTTACTTTCCACAGGAGTTATTTAGATATTTTCAATACGGTTTTAAAACTGAAAACACATTTTCTGTTCAGAAATGTTTAAATAGCTATGAAACAAGTACCAAGTTGTTGTAATTTGTTAATAAAGCGGATTGATAAGCTTCTTTGGAAAAGTTGCCTCAGTGCAAAAACCAAGACGCCGTCTAGTGGGAATCGAAGTCAGCCAAGCACGCTAGCAGAAGCTGATCTGGGATTTCTGCGTGGTTTTGCTCGAAGTCATTGAGGCTCTCTGAGAAATCCTGGTCGTCCTGCCGGTCTCCCCACTCGCGGCCCTCCACTGGACTTTCCGGCTCCTGCACGGCTCTTTGGCTGATTTCGATGTTCCCCACCTCATCCATCAAGAATGCCTGGTCCTCCTCATCCTGTCAGTCGACACAATGACACGCGTAGCGTTACTGCACAGGCATTGAGGCGCAAAGCATCAGAAAGACCTCAATGCTAATATGATCAATGTCACATGCTAATATACAGGAGCATACTGGGGGAAAATCAGCTACAAACCAGTGTCATGAGGTAGCTCATACAAATCTCCTGTGGCAATGGGTAACCTGTAAGAGGAGGGAGATCAGAGTTACTTCCTTGCCACCTGCATGTAACTCATGACAGCAGGCAGGATAAGTGTTAAGTTCAATGCTTTTTGTATGTATTGTTCCCACTAAATACCCAAACGTACTGGAGGATCTGAAGTTCTTGCATTCAGGATCGTGACACTTCTGGTACCAGACCTCTTCTCTTAGATCCACAACAATTCTGCAGACGAAGATGAGGATGCGGTTATCTGGCAGAGAGAGTACGTGCATGACGCCCCATGTACGTACATAATGTTGTTGCTTTTGTGAAATCTGCCCACGTTTTCACACCAGCGGTATTTTGCGATGTCATAGACGAGCAGCTGCTCAGCAGTGAAGTAGCTCCACTGTCTGATTTCTGTCGGGTTTGGAAACATGACCTGTTCAGAAAACGTCGGCCCGGTTGTGGCTTAAAACTTTACACGGGTGATTTGAAAAAGGCAAAGTTCTTCTAAAGGATTCATCACATTTATATAAATGGAATAACAGTTCTGTAATGCCTTACTTCCTTCTATCCCATCCTTTTTAACCACAGTCAATATGAAGTCGTCCACTCCTTGGTGAGGAGACGACTGGCAGCCAGACAGTGAATCTGCCCATGAAAGATTAGAACGTTTTCATTAAATAATAGTGAAGTTGAATACATTTAAAATCAGGAACTTGTGAAAACTGCTGCTGAATGTCACCCGGGTTCATGGGGGACCTCTGGACTTGGGGTCTCCAGGTCTTGTATCCCTTTATTTCTGGGATGTCCCACCTGAGGATTTTCTGATCTTTGAAGCTGTGGATACACAGCTGGGAGCTCAGATATTGTACGTAGTTTGTTTTTTTTTAAAACATGGAAAATTGCAGCTTTGACATACCTTACGTTACAGACCAGGGATGCTAAGAATATGCTTTCTTCCACAGAGATGCCATTCTGAGGTCTGGCCATGAACTTGTTGTCATCTGCTAAGGTGAAGGCTGCATTTTTCCCCGCTTTTGAAGACTTATAAAGACGAAAATTCCTGTTCTTGGTGTAGACGCCTAGGTTTTAAATTTTTCACCATTATTTCTTTTAAATGTTTATTTCCATAACAGTAACAATTACAAAACCTTGTAAAGAGGAGGTTGAACTAAAAAAAAAAAAAAAAAAAAAAAAAAAAAAAAAGGGAAACGTTGTGGGTGTCCTCACCGAGATCGACAAAGAATCCCCGTTGGCCATCTTTGTTTTTCACGTGAAGGAAGCCCAGGTCTGTCCCTTCTTGTTTACATCGTTTGGACGGCGGACTTTCAATTGCCTTGTCTACTTTTATTGGCTTTGCCTCATTTGTCCTGTTAATAAAAATGTGTGTTTGTGGAGTTGTGGAGTGCAGAGTGAATAATTTCTTTTCATAAGAGGTGAGGAAAAAACAGACCCTGCTTGACTGCTCCCTGCTGCTGAGGCGATCTCAAATTCCAAAGTGCTTTTTGTCGGTCTAATGGCTTGTTGAAGAATTGCATGAATAAACTTGCCTGAAACAGAAATAGATGATTAAATAACACTTAAAGGTTGTAAAGAAAATGAATCTTGTGTGGCTTGGTGTGTGTCTGTCAAATGGGGAGAAATTCTGGGGTCAGCGGTGAAACATACCGACGTGCAAGTTGTCCTTGAAGGCCGCATTTTCGAGGCTGAAGATGAGATGCCGACTGAACTTCTCCTCGGTGCTGGAGTCCAGATTGAGGACATTTTGCGCCGAACATTCAATCCCATAAATTTCCAGCAGCCTTTCACAAACAAACTGTTGGACACCAGTCACAGCCAACTAAATACACTGCCTGCATATGCTTGGGGGGTGGGTATGGGTGGAATCATTGTGGTATGACAGATTATTCCTCATTATTCTTCACAGCAAAGAATAATAAATATAATAAATTCTGCAAAAGAATTATAAATAAAGACAATTACACAAATCTGGTTGGGTAGGTTTGGGATAAGAAGGTATTTGAAATGTGCTGGGAGTAAAATAAATGAGCTACACGATGAAAATCCAAAGATGTGGCCTACATGGATGAGTGTCGACACCATATGCACTCCGTCGGCACCTCTGTTTGAGGGTTTGTGGAACTCCAAGTCAAAGTACAGCTTGCAAACAGCGCCCTCTGGAATCACCTCATAGCAGTGCATCAACGACTGAGGGAATGTCCTGAGAATGCACAGGGTTTGGCTGTTATGTTTTTTTTTCTTAACTGCCAAAAACAACTATATATGAAAACAGTCTCACGACTTTACCTGTAATAATGCCACAGTTCGATGTAACTGGTAACCAGGAAGATCCTTTGACCTTGGAGAGACTTTTCTTGTTCCAGTGCAAATACATGGACAGTCTAAAGAAAAATTAATTTTTCAAAGTCATCCAAAACTAGTCTGAAGAACTGGGGGGAGTGAGGTATCTATGGATGGTATAGAGCCATAGCAGCTAAAACAAAACAAAATTCTAGACAGGACTCAGTGGGTATTTTGATATAATACGTGTCACTGTATTGAAAACCAGTGTCACAAAATCCAGTGTTTACCTCTTTGCAGCTCTTAGCAAAGCTGATAGCCAAACTCTGACGAAGGAAGAGTTTCCAAACGGAGGACGGCTGGCACGGCCATAGTCGAGGTTTGTACACCGCAACCATTGGATTCCTCTGGAAGGACTGAGCGAGCTGCTCAACCTTCTTCAGTCTTTCTTCCCACCTCTTCATCCCCACCTTCCTTCATGCAAGCAGAAATTCACAGGCAGGAAAAACTCCACCAGACAGAAGGAAGCAGAAATGTCCTGTATTCAATCTGTAACACACAAAATGTCTTAATAAGTTATTTCAGTGTAAATATTAATAGTTTAAAATTATGATAAAACATGCACCAGTATCAAATAACTATCGATTTCTAGCTGACTTCAATGGGATCCTGTAAAACAGAAATAATAATAATAATAATAATAATAATAATAATAAAAATAATAATAATGATAATAAAGAAGATCTACAGAAATGCTATGCCTTGTCATATACAATTTGACCCTTGGTATTTTTTTAACCTCATTTTCATTAATAATATGTTAATAACAAGCTACTATGTTACACTGTAACAGTGGTCGACTGAGTCGATTGCAACATTTTGCCAATTAAGATAATACCAGTCTAAAATATTGAGATTTCTAAAGTATTTACCATTACTTTTCTCTTCTGTCAGTTGAATCGTGAGCTCGTATAGAAAAAATAATCTACAAACCAGCCACGTACAGCTATGTATTTCCATAAGACGTAAATATCGCGATTTCGATGCTTGTTGAAACGAATATTATTAAAATGTCATGGCTCTGGGCATTACTGCTCAAAGAACAGAGTGATATCATTGATGTGAAATCATGTTAAATATTATCACCATGATAGGTTTTAACGCCGTTCAGAAACAGCTAGTGACGTTGCCGTGGTAACCGAACAGCAATGAATAACTCGGTTAAGCTAACAGAAGTTTCCGTCATCGTGCTAACGTCCACCGCAAAGAGCTAAATAACGTCAAGCATTTCCGCTGTGTCACGAATGGAAAGGTTATATGTAACTCGCCGTTTTTCGGATGTTATTTGGTAGTGGTCGGACGTTGACAGCCGCTGGGAAAATCTGAAACTTGAAACGTCGACGCAAATCACGGGTGAAATTCAGTCTTCTTTTCTTTTTGGCGCGTCTGTTGCCGGAAATGACGCCACTTCCGCTGTTACAGCGTACTGCATGGGAAGTGAAACAACAGTGGTGTTTAAGTTTATGTTTAAAAAACAAAAATCACAGCAAAAAAAAAAAAAAAAAAATGCAACCTGTGTCCATTTTCTTATCACAACATGATATAATAATACCAAGGATTTTCCCCCGTTTTTTTTCTTTTTGTTGACCTTTAGCGGTTTGGATTGTGAAATCGAATCACTATAATACACCTGGAACTTTTTTTTGACAATAATATTCTCACTTCTGTCTCAGTATCCTGTCTTTTTTTCTCTCCCTGTTAATAGTTTAGGAATGACACACACACACACACACACCCACACACACACACACACACAGAAACAGGCTCACACACCCATAGACACACACACGCACACACACACACACACACACACACATACACACACACACACACACACACACACACGCACACACACAATACATTGCCACCCCTTCAAGGTTACCATGCATAATCATACCTGCCAACACCCACTTCCTGTTCAAGCACCCTCTGATACCACAGCAGATGCATCCACCCAGCTATGCATCTACAGTCTTTCCCAAAGACACACACTGGCTACAGTTTATAAGATGACTGCTCTCCATCATAGTTGTAGTTTTTCCCACTTTTGCAATAAACACTTTGCTTGTCTAATACCTGATTCATAACTTCTTCATCAATATGTCATGCATGTTGATGCGCGTCACAATCCCATGAATCACTGCACAGTTGCTGCTCACCCACTGGGAAAGGTTAAGCTGTTAATCCAACAACACCCCCTTTGCTCCTCCCAACTGGACAATTGGCCATTAAAATAAATCAGTGTGTTTGGCAAATCTGAGCTCAGTGGACTCATGCGTGGAAGGAAAGAAATGAGTGTGAGTCAAAAGGTGGAACAAAAATCCATGAGTTGCTACTGGTTGTACCCCGGCCCCATCTCCTGTGGGAGACGTGACGTAAACAAAATAACCGAGTTATCTGAGGGTCCAAAGATGCATGCAGTTAACAAAGAGTGAAAATTATACCAAAGAGTTTCTGTGCGTTTAAATAAAAAGTGCTTTTTAATTTTATTATTTTTACTTGCCTAATGATTTGTCTGTTCTTTTAGTGAAACACATATTCTGGGTAATTGCAAGACTGACTCCATTATCAAAGTTTTCAAGAGCAATTTGATGGATTATTGTAAATGCTTTAATTGATCAGTGTGATTGTTTTCTTTCCACATGACTTTATTTGTGTTTGCAATTGTATAGAGCTCCCTAAATTCCAATTCGGATGCATCTACAATCTGCAAAGCCTCTGGTTTCTTCAATGGTGCTCTGGAGAATCTCAACCTGTCGTTTTAAGTACTGTTTCTGGTGAGCGCAATTCGCAGGCATTCCATCTCGTATGTGTGTGTGTGTGTGTGGGGGGGGTGGTGGCCAGGTTTATTTACATTTTTTATTGCAACGGGGCATGTTGTACAACAGATGTAATAGATAATGATAGACGGATATAGATTTCAATCCTTTACTGTGTATGCAAGACGAAAATATGGAATGGGGAATGGGGCTTAAATAAGATTATTTTATACAACAATATCTTTATTTATTTGTATATTCATGAAGAAACATTAGCTTGACATACAGAGGTTGCCCCAAGTGAGATGGTAGCTGCAAGCAAGCAAATAATTGCACGATGGGACTTCCATTGGTATGTTGCTTCCTTCCTCAGGAAAGGAAAGGAGTTCCTTGATAAGAAATGTTTTTTCACAACTCTGCATTCTGTCTTGGACGATCCCACCCCTGCGGTCTGATTTAAACGGATCTGATTCCTCGACTGGTCCCTATAAGTGAATTCTCTTCATTCTTCATGTAAGGTATGGTTCTTTCAACATTTATACTCATTTAAAAAAAAAAAAAAGGATTTCGTTTTCTCGCCTTTAAGAGTCACAAGAAGGAATGCTGTGCCGGACTTGACTTGTTTAAACAAAACAATGGTTCAAAAAGCCAAGGAAAGCAAATCACCATGTTCTTAGACTTGATGCAGCTTGACGGAACATTTGAGTCAGTGTGAGACTTGCAACACTTTTCCCTCCTCCCGTTTCAGTGATCTCTGACAATATTAAGGCAAGAACATGTGGAACCTGAGAAAACCTTGTGTTATTGCTGTGATTTTAACTGCACTCTACTACAGGGTAAGTATGATTTTTCTTGTGATTCCAGGGTGGTTACGTAAGTAAGAAAATAATGTCCTCCACTGGTGGGGTTATTAACTAGGGTTGGGAGGGAGGAAAAAGTAGTGTTGGGTCCACTTTTAAAAAGTGAAGTCACTGGTTACACAATGTGGGTGATGCTTACAGAGAATAATTTATTTTTTTCAGCTGAAAAGCAATTATTGTCATGGAATTGACTCTATATCCATCATAAATCTTTTCACTCTGTATTTTAATCCTCAACCAAAGGTGGCTGCAGTAAAAAAGCTGGACATGGCTTTAAATGCAGTCGATGACATGTACGACAAATGCCATGAAGAGGCGATGGCGAAACTAATCCATTCAGGACTTCTACAAAAAGAGCAAGAGGCCAATGAGGCATTCAAAAACGCGTGGAAAACAACATGCAAAAAGTCCGAACCGGGGTTGAAGGAGGAACACATCAATGCGCTTCACATAGTTGACAAGAGTAAATTCTGGGAAACTTTTAATGCCGCCGTGGAGATGTTCGGAACAAATGCAAGCACTTATACAGAAAGCTTCAAATTCAAATCTCTTCACTTCCTGCTCATGGACTCCATCAGGCTGCTGAATCCAAAGGGGTGCATAGACACATATTTTATCTCGAACGAAAAGTACGATGTGAAGAAGGGTGCCAAAGTGAGATTTGGGAGGTTCACCGCAGCTCATTCCGATCTGTCACTTATAGAAGAAAAAGAGCAAACCTATTTTAAAATCAACACATGCTACTTTGCCGACCTGCAAAACCTTTGCCTCATGGAGAGCGACCTGGTCCTCTTGTCACCCAGCGAAGAGTTCACAGTGGAGGATTATATACCGGCAAACGCTCACCAGTATGATGAAATAACTTTGAAACACTCACGAATGCACGCCTTGCAGAACTGTTACATACAGTCCCGGTAAGATATAAATGCTTTTCATTAAAAACATGAAATGTTTGAGATTAGAGTGGTGAGGATGTTAAATATGTTTTTAAGTAAAGTAATGCTTGAACTAGATGTAAGGCTCCAAACAGCTCTACTAAGTATTTTAAGATATTATTCCAGCCATTCTTCAGTGGCAAGCGATAATCTCTTCATATTAGTACCAATACTTTATTATATTCATGCATTATCCTTTGTTTCCTCAGGTCCTCAGCCGATGTCCCCACCCAGTGGGTCGTGACGGCGCTGGCCACTGTTTTTCTTGTCTTGTTTCACTGATAAGCATAAGCGAGACTATTTTGATTAGGAAATCAAATCCACCGACAGCCAACGTAGGTCATTTATTATGCAAAAGGGAATTCAAATGGGAAATGCTTTGAGAGGATAAACTATGTCCCAACTGCCAGGAATGCATATCAAGTATTTACTGAATATAAATATTTTATCACAATTTTTATTTCCTGTGTAATATTGCACTGAAAAATGTTGCCTTGTGGCAGTGCTTATTGTTTAATAAAATAAAAAAAAACTTAAAAAAAGGTTCTGTGAATTGTTTCACAAAAGTCACATGGTCAACTTTTTCCTATAAATGAAGTATAATGTGTTTGTGAACTGAACGGAATGAAATAAATGTATGAAAAAATATAAAATGTAATAAACGTGTAACAAAGGTTTCATCGCAACTGTTGCAACACAATTTTCTGATGGATTATTCATCTCTTGCTGGTTTCTGTGGATCCTGCAAATTGAAAATTGCCTTCAATTTTTTTACTTTCTAATAGGATGAGGAAATATTTCATCCAAGGCACATCTACAGTCTGTTCATATCCTTACGCAAGGAGCTGACACACTTTTGAATGCGTATCCGCAGAAACCACGGTTAAAAACTGTCATCTGCCAAACCAAGAGATGCCTGTCTCAGTGAAGAAAATAAAGCCATTTATGCTTAAAAATAAAACATGTCATGTCTTTGTTCACTTGGAAAGTGGCTACCAGAAACATCTAACTGTCTTTGTCAGAGGGCTCTGGTTTGAACTTTGACCTGTTTCCATGGGAACAGGTGCTCTTACTGAGGATGCTGGTGTTGACCCGAGCGAGGGTGCACGTGCTGCTTTGCCGACCGGGGCACAGCCGTCTGCTCTGCAGCTCCAGCTCATCGTAGCTTGACGGACGGATAAACGGACAGAAGCGGAAAGCCCTCTTGAAGCCGGCTCGGAACCTGTTCCCAAATCAAAACCAGCATCATCATCATCATCGTCATCACGCCATTCTATTCAGACAACTGTGTGTATGATTTTGATGATTTGTTTTTGTTGTGTTTTTGTCCTCACCTGCTGTTGAGGCAGCAATAGATGATGGGGTTATACATGGTGGAGCTCATGGCCAGCCATAGCACTGACAGGTAAACCTGCTGTATGTACTTCCACTTGCTTAGGTTTTTGTTGAGGCCCGTCAAAATAAAATAGATGTGATAAGGCAGCCAACAGAGGGTGAAGGTCGCCACGACGACAATCATCATCTTCACCACCTGCAGGAAATAACTCACGCAGTCACACCAAAATATTTTTGCTGCTAATAATGTTAAGGGTGAAGAGGAAAGTGAGCATTGAAGAATCATACCCGTTACTAACCCTCATGGAGAATGCAGAGAAACACTAATGACAGGCAAAATGCTAAAAAAAAAAAATGGTGGGAGCCTTGTTTTCAGGCGAGATTTTCGAGGCTTCTTACAACGGCAGCACCTTCACAGTCACCGCGGTGTCAGAAATAGCCGAAGCGTCAGGAAAAGGTCAGTAATGAAGCGTCGGACAAAAGAGGATGGAGGAAAAAAACAAGGTAGAAAAGTCATCAGTGGCTCGCAGCACGATGTGGTGCTGCGAGGGGGGGGGCAGAGAAAGCTGAATATCACACCTTCATCGAGGCTCATCTGCAAGGCGGAGATGAGAGCCACTTCCCCTTGACCGGCACCCCAGATGCTGTCTCCTCAACCTTTGAATCCAGCCTATGTTTGTGTCCTGACATTTATCAGTCTCTTTTATCTCCCTCGCCTCAATTTCCTCGCAATCTGAACCTTTTGATGATTTCCATGGCACTCTTGAAGTATTGTAAAGAGCCAACTTGCACCTGGCACATTCTCTATTAATGTGAAATGAAAGGCTGGGTCTGAAAAAATATTCAAATGTGAGAATAAAACTTTTTTAGATGATAATAACTAGATGTTTCTAAAAGCTAGAAAGGTGGAGGTATGCTAAGGAAAGGAGAGGAATCAAGATTAGCTGCAGCATCACAGGATACATGTGTGTAAATGATGGAACAGTAAGGCTACAGGGAGTAGTGATCAAGAAGTTAAAGGATTTCAAGCACTTAGGGCAAACTACGGCCCGCGGGCCACATCCGACCCATTGGTCTTTTTAATCCGGCACGCCAAAGATTGGTACAGAATTCATACTTGATGTGAATGATTGAATGATTGGATCAATGAATGTGGGAGCTGAAACAGGAGATTATCTCATTTTTGGAGCTACTTGAGAACACTTGAGATTTTTCCTGAGCTGAATGACAGAGATTGGCTTTGTGATTTAGCCTTTACTGTGGATGTACTGATACACATGAAAGAGATGGACGTGAAGCTACAAGGGAAAAACCAGTTAGTGCATGAAACGTGAGAGCCTTAAAAGCCAAGCTGGTTTTATTTTCAAAGCAGACAATATCCAGACAAATGTCAGACGATTTTGATATGTACTGTTAAGAAATGCTTTTTTTTTTATATATATATATATGTATCATATCTTATATGTATCTACTGCTGACCCGGCCCGTCTGTCAAATTTTAAATGTCAATGCAGCCCCTGAGCCAAAAAGTTTGCCCACCCCCGGTCTAGAGGATACCTGGGCATTTTACAGCCCGCGGGACACATCCGACCCATTTTGCTTTTTTATTTGGCCCGCCAAACTATTTTCCTTGAACATTTTAACAAGTATTTTCAATCAATATTGAATTTAGAATCTCCTTATTTTTTCCTTTAGTTTAATTTTGTATGGATGATTACATATAAAATAATGTTGGTACATTTAGATGGGCGTTAATGATTCTAAAGTTGAAATAAAATGGCAAAAAATTGAAATATTCAAATTGCAATTTTCATTTTGTTCAATTTACATGATACCTAGTTGGCCCGCGCACAAAAATTAAATTAAAAATCTGGCCCACCAGCCAATATAATTGCCCACCCCTGCTCTAGAGCAATGGAGAGTGTGGAAGAGGGGAAGAGATGGATTCAAGCCGGTTGGAATGGGTGGAGAAAAGTGTCAGCGGTATGAAGAGATAGAAGACTATCAGCCAGAATGAAAGGAAAGGTGTACAAGACAGTGGTGAGACGAGCAATGGTGTATGGACTAGAAACAGTTACAAAGACAGAAAGCAGAGTGAAAAGTTGCAGAGATGAAGATGGGATGTTGAGGTTCTCTTTGGGAGTGACCAGGATGGATAGGATCAGGAATGAGTCCATAAGAGGAACAGCACATGTTAGATGTTTTGGAGAGAAGGTCAGAGAAGCCAGACTGAGATGGTTCGGTCATGTGGGTGTGAGGGGTCTCCACTGCTTGGTATAGAACTTAAACAGAGGCCGTCCGACACCTGAGAATTCATTGGCAGTCCTGATGGTCCGAGCATTAATTACCAAAAAAGAGTCACGTGATGTCACAGCCGATCACTCTTCATGTGAAGCACGACTTATAAATGTTACCTCGACTAGGAGCAATAATTTTGTGTATCTGCTCTGTGGTTTCAGGGGCATCAGAATTTGTTGTCGTGGTGAAATGATGTTTAGCGTCTACATACTTCTCCTGGAAAAGGAAGCAGAAAAAGGATCAGAAAGGAAAAGGTGATGGGCAGGTGTAAGCAATATTTGAGAGCCTGGGCTGAGTGCCAGCGTTTTGGGGCGTGTTCTATGGCAGATGTTTGCTTCCTTGCAGTGTGTTTGGCAAACAAAGAGTGCTCTCGGCTGATTTTTCAGACAAAGCATTTGAAGGAGTTTGCAGTTCCATTCAAGGACTTGGAGCAGACACTGTGTAAGACAGATCACATGGTTGGTTCCCATATTTTCGGTCTGCTCTCAGACATGTTCCTGCCTGGTGCTGTGAAGGTTTGGCCACCAATTCTCTTCATCTCTAATGACGATGGTGTTTGAGTGCTGTCAAGGACTGTGGTTCTTGAACTAACTATCCATATTAATTTTGCTCAAGGGTTTATGTTCATTTCAGTAAAAAGCTGTTCGGGGGTGCATGATGCAAATATCAGCTGGCTTCTATGTAAACCGCTGATATGCAGACAATAACAATGATTTAAGATTATGGCTTTGCTAAACCTGTCCTTATTGGGATAACCAAATGTGTGATTACACAGGGAACTCCGCTTCTCACACACACAAACATACACGCATGCGAGCACATACACACACATGCAGTGTCTACCAGCGATCACACATACTTTGCTCTTGGAAGCTTCTTTACAATTTCAGGTTTGCAGAGAGTGTTACTTCCGTTACTGTGCATTTGGTTATTTTTTTAGCCATTTTATTCAAGGAGATGACTAAATTCGGCAGAATATGCTTTATTTTTTATTTATTTGTAAGGGAATAAGGGAAAAACAAAATTCAACCGCATAAAGTTTTTTTTCCTCCCAAACACAGACAAGATGTGAATATTTACAGTATAATTTTTTTTTTTAAGGCGAAGCGCTTACTTTTCTTTTGGCTTTGAGTTGTCCAAGATAGTTATCAGATGAGTCACCTGGGATCTGCCCTCCCCATAGAGACAAGCCCACCAGGGTGTAGGTGATGCCCATCACCACTAGAGGCAGCACATAGACCAAGACCGTGACTACGATGTGGTACCTGCAAAGACAAAGAAAAGAAAAACACGTCTCCAATGTCAAGTCATCATCACAAAAAGAAAATGTTTGCGTTTTTATCTGTTGACGCACATGAAGGGGTCGTTTGCCGTGTCAGGCCAGGCCACATAGCAGAGGGTGCGGTTTGGCAGAGCATGAATGGTGGAGAAATAGCAGAGAGGGAAGGCCAGAACCACAGCCAGCGTCCAGATACAAAGGATGACGCCTACAGTGGCCTTCGCTGACAGGCGAGGCTTCAGAGGATGGATGATGGCCATGTATCTGCAGGTCAAAGGTCAAGTTATCAGGTTATTGTCTGCAGCAGTGAGCACCTCTCGGTTTAATGCTGAGTTAAAAAGACAATGCCATTACAGCGGCAAAATGTCAGCTGTTAAAGCACTGATAAGTGGAATAACCATTTCCTGACTCTGAACTGAATTTAATTTAATCTGACAAGCAATCATGAACAACAATTATAAAATGCGTTCTTTACCTCTATGGCGCATGATTGTTTTTCTGCAGTCTATCTATCTATCTAGCTATCTATCTATCTAGCTATCTAGCTGTCTAAATCCTCACCACTGACAGAGAAGAGCGCTTTCATCACCTTGCAGTTTTTCAAAGCGCTTTACACTGGATCTCACCATCACTTATTCAAATGCACATACACGCACACACCCACACACGCACACACACACACACACACACACACACACACACACACACAAAAGCCGTGCAAGATACAAACCGAGCCATCAGGAGCAGTTACTTCAGTGTCTTGCCTGAGGATACTCAGGCACGCAGACTGGAGGAGTCAGGGGTTGAACTGCCAACCTTACGATCAGAGGGAAGCTCTACCGCTCTACCGACTGAGCCACAGCCGCCCCCTATTAATGGATTGGATTTTATCTTTTTATTTTAATCTGAAAAAATGCTGGAAATTCATATATATACTGAATAAGCACATATATATGTATGCATACATACAATTAAGCCTAATGTTATTTATATATCTGGGGTATGAATAATTTTGGGCGTGAATTTATTTTTCTTTTTTTTATTTTCTTTTATTTTATCGACATTCACATTCACATTCACATTCTCATTCATTCATTCAAAATGTGGGAATTTAACCAAGGTCCTTCTTGCTGTAAAGCTTAAGTGCAGACCACTGTGCCACTGTTTAATTTAATTTAATTTCATTTAATTTCATTTAATTACATTTTTCACATTGTTTTTTATTTTATTTTATTTTAATTTATCTATTTATATTTTTCATTATTTACCTGTCAATCGCAACTGCAATCATGGAGTAGATGCTGGCGAACACGGCGGTGACCGGGAAGAAGTTGTGGAACCTGCAGTACACTTTTCCAAAGTACCACTCCCCGTGGGTGGCGTAGATAAAGTTGATAAGGGTGTTGAAAGCGGCCATCGAGACATCAGAAAATGCCAAGTTCAGCAGGAAGTAGTTGGTGACGGTCCTCATCCGCTTGTGTGCAAGGATGATCCACATCACGATAAGGTTTCCGGTCACAGCCACCACAAGGACGCCACCGTAGGCCAGTGACCACAGTGCCACGCGCCACACTGGCTGCACAAACTGGTTGGTCAAATTTACGGTGAAGTTGGATCCGTCCATGTTCCTGCAGGGCCCCTCGAGCACTGGTGGTGAATACGATACACAGAGCCTGCCGTGAGAGATCTGCTGGTCCTGATGCTGAGGGTGATGTGGAGTGAAACGCAGCCAGGGAGGAGGAGGAGGAGGAGGAGGAGAAGGAGGAGGGGTGATACACACACAGCTGTGTGTATCACAGCTGTGTATGTACACACTACATATTGGGTTGAGACAGCTTTTCTTCCGAAAGCTGTTGCTTCAAAATATATGCTTGACAAAGACTCAATGATTTCCCTCGTGCCTCAAAAGAGTAAGAAAAAAGTAAATGTTATATTTACACAATTAGGGCTCTGAGTTTACACATCATATGTCTACCTGCTGAATATACGATCAGAATTGGCTTCCAATTAACGTATGAAATCATACTTGGAAAAAACATGTCATCCAGTGTTTGACTGGCTACATGCATAACCCTAAAAACCTCCTACAAGGTAAGATTTTCTATTTGCCCAGAGGCAGAATAAGATTTTCTTTCTAATCTAATCAGACAACCCAGTGTTTTTTCATCAATGATTTTTATTATTATTATTAATAGAATTATTTAAGTTGCATTCATGAGAATTACTTATTTCAACTATTTTAATTTCAAATTGATGTTAGAATTAACGTCACGTTTTAAAAAGAGAATCTCCAGAGTTGTCTGGAGCCTCAGATCCCCTCTGAGTGTGATACCATTAATCCCTGATATCCATGCGGCCAAAAGCCACAGTCTTATGTAACTATAAGCTCGGTAAAACAGATCCAGCCTAAAGGCCATTACGTGTTGGACATAAATTGCCTTTTGCTGAGATGATGTATATCTGCATTGCTCAATTTATATTGTGAAGGTCAAGATCAGTTACCGAGAAGGTCATTTTTTTAATAGAATATTTGTGTTCTGTCTGTGAAAGTCTCCAGTCATCCAGATCACTGTCAGTCCTTGTTAACTGTTATCATGGTGACGGGTTTTCTTCCTCAAGACGTTTCACAGTTTCTTGTATATACCTGCAGGGTTGGGTGTTTTGGTCCAAGTCTTTCTGTTACTGAATGAGTTGATTTGCCGCAATTAGGTGGACTGGGGTTGTTATGCTAATGTGTGTTTCGTTTGGAGAACAAAGGTAAGGATTTGGGGGATTCCCATTAGTTGTAAGACTAATCTGCAAATTGCGTAAAACAAAAGAAGCCTGTTAGTTCACAGACTTTGGCAGGAGTTCCTGGGGTGCCTTTTTTGTTCTGCTATGTTTGTGTAGAGGTTGTTTTGTCTCACCAATAAATAGGGCAACCCAATCCTCATTACTCTTAACAGCATATACCACATTCTTGATTTTGTGTGCGTCCTGAGTGTCCTTGGGTTTCACTTGGGTTTGAGTTTTTGGGAATATATGGTTTTACAATGTCTCTGTCTTCCATGTCGAGTTCCTCTGGCGGTTCCTGCTTTGCAAATTGCCTTGTTATGGTAGCAACAAGATTGTAGTGCTTTCCTAACATTTTGGAACTGTTTCTCTTCCTTTCACTGTCGTTGGAAGGTTCTTTACCCGGAGGTGGAGAGTTCAAGAGGTGAGAGTCAATCAACAAGTATTGATCAGCATGTGTTGGTTTTCAGTAGATCCTTGTGTCCAAGCCTCTGTTCTGATGAGTATGTACTACGCAGACCAAATAAGACAGTTTGTTATCAGTGACATCCTCTCTAGTGAATCTATAGTGGGTGTCAACCATGTTGAGGTTTGTGGTGAAAGATGCTACCTCGTTTCTTTATTTGAACCCATCTGTCATCCACATACATGCCAGGGGTTGGGCTTGGTGTCAGCAGTTGTACCCCTGAAAGAGGAGAGTACCCTGCTCTCTACCTCCTCCATGTATAGGTTGGGTACTAAGGGAGATAACCCAATGGCACCTCTGTGTTTCTGTTCATAGAAACAACTGTTGTACTGGAATTAGGTTTTCGTGTTTTGAAGTACCTCCTGACAAGCATGGATTTAGGGTGTGACAATTTTCTTCGAGTTATGGTGAGGTTTACAGAGCATTTCACTAAAAGTCCATTGCTATCAACACACAAGTCCCTGGAGAGATTCAGATTAACTGAACCTCAACAATAACATCATTCCTTCATTTATTGATTATCTATATCGCCTATCCTGCAGCCAGGTTGCAGAGGGATGGGCTATCCCACTTGTCAGTGGGTGAGAGATGGGCTCCTTGGCAATTTCAGTCTCTAGTGAGCCAATGTTTTTATGACTGTGAGGGGGAAACTGGAAAACCCAGGGGAAATAGCGCAGAAAGGGAGAACATGCAAACTCCACACAAAAAGTACCACAAGGAGATGCAGGAGCCACTGTGCTTCACTTTTTAAAAATGTCTTCGATAAGTATAATTTTATTTAATGAAATAAATATTTTTTCAAGCTGCTCACTGGTGTCATAACTCCTTAGTTTTTTCCCTGAAAATGTTGCTCAAGTTGCTATGTTTTTTTCCACGACTGGCCACCAGCAGCTGTTACAATAAGATCAAATCAAATGAATCACTTACAGACCTTTTGAATGAGATGGAATTCCCTTATTTTGAAATACAGTCAGTCAGATGACGTATGAGATGCTGCGGTTCCCAGGATCCTTTTCCAGTCCTCTTTATCTCCTGCCGCCTTTGCCAGACTCAGCCCATTTCTCTGATGTCATTTAGCCATGACACAGGAGGGCGGCAACTCTGTTTTCTTTTCCTTGCCCGTTCCGTTGGCACACATATCCAAAAAAAGACATAGCTTCTGCTTCTTTATGGAGTCCTAGAATCTTGGCTCACTTCTAATTTGGTCCAATGCCTGGATGTAATTTTGGCTTCCTTTTCAATGGTATTTGTAGCACTCCACAGTTAAAAGGCATCAACAATCCATATATAGTGATGGGGAAGGCAGCTGCATGAAGTAGCTTCGGCCTGAGATCCAAGTTGATTCCTTTGCTTCTCCAGATATTTGCCATCTTCTGTATTGCATCCCACGCCATCGCTAATCTTCGGAATTTCAAGTGTGCCGTGTCCCTTAATGGGGAATGTCGACCAGGAGGTAGACAAACTGATCATGAAGGGACTTGTGTCCTCTGTGTCTTTGCCCGCCATCATGATTTTGGTTTTGTTCACATTGAGAAGAAGCCCTCGTCTACATGTTTGTCCCTGAACAGACAGACCATCTCCAGTGGCTCTTTCTTGCCGTCACAGATGAGAGTCGTGTCATCTGCAAATCATGAGATTCTTCAATCTCTCGCTTCAATTCGCTCTGCGGAGATGTTAGAAAGATTCGGTGAGAGAACAAAACCTCGCTTGACTCTTCCGTTGATGTTGAGCAATTTTGTATCACCAGCCGATGTCCTCAATGTCGGTTACTGGTCTTTGCAGTCTTTGAAAGGACCACAGGAGGGTCATCAAGTCTATTTCCTCTCAGTGAGACCTCATAACCAAGAAAGGCAGCTCTTTTGGGCTGCTCCCTGCAGTCACTCTTAAATCTCTTCAGAACACCTTAAGTTAAAAAAAGTCAGAGGCTATTAAATGGTGGCTAATAATATCATTAGTGTGATTTCAGTTTCCCCTGCTGTCTGCCTCATATGAATAATTCATCTAATCACATGGGAGCAACGATTAACCCTCTCAGGCTCAAATTAAGTTGTGGCGTAATTAGCTAAGTAGCATTTAGCTGTCGCAAATCTGCAACATCTGCCTGGAGAGGGTTAAGCAAATTAGCAAATTAGAATGGCTTGTATGATGAGATTCCCACTCAAAGATGAGTCATTTCATCTTTTATAATATCACTTGTAACATGGTCAATTTATTCATTAGTGACACTGTAAAAAAGAGAAAGAAAGGATTAGTATCGTTTTTGTCACAGAATGACAGATATTCTCTTTTTACCTCTTAACAAGAGGTTACACTGTCGTATTGTGATGTAGCTGGATGAAATAGTCACGTTTTACTAGATTAAAATGTATATTTATGTAGGAATCCTTTTTTATCATTCTAGAATGAGTTTGTGTGTTGTAAATTAAGGAAAATATTCGGTTCTGAAAAAATTAATTTTTCCTCAATAATAAAATATGATATGGATCTGCTTGTCATTTTCTCATGTCAGGTCATGTCAGATTTTATTCATATCGCAACAAATCACAAAATAATTGTCTCATGATACTTTACAGATACTTTACATGTTGAGCGGGTCTTTAGAACATACTTTAAAACTATTGGCAGAAGCCCATGAGCAAGCACTTTGCAAAAGCGATGATGAAACAGAATCCTTGAACAGATCCGAGCTCAATGTTGGTGGCCTTCTGCCTTCCCCGGTCATAGTTAAAAAACAGTGAGAAAGAGGAGGGAGAATGGCTGAGAGATAGTAAGCAGGACCGTGATACAAGGGTTGGGAGGGACAGGCAAGAACAATCTATTACTACTACTACTACCAGTAGTGTTTATAATAAAATGGTGGTAGCAGAACTGATATAATAATAGCTTTAACCTTCATAAAATAAATAAAAATGGTGGACACCCGGTGAGATGCTGCAGTAGATCAAGGCATGCGCCCTGGGAACCTGCACATTGAGAGAGCCCGGGGACTCGGAAAAAAAGATGAGATGGCTATCAGTCACCGACGAAGGAAGATGAGTGCAGACAGGATAGGAGGAGTGGGAAGAATGAAAGAAGTGCATCCTGGGATCTCCCTCAGCAAAGTAAACTTATGGCAGGATATCTATGGGCCAGCCAAACCCTGTGTATGTGTGTGTGTGTGTGTGTGTGTGTGTGTGTCAGATTGTGGTGGAAACTGCTTGGTAACTGAAAGTGGCACAAATATAATGCCCTTGCACTGCATTGGGATCATAACACACAGTATTCTGGTCTGAAGCTATATGTTTCGAAAAGACCTAATTGCTTCTTAAAATTAAATGTAAAATATGAAAGTTTAGATTCTTTGACGCCTTAAAAAAATGATGTTTAACTGTCTTGACCCTCAGTTTAAAAAAAAAAATCAAATAAAACTCATTAGAAACGTAATTAAAATGATAAACCTGCTCTTTTAGCAACAATACTTAATAGCGCAGATTATTTCATTAACCAGAGGTTTTAATGAAAATTGCACCAAAGTATAATCTACATCTCTAATTGTCCAAATATTTCCATCACTCATCCCATTTCATTGTTTAATACAAGGTTCCAGTTTCCTCATCATGGAGTAAATGTTGATCATTTGTAATATTACAAATGATCGACAATTTCCAGAAGTGCATTTGTGAGGTCAGACACTGATGTTGGACAAGAAGGCCTGGCTCTAAGTCTCTGCTCTAATTCATCCAAAAGGTGTTCTATCGGGTCTAAGTCAGAGTCTAAGTCAGACTCTGCAGGCCAGTCAAGTTCATCCACACCAGACTCTGTCATCCGTGTCTTTATGGGCCTTGCTTTGTGCACTGGTGCACAGTCATGTCGGAAAAGGAAGGGGCCAGCTCCAAACTCTAGGAATACACTGAGCTCCTGAGAGCGATCCATTCTTTCACAAATGTTCGTAAAAACAAACAGTCTTCATGCATAGGTGCTTGATTTTATACACCTGTGGCCATGAAAGGGATTGGAACACCTGATTCCAATTATTTGGATGGGTGAGCGAATACTTTTGGCCAAATAGACTATATATATATAATACTCATTCTCATTTGCTGCCAGCTTCCTGATACAGAAATGCACTCTTGTGGACGAAGTGTATTAAAACAAAACCAAGCTCTATTACTGATAAACATGCATAACCCATACAGAGCATTTAAATAGAGTTACTCTAAAACCCACGGTGCAAAAGTACAAAACAATTTGTCACAGACAACAACGACGAGTTATGCTGAGGTAGTTATGGTTAAGGTGTTGCAAAGAAATAAGTGATAGCAGTAACAAAATGCAGTTGCATTGACAGTTTTTACAGTTTTTAAGTGAATGTGTAAGTGATTCCATAAAAAAGTTCTTATGGTAGGTTCTTGATGACAGTCCGACGTATGTGTATGTGTATGTGTAGGTGTGTGTATGGGGGGGCAGAGCATGGAATGCATGCGTGTGTGCGTGGAGTGGCTCAGAGTTCATAGTGTGTGTGTGGGGGAGGCTCAAAATCCATAGTACCGTATGTGGGGATGAGGGTGTGGGAGCTGAAAAGGTGGAGGGGCAGAGCAGGAAGGGAGTTGAGCTTCCTGACACACACACATATAAAAATATGTGTGTGTGTGTGTGTGTGTGTATTCTATAGATTACACACACACACAAATGTGTCCTCAATCAGAAGACTCTGTAGAGTAGGGATGGGCAAACTACGGCCCGCGGGCCACATCCGGCCCGTTGCTCTTTTTAATCCGGCCCGCCAAAGATTGGTACAGAATTCATACTTGATGTGAATGATTGAATGATTGGATCAATAAATGGTGGTGCTGCTCTGAAGATAGCTAAAACAGGGACAAGTACATCACTGCAACTTGCCCAAACAAACGTTGCACATTACTTTATTGCACTGTTTATTTCGGATGTACATAAGGCTTTATTACACATGCTTTTGTATATATAGAAGCTTTGTTGATTGTGCATATTTTATTTTAACTCATTTTTGCTGATATTGGCTGTCTACTGGGCCTCAAGAAGCTAATTTACTTTCATTATAATTAGAGCGGAATGACAATAAAACTCCTTGAATCATGTTTTTTTTTTTTTAACCCATGCGGTTGAAATAGGTCACCAGCACTGAGCTCAAATCTGTTCGAGGTTTCAGCACCGGGTAAAAGGCGCTTCATCCTTGCTTCTATTGCAAAATGCTTGCACATGTGGGAACGTTTGGTTTCTGTAAATAGCTTTAAAGAGTGTTT
Source organism: Fistularia commersonii (assembly GCF_037954325.1). NCBI lineage: Eukaryota > Metazoa > Chordata > Actinopteri > Syngnathiformes > Fistulariidae > Fistularia > Fistularia commersonii. The sequence continues at coordinate 13,282,280 of NC_141295.1, forward strand.
TAAAGACCTGCTCTACATAGACAGTGTCATCGGACAACTGTGTTATAATTTGGCACCATGTAAATAAAAATCTGACATGACCAACTAACACCGATGCCGTTTTAAGCTTGCAGGCTATAAATTTCCTGGAAAGAGTTTGAAATTTAAGACCCCCTTATCTGATTACTCGCAAGAGACCGAAGATGAACCATCTGAATTATCTTTAGCAACAACCAAATTCATCTCTGGGGTTACTTTCAATGCATGCCGAATGGAAGGGGAACGAAATACATGTGAAATAGGCAACACAACACCTGCATGAGTAAGAGAATGCGCAAAGTGGAGCAACTAATCTGTACAAGCAGATTAGGTTCAAGTGACCGATCGCAGAGGATTACCAACCGCAGTATTTGCTGACCATGAAACGGGACACACTGGGAATCGAAACATATAACAGATGACTTGCTGAAGGTAATTAAAATCATAAAGAAGAGTGTCAAGATATAACCGGACAGACATAAGGCCTCGAGAGAGTTAAAGCAACAAAGTTAGAGACCCAACAAACAAGACAAATTTAGTTAATAATTAAACACACAAGTAACAGCGAACAGTCACTACTTACTGTGGAATCTATGTTTTCATTTCCAGATGTGGAGATCAGTGCCATCTTGTAAGTCTCATGTGGAAATGCGGGACCAAAGGCCGTGGCAGGACTTGAGACAAAGAGATGTGTCTAAACCTGTTGGAACCTTTTTCTTCATGCAAAATGCCACAGCGTACACCATACAATCTGTGCCGGCTGAAACCGGATTTACATGTGGAGCAGGATGGCGATGGAGACCGGTGCTTTTCTAGACCATTCAAATTCAGAAGAGTTGATCCAGGTAAAACATAATTTGCATTGCATTGTAAATACTTGTTCAGGTTAAGGTAAACAGTCTAAACTGTTAAAGTGCTTTACGCTAGATAGAATTCACTTATCCAAACACATTCAAGGCGGTGGATCTGTCATATACAGGTCTAACCGTGGTATTTGGGGGAATTTCTTTTGGGGGGGGGGGAAGCGTCTTGCCCAACGCACTCTGGTACACAGAAAGGTGGAGCTGGGAATCAAACCAAAAACCCATTGATTTGAGGGGCTCTATCAACAGGGGCTCAGCAAGAAGAATAGAAATAGTATTATAGCATAAAAGATTGCTGCCGCTAGATGTGCAATACCACGCTATCTTGATTGATGTTTTTTCAAATCAAGTATATCAAAAGTCATTGTTTTGAATATCAATCAGAGGCAACACACGGTGATCAAAAGCAGGCGATTAGAAGCCTTCAACACTGAAAGGGTTAAACCTACTGCGCTTTAACTCGCAGCAAATAAAACAGGGTCACGTGTCCGTCAAGCAATACAACCTTTGACATGTTGTTCTTGTTGTTGTAGCACCTTGCTGCTGCCCTGGCTCCCGCAGAGAGCCGGTCCCACCAGCTGGACTCAGGGAGAGCGCCACTCGCACTCTGAGCTGTGGAACCGCTGGGGAACAAGCTTGGCCTGTTTCCTATGCATTTGCACATGGATGGAAAGAAAAAAAAAGCAGCTTGTGGATACTTTGCATTTTTACATCTGTTTTAAGCACTGAAAGCTGATCTTGAGTTCAAAGGTCACGGCTTAACTGACAGGACACCAGTGCCAACAATTGACTGACAGGTAAGAGAGAGAGCGGGAGAAAAAAGTTATTCAAGTGCAGTCAACAGCTGATATCGCAGTAACAGACCTGTTAACCGGCAACACATTACGTGTGGGGACTGTTAAGTTCATCCGAATTACAAAGTTTCCTTTTTCCATGTGACATCTCTTTATTTAGGAGCCAAACTGTTTACTCTTTACCATTCAAGGGTAAGCAACTCCCTGCTTTCCCCCCAAAAGTGATTCTGGTGATTTCCCAGAGGTCAACGCTTGAGGTCACGCCAAAAACCGGTCATCCGTCATCACATGGCTGCCATTTGCAACTGTTGGAAAATGAGATTTTGACAGAACAGTACTGAATGTCCTTCGTTATTGACCGCAGCTGTACGACCCCTGCAGTTTTCAGCGTTGACCTTTACATCTGTAGTGTCTGAGACTCTGAGAGGCCATTGTGTAAGCCCACATTTTCTCACAATGTGGTAGCAAATGATGAAAAGGCTGCAGATATAAATTTTTCCTGTTCATTATATTAAAAAAAATCTTGAATTACAGTGAAACAAATTCAGTTGTAGTTCAGATGTATTTCTGTGTGCGGTAAGACAACCGTAACCGCATCTGAAGATGCACTGTGCCTTAAGCAAACAGGATTTAGATAGAAACATTTGAATTACACAAGTATATCTTAGATTTGCACTGTATTTGACTTTTTGGTTGGACAGGAACAAAAAAAGAGGTCGTGGAGACGAGGTTGCCTCGTGTCTTTTAACCAGTTGTATTGCTTTTTTTTTTTTCCCAGCCTTTTTATTTCCCTATGACTATTTGCTCTGGTATCAATAAACAGAAACACGCACACAAGCACTTACGCACACACGCTCAATATGCGCTGCCTTCTGTCTCGACTGGTCAGATACTTTCATTGACAGTCTTGATGCCTAGAGTGAATAAACCTTATCTACATCCTGCTCATTCTTCCTTGGAACACAAGGTGAGATTTTTCTGGATAATCATTCACAGAAAAGACAGGGTTTGAAAGTCCAACTGAAAAGCAGCCAAACTTGTGTTTCAATTAACTCAGCTTGTGCAATGTTCACCTGCTTGGTTACTTGTTAAATTAAATGGGTTACCATCACCTGTCAATATCTTCTCTGTTTATCTTAGAACAAAATAGGCCGGATGAGACTCGAGACGCTTGCATTATCGTCTCTTTTCCAGGTGTCCTCAGATGGAGCACGTGCGTCTTCCGCCCCTGTCCCGAGTTGCCATATGTGGGGGCACCCATGGAAACGAGATGACGGGAGTGTTCATGGTGAGGGAAATGCAGAGGCAGAAGACGCACGGGGCCGAATCCGCCTCCGTCATCACCCTTGTGTCAAATCAACCAGCCGTGGATGTTTGCAGAAGATACATAGACCGAGATCTCAATCGCTGTTTCACAGATGCGTTGTTGAGGTGTGTTGAACATAAATGATCTTTGGCAGCAAAACATACCTCAAGATGGTAATTACATTCTCGACATTGTTTGGCCTCCAGCGCCCCGGTGACAGATGCATCCCCTTACGAGTTGCGACGAGCTCAGGAACTCAATGCTCAGTTGGGCCCAAAAGGAAGCCAGGAGGCAGTGGACCTGATCTGTGATCTTCACAACACCACGGCCAACATGGGCCTGTGCATCATCTTCAACGCCGTCGACTGGATCGCCCTGCACATCAGCAAATACATGCAGGTATTGGTATTATTTGTTCAAAAACAATCTAGCTTTGCATTAACTGAGCGATCTAAATACATATTAACTAATTGCAATAATGAAACAATTCAAATAATAAATAAGCGCAGGAAGAAAAATTAGCTTATCTTATAATTATAATAATAATAATAATGATAGTATATTTTATTTATCACACCTTACTCAACACTCAAGGACAATATATGTAAAATATAGATATACACAAAATGCAGATTTAAGTAAAACAGTAACAATGACAAAATGGTAAAAATAAAATATAAGTGACAGAAGTTTGCATTAGATGGAATGGGATGCTTTCAGCAGATATGTTTTGAGTTGTGATTTGAAGTGAGAGAATTATGACTATAAATTGTGTTAATGATGATAATGGTGATAAAAAGCACTGGATGTGATGTGGTGTAGAAGATTCAGAAATTATGGTTCTTTCTAATGTCTTAGAAATTATTTATTATTATCGAATCCTCCATCTTTGAGTCCGCTTTATTTCTGCCGTTAGCCATTTTTTCTTCTCCGAACTTGAGTAAATGTGAACGTACATCTAAGATGTAGATGTACCGCTTCCTCGGAAAAAACCTTTACAATCTGTAAAGGCCAGGACCTGCTGATTCCTTAATCACCGGTTTGCTTTTCAGAGCAAAATCACATCCTTACCTGTGAGGGTGATCCAGTCGGACATACCAGCACCTGAGGCTTACTCCCTGGACTCTGTGGGAAAGCATGGTTTATGTACGTGTGTGCATGTGTTTCCTTGTATTTTCATCCAAAAAAGGAAATGAGCCCATAGTGAGGCTTTTTTTTCTGATTCTACACAGCAATAGAAGTCGGCCCTCAGCCACATGGCACTCTCCGAGCCGATATCTACAACATGATGAAAGAGGCGTTGGATCTTACACTAGACTGGCTTCAGAAATTCAACTCAGGTGGGAGAAGATCACGCCTAACATATTGATTTGTCTGACAAATTAAGAAAAGAAAAAAAAGGAATATCTAATACAAAGCTCAAATGATGGTATATTCATCATCAATTGATTAAACCTTTCATTCAGGTTTGCATGACAATATTGCATTAATATAGATAGCCATTGTCATTGATCTTTATTATATAGTACACCTGTTTACTTTTATACATATAACTAAAGTTATATTCATATCAATATGTAATACTAATAATAATAATAAGTAGCACTTATATAATTGCAATAGTAATAATAATAGAAGCAATATACATTTTTATAATTACAAAACAAATCAAAGTAGCACTAATATAATTACAATAGCAACAATAATAGTAGTAGCAATATCAATTTTTATAATTACAAATCAAATATATATACACATCTAATATATATATATATATACACACATACATATATATATATAAATATATATATATATATTGAATGTCTGTTATTGAATATAAGCGCACTTGAGCGCTCCTGCAGATTTTTACTGTTTATGCTTAAAAAATACATACAGTACCTTTATACACATATACGAACACACACACACACAAACACATTCACTCACACAAACCTTTCAGTAGGGTTACCTGTCACGGTGTAGATTTATGGGCACTATTTATAATAGGATTGTCCAGTCAGTATAAATAAAACAATAAAAGGAAACCAAGTGAGAATCTATTGTTCAGATAAACAGGACAAAGTTTTCCATCGAGAGCATCAGTTCTAAAGGATATATTGTAAAAGAATGTATTATAAAAAAAAAATCTATATATATACATATATATAGATTTTTTTTACAATAGGTATAAATATATATTTGCTTGTTGCCATCCCTACGTTAGAAACTCATGAACTCACAGTCACATCACAATAGAGTTAAGACACACAACCCCCTGTATCATTGCTATGTACTACGAAGCAGCACCTTCTTCTCGGCGGTTCACATATGAGCCATGCTAACAACAGTTTACTCACAGGAAGTACTTTTGAAGGCGGAGAGGTGGAGGTCTACACTTTTGTGAAGAGTGTCGATTACCCGAGGGATCCCTCCACCAGTGAGATCAATGCAGCTGTACATCCCCTACTCCAGGTACCACTGCTGAGACACACAACTGGCAGTGCTTCAAGTAATTATTAATACAAAAAAAAAAACACAAAAATGTTATTTATTACTTATTTCAACACAATTCCTCTCGCACAAATCAATTCAACAATTTCTATATTGTGAATATAATCATAATATTTAAAGTAACATTCAAACATTCAAAAAGTAACAAAATGTATTTATAAAGCTTAATGTCAAACAGCTTTTACATTTCCAATCCTTACAAGGGCACTGAATGCCCCCGTGTCTGTGAAAAATTAAATTGGATTCGATAATGTGGATTTCATTGCAGTATATCCTCAAAAAAAATTAACATATTTGTGGAAAGACAATGCACATACATGTTAAAATTTTATAAAGTCTCCAGAAATATTATGCAAGTCTATCTTTTTAGCCTATTTTAGATTCCTTGTGATTTTTTTCTTTTGTATTTTCGGAAATGTACTTTTGGTTTATTCATTACACATATTGTTTGTAATAGTAATTCAACATTTTTTTTATTTTTCTTATCCATCTCTCTCCAGGACAATGACTTCACACTTCTCCAAGCAGGAGACCCCATATTCCTGTCCTTCAATGGGGAGACAGTGAGGTACGAGGGAGAGGAACTCTACCCTTTTTTCGTAAATGAATGTGCCTACTATGAGAAGAAGATTGCATTCAATTTAGCTCAGAAGACAACTCTGACCATCCCATCCATAAGTGTTAAGGAGTAAAGGACTGAAGAAGTCAGGTTTCAGGTGGACGGTTTTCCACAGGTGTTGAACGCCAGCGTTTCAAAAAATGGAAACAGGAATTGCTGCCAGCTATTAGGTTTGCACACTACCTGTGTTGTTACATACATATTACATATCAATAAGCAAATACCCCCCCTCATTCCTAGGCCTTAAAAAAATGATGTATAACAATCTAAAAACCGGGGTAAAACAGTACTTTTTGATTTCTCAATCATCTGATGATGTTCATTATTCCAACTTCATTGGGACTTGTTGCATTGGTATGAAGTTTACAGCAAAGTGATTCAGATTCAGTCTCATACTTATAAGTTAAATGATTAACAAGACTTCTAATTGATGGAAATGGTTTTCAATAATTACATTTACATCAGAAAATTGATTTTAAAAATGATTTTAACTTACCACAGAAATAATTGTTATTGTTCATTTGATGTAAAATGACACACCTTAAATTGACACAATGTTTTTTTTTCTCTCCAGTTTATAACTATGATGATTAAAAAATAGAAAAATTAAAACTATGCATATGTTTCCTCTCAACCTGGGCATGGGTTCAGGGTTCAGAAACTTGCTCAAGGACACATTGATGTGGTGTCTAATGGAGATGAATCTAGTACCGGTAATTCTTAAATAAAGATCACTGATCTACCTCCTGAGCTGTCAGCCCATCAATTATGTATGTTCAGATGATTATTGCAATTATTGTCATCTGTCTGTATTTTGCTCAACAATAAATATTATATTGTGATGAGAAATAACAGAGAAATTGTAACTGCCTCCAAAATATTAAAAAACAACTGAAAGAATATCTTTTTTTTCTTTTGACATCCAGAAGTGCGGGAGAATGAAATTGGATGCATACAAAATAAGGGCATTTAAAAAATGTAATAATCTACTCCCAACAATATATCCTCACATTGTCATTGTTGTAGTGGAATTGGAGGAGGCCTTGATATCAATAATTGAGGACAACCTTCCCAGTAGAGTTGAAGCTGTTATAGCTACAAAGGATGGACCAACGTCATATTGAACTATAGATTAGGAATGGAATGTCACTTAAGTTCATATGCAAGTCAAGGCAGGTGAGTGAATACTTTTGGCCATATAGTGTATGTTACATTTAACAAACCCATGTTGTGCTTGTGAATTCAGCATTGCCATGGCTCTGCCATGCTAACACTGAGAACATCTAGAATCTGTTTCTTTGGGTTGTTAGTTGGAAACCTAGCAGTGTATTGTATTCTGGGGTGTTACTTGACAAAAGCAGCTCTGACTGAGATGTACATCAGTGAGGCGTGTTCGTTTGCGGTGAACCTCATATTCCGGTCTGATTCCCAACGACAGGTTGAACCGAACAGGCCGGCAACCTTCATAGCTGCCCTGTATACATCAATGTACTTTTCTGTATCAACAAGTCACCAAAGGTTTTGTGCAGCCAAATGGGCTTTTTGCAGCGTTACAATTTTCATCTTCATCTGTCCAGCAACTAATTGGAATGCTGAGCTTAGTTGCGTGGCTCTGAAGCACTCTGAAGCATATAAAATGTGCCCTAGAGATGATTCTATGATTTCTCTGCTTTGGAAGATCGTATACATGTTCTAATATTTCACAATCAAATGTTTTATTTTTTGTTAAAAATTTACATAATTCAAATTTGCAAGGGTCATTTAAAAAATTGCAGCAAAAAAAAAAAAAGATGCAGACTCACTGGTAAGTAGGGACTCGTGCGGTCCTTACAGGTGCCATGTTGGTGACCCCCGTTGTTAAATGTTTCTGTTAGTACTTAAAAGTGACAAAGTGTTAGGATTTAAAAAGCAGTGGGAGAACTTTGGAGCTGAATCAAGACAACACAGGTTGGCTGGAGTGCTAACTTTTTAAGCATTAAATCAATATAAGAGCTATAAAACAAAGTGGAATGAGTGGTTACATCTTTCGTGACTTCTTGTCAACACACACCACAGGTTAAAATCAAAAGCTACCACAGGTGATGTACGTCAGTTTTAAAAAGAAGGCATGCACAGCAAAGGCTCCACGTTTAAAAGTGTTACAGATAGAGCAACAACAAAAACTCAACAGAAATCAATTTATCAAAGATAAGGTGCCATGGTGTAATAAAAAGGGTATGACAGAAATGCTACCCGCTTTAAATAACTTTTCTTGATGTTTGATTTGAATTCAAGGCAACGTGATGAGAGGCAATGGCAACGAAAAAAAAGGCAACCTTATACTGTAAACCGGACAAATGACAAAAAACATTGATATTAAAAATAGGTTAAGGACATGCAAAAGGTTATTGATAGTTGCTACAAAATGGAGATATCACAAATGGAGGATATCAAACGCCTTGCTTCCTCAGAGCTTAGCATTGGCTACAAATACGTTCATTCCTGCCCTTGACAAAGAACATATTACGCTTGAAATCACCACGGATGTTCGTATTAATTCAATAAAGTCTGTTATTCAGAGACCTTTTTGTAATCCATTTCAGCGGTTCAATTCTTTTTTTTTTATTTGGAGTGGTCACTTTTTCAGGCGACCCGGTAGGCTGTCATGCGGGTGTAGTTCTTGTGGTGACTCCTGGCTGCCCAGAGGAACAGAGCGGCCGCCATCATCTGCAGGGGGAAAGAGATGAGGGCGAGGTAGAGGGACCAGCCCAGGGAGCCCTCCACGCCATCGGGCAAGGGCGTGAACTGGCAAAGCAGGTCGACCCCAGCCAGGAAACAGCAAACGGTACCCAAAGAGCACAGGCCTGTCCAGTAAAGGACAAATGTTAATGATCCTCCCCAAAAAAAGATCCCTTGTTCTGAACTCAATAACCTAATAGCTTCTGGTTCTCTCGAGCGTAGATGTGTCTCGGCTGTTAGACGGTAAATCTCAAGACCTCCGTGGTCTCTCACCTGCAAGGAGGTGAAGGACTCCCACGCCCAGGGTGGGGGTGAAGCTGCGACACAAGCAGGCGCAGATGCCGATCAGACCACTGAGGAAAACCAGGGCCAGAGACACCAGGGGCAGGAGAAACTGGCACCTCCACAGGTCTGAAAACAGACAAGAATGGAAGGAAGGGAGAATTAAGACAATAGATATAAAGAAACAATCAGGCATAATATCCCAACATGTTCCAGAAGGCATTTATTTTAGTTTCCATTCTTATAACTTATCATGTAGACCAAAGCACTTGAAGAGCTTCCTTATTAGGGTGCAGTTATTGATTATCCTCCTCATCGAATACTTTGCCAATTATTCAATCTCTTTTCTTGCAATTTGGACAAAATACACTTCAGCTACATTGAACGGAAATAGTACAAGTTACAAAATGAAGTACAAGACCTTTTTTTTTTTTAGAGTTAACATAAAAGGTTGTCTTAAAACCGAAACATTATTGATTTGATTCTCAAGCTCCTCTGAGCCAGTCAAGTGTTTTTGGGTGAGACGCTGAGCCCCTAGCTGCTCCCTGGGTGCTGCAAAGTGGCTGCTCACTACTCGTGACGCATCATCCCCTATGGGTTAAAAACAGTGTAAAAATAATTAAATAAATATGAGATTCCCAAAGCTATGTTAATTTTCTCCACACTTCCAATGAAGTCAGTCATCACTGTGCAGGATGTCTGCAAAGCCTGCTTTGAGAATACAAGTTGACATACTGGCATCAACTTGCGGTAAAAATACAGGATGCTTACAACAACAATGAGCAAGGGGTATTGTTAGCGAACCAACCAACTCACAAATAAAGGAACCCTTTTCAATTGAGGAAGCTTTGACTCACACGTCCTCAGCAGGTCCTCTTCGATGGTCTGGTTTCCAATTAATTTGTACTTCGGAGCAAACTGCTGCTGTAGAGTGAAGTTCACACACTGTGTTTCCATTTTGGGATCTAGAAGCACAGGGCAAAACTACAACTCAGAAATGCAGATATGATAAGGTGAGCTAGAGAGGGGACTAATTTTAACAGCTTTTAAAAAAATGTATGTAAACTGACACCACGGGGCGAATGCTCCTTATTCGTTGTAGTTTTGCATCCTTTAAGTATTTTCTGTCCTGCCGACATAGCCAGTAAAGCAGTATGTTCATAAGTACGTAACTGTATTTACATTTGCCGCTTGTGCAAAAAAGAAACTTTCGACTGACACAAACGTACTGGATTCCTTAATATAGAACAATGTATGTATTTAGCGCTTTGGAGAAATGGGTGGCTTAAGCATTCACATTAAGCTTAAACAGAAATATAAAAACAGAAAACCATCCATTGGCATCCTGTAATGATGTCCTCTGACAGTAGAGAGTATATTTTTCTATTTCTGACTGTGCGTAATTAAAAGGGTGGTTTAAATTAAAAACACTGGTCACAGAAGGACATTTTTCTTCAAACAAGAATTCCTACCTGGCTCTTTGAACCAGTAGGACTTGCTGGGCACCAGGATACATCTCCACCACAGTCCCAGCGTGCCGTTGAGTTGGAACATGGTGTCGCTGGAAATTCTCTCATCGTACTCCCCATCGATAAATACCTTTCTGTGCTCAGAGACATTGCTACCCTCAAATTTGACTGGGGGGCTGTTGAACTGGTACCAGTGCTGAGTTCCGACAGCCACGGAGAGGTACACTGTGGCCAGCAGGCTCAGCACAGAGCCAATGACCAGGGCTGTAGCATAGCGATTATCTACCATGGTCTAATATGAGGACAGTTTAGCTTGAACCTCTTCTGACAAAAAAATATAAATAAAACAAGAGTTTCACCACTCCTGCGTGATTGAGCTCAAGTTGTCAAGTTAAAAAATATATTTCCACTTTGTGTACTGGAGCCACTGCATGTCTCAGTTAAGCAGAACATATCCTGTTATTACAATTTATTTGTGTATACAGTTTCTGAGCTGCATTGTGATATTTTGTCTTCGGGACGGAAGTGACAGTCTACATGAAGAGAAAGACAAGAGAAGATTTGGCTGAGTAAATTCGCATGAAATGCTATCTTGCAAACCTGTGAAATTAAAATTAGCTGGTAAGGCCCAGCAGGAAACTTCAAAGTGATGTGACCTTGTATGTAAAACATGTATCTTATTCAGACATTGGCTTAGTGGCATGACAATCACAAAACACAGCATATCATATAATGAACAATAACGTGAAGTTTAATAAACTACTAAATTGATCGATCAGTCCAGTGTTACCCTGAAATATGTGTCCCTTTCAAAGCACATCTCCATGCATTTAAGGCAGTTGAGGGACTACGAAAGAAAAACTGTGATAAATACTTTGAATTGTATCTTTCGTTATTCATTTTTGTGCATGGAAAAAACTAGAGAGCCAAGGTTATATAAATTCAGTCTCTGTTGTTATCAGCAGGAACAGTAATGCATTGAGAGGTCTGCTCTGGGCGCTCAGAAAACACCAAATAAATGCATTCAAAATTCTTCAAGGAGGAAATCATTTATACTTTAATTTAAAATTAATATTTTCATCTTTCTTGGTTGAAAACCAATCAATTTCCTGAACAGAGTGACTGCGTTAGCTTCAGCCTTTATTAGCATATTCTCAGGGCTAATCATAGTCCACTCAACGAACCGATAAATATTTACCTTTAGTGAGTTTTATATAACTGCTTTTTCAGATTAGCCCAACACATGCGTTAATGTTTAATGTCTGTACCTTATCATTTAGTGTAAAAGTGGTTCATATCGTTGTTTTCTCGGCAAATAAAATCCCAGTAGTAAGGCAGGCCCCTCACATCGTCCTTCTTCTACGTGATAATTTCCAGCAGCGATAAATGGCTAGCCTGCTCATTCGCGTCACCCTGCGGCTTCTTCGAAACGGGTCATCTTTCAAAAAAGTGGAACGCCCAGCTTTCTAATGGGTTTACTATTTTCAGTTTTTTAAAATAACGTTACTAAAGGAAATTATATTTGAGCCCTTGTCCATCGTAATTACTGTCTTGTGGGTGTCCAAACAACCCTTTTTTGTGTTGGTGTTTATATTAGTCTGTCGTTGTCCACTTCAACATCTTGTATTTATACCCTTTCTTCATCACAAACTCTTTTTTGTTTGATTTAACAAGTCTTTTAATGTTCTTTTATTTAACCCAAAATGGACAAATCAAATCTTTAATCTTAATTTCAATATTAGATTGTTGTTTGACTTCTTTTCAACATTAATGCTCCAATGTGGTCTCTTTACAGACATGATTTCTATGTGAAAGAAAAATTCAAGATGTCTGAGACATATTTGGTCGGTGACATTATTGGTAACAAATTAAATAAATGACGGTGTTCCAACATTCTGTTCATGTTGGATAGAAAGATCACATGGCATGAAAATCCCTCCATCAATGGAACCAATGTAAATTTAGTGTATCATCACCTTAAACTGATGCCAAGACCAAAAACTGCAATCTTTCGCATTCCCAATTTCAACAATAACAGATTAAACATATCTCTTACAAGAAAAATTTAAGAGACATTTTATGGAGACATGCACCTATGTTGTCTACAAGCCATACAGAAAATGCACATACTGTTTTAGGTAATACTTTTGAATCAAGTGCAAAAAAGGGAGGTTCATAAGCAGAGTTTAATCTTCTATAGCTGAAGCCTACTTGTTAAGTATGGCTTTACAACAATTAATTTATTTACTTTCTTTTTTTACCGAATAAATTGGCAAATGACAGTATTTCTCTTATCTGTTTTGTTTTGGATGAATAAGGCACTTGATCCACTGCTCCGTTCCAAGTTCATTATATAGTGGTTGGGACAAAGAAACACATTTCTCCATCTACCATTCAATCAGAGGTCAAAATTATGACATAAACTTAAAAAAAACATTACAAAACATTACAGCTGATTAAGTTCTTGGCAGCGCTCTCATTGAAAATGATTTGTCCAGAGGACTGAATTAATGTCCTGCAGGCCTGCTGAGGTAGAGACACACTTGATGCTAAACAATCATTCCTTCATCATAAGGACAGATTTCTCATCTCAAAATCCTATATTTTCACAAAGGACAAGTCAATCACACACACAAGGTGAAAGATAAGGGGCTAGGGTCAGCAGGCAGTGCAAATATTGCAGTAGTATGTTCCCTCATCATCAATATTCATAGGATCTCGTAAACAGTCGCCAATGACGCTTTGGATCAGACTGGACTGTTGCATTCAGAATAGGGTTGGTAGTGAACTCCACAGTGCACTGCCCAGGACTGCAGGGAGCCCCTTCCAGCTCCAAGAGTGTCACATTGTTGGGGGTGCTTGTGGTCAGGATGGAGGCAGGAACAAAGACTGTCACTTGGGGGCCACGACTTGGCCAATAACGTCCCAAGTTGAAACCGTTAATCCAAACTTGCCCCTGAGAAGTGGGACAATCATGAATACGGGTTAATGGCAGTTTGTGTACTTGACTCAGCAGTAGCCATAAATCAAAAGGTTAGAATATTTTTTTGTTTTAACATGAAAAAAGGAAAAAAAAAAATCACTGTTAGCGGCAACAAATTAATTAAATTACCATTCACAATCAGGAGACACTTGCCTTTCTCCACTGACCCAGCTGGATGTATGTGTCCTGAGGGAGGTCGGGGATGCCGTCGGGAATGACAAAACTGCCCCCATAGAAGGCTGGAGGTGACAGAGCAGCAGGCTGAGGAGGCTCTGGCGATCTGCGCTCCGTTTCCCAGAGCAGGCCCTGGCTGACTACAGTGTCGATATTGAGACTAAACATCGTCCAGTCTCTGAGTATATTTTTCCCTAGAATCAGTTTGGATACCAGTCCCTGAGGGAAGAAAAAAAGATAGGCGTTAGCATTTCGAGACCAGATTAGTCTGCATTTCATCAATTGAAGTCAAGCAACTTCTAACCTTGAAGTCATTGATGCCTTTTCCATAGTTGATCCGGCCCATATTCTCAACCAATATGTCCAACTGGCCGCCAGCTGGCCCAGTCACATTGACAGTTAGAGCGTTGTTCCTTTCAAGAATCCCCATGGCCACCTTGACAAAAAGGGTTACTGTTAAAAGAGCTTTCAGTTCGGATCACATTTAACAAGACTTTCCAATCAAAAGCAAGAAAAATGTAATTTAAAAAAAACTGAAAAAAAGAGAAACATGTTCCATATATATTAAATATCAAGGTTTGACTTTATGATATATATTAAATGCCATCTATAGTAATGATGATTATGCAATATTATGTTGCATATCCTCCTTATCATAATCTATACATGAATAAAGTAACTCACCCCATCCACTGACACGTATGCTCTATCGTGAACCCCATTCAGAGGGCATGACAGAGGTGTGGGTGCACTGCAGTTCACAGGCAACTTAGTCCTGTAGAGCACATAACCAAAAGACTGCCGGACGCAGAAAAAGTCCAAGAGCCATTGTAATTAATAAAACCAACAAACAAAAAAAAACAAAACAAACATGTTTTGACCTTACGACAGCAAAATATGAAGGGGTACCTGGCTGAGGTCGAGGAACGTCTGTGGGTAGGTGCTTGTGACAGGCCCAAAGAAAGAAAGGATGTCCAAGGCATCTGACACTGCCTGGAGCTGCGGCGGGAGTGTATTTCAATAAAAGATACTGGTACCTGATATTTAAGTGGGACAATTGTTTCATTTGTTTAAACCTTTGAGGCAGTCATTCAGGTATGCTACAGAAACTTTACAAAACATACTGGCCCTGCCAGCCTCCTGGTCAGTCTAGCCAGGACAAAATGCCTTTTAAATCATGCTTCTGGTTGGTGGAGTATGTTTTACTCTGGGCACAAGATAAATTGAGGCTTTTTAATGCCAAAAATACATAGATCATAGAAAGTGACAACTTTAAACATTGGACTCTGGTTCGAGGTAAGTATATCACACTATAAACCACAATAGAAAATGCCCTCTTGATGCCTTTTCATGTCATGAAGTACATGAAAGAATGTAAAGTCTTTTAATATTATCACCTTTATTTTAATTGAAAAAACATTAACGGGCCATTGCAACATTTTAAGTATCACTTGGAGGTAACTCAAAAAATACATACCTTCTTCATTTTAACAGCACTGTATGCAAACTTTGGGGTGGTGGGTGGGATGACTCCCTCCGGTATTTTACGGTACTACATTGGGAAAATGGAGATATTGAGAACTCATTTAACATGTTTACAATCTAAGGAGAATGAGGTCACCATGACAATACACACACCATTTTGATCACATCTCGAATAGCAAAGTACTTCTCTGTGAGATCCCCTGCTTCTGTGAGTGGAGCATCATAGTCGTAGCTGGTTGGCTGAGGGTTGTACGGTTCATTGGCACCTGAGAGCATTGATGCACGCTTGAAAGTCGTCAGGGAGGGGCTTCGCTGGCCCTTTAGATAACCAGCACCTCATCGATTTGAACCGTGAACTCACCGTTCCAGTATCCGAAGTTTGATCCTCCTATGAACATATACCTGAGGGGAGAGGATAACGACAAGTGTTCAGTGCAAAAGTAAACGCAGCAGCGACTTTGTCACTCTGACTTGAATTTGTTTCAAGATTTGATTATATTGTGCAGGCGATTCTCACCCTGCCAAAATTAAACAATGCACATCAGTGAGAACAAAACTTGTTCAAATGAGAGACAGGCCAGATGGGAGACTTAATATAAAAATAAAATGATTCAATGATTCAATGAGTTTTAATGGATAAAACTACGGTTGAGTTGATCAAAGTGAATGACAGGTTGAGAGCGCACATGAAATTAGTGAAGTACTAAAAAAAAAAATCCATGAGTTTGAACAAAATCAAAATGGCAAGATGACATAAAACAGATATGAAATAGTATGCAAAACTAAATATCACCAACTACGAAAAAGCTTAACAATTTAGCTATAAAGACAATCTCAGGTAGAGATAAATACCGTATTTTGCAGACAATAGGGTATACCGCATTACCAGGCACATTATCAATAAACGGCTCTATTTTCATACATAAGGTTATACAGCGTCATACAGCACGAGAAAACATGATACATAAAGCGAA
Source organism: Fistularia commersonii (assembly GCF_037954325.1). Lineage (NCBI taxonomy): Eukaryota > Metazoa > Chordata > Actinopteri > Syngnathiformes > Fistulariidae > Fistularia > Fistularia commersonii. Next base: position 13,298,476 of record NC_141295.1, read on the forward strand.
ACAAAAGTCAGTTTGGTTGAACTTTATTCATCTCATTCATCTCACGATGCTACCTCGGAAACTATTTGGTCTTCTTTACTTTGCGCGGTTCATCTGCTTGTTTCTCCTTATTCTGTGCCATGGATTCATTAATGTTGAATTCTTTTGCAGCTGCTCTATTCTCATGATCTACCGTGTGACTGATAGCCTTGAGTTTGAATTCCACTTTGTAAGCATGGTGCCATTTTGGGGATCCTCATACACACAAATGTACAGTAATATTATGTTTAAGCACAGTAAGTACCGGTATTACAAAAAGAGTACTACGTACTGTTCACTGATTGGTTTATCGTTGCCAGTGATGGCGGACATGTGAAGTTAAGTGTGAGGTAGGGACAACGTTGTATTCCAGCGCCACATAGTTAGTAAACAAACGTCGTCTGATGCTGCAACTCATATTCAACCAAGGACTGACTTTAATTGTCGGACCGTTCCCTCCTGACGCAGGGACGTGTATTAATCAACTGGAGCGGCTTTGGTGCATACCAAAGTCGTATTAAAACATTTTGACAGATTTTTTGAACGCAGTGTGCTACATAGAATTGGTTTGAGGTCAGTAAGCACAACAAGAATTCATACGTAGGGTGTACAGGATTCTAAGGCGCACAGCTGATGTTTGAGAAAATGTAAGGATCTAAGTGCACCTTATAGTGCGCAAAATGCGGTAGATATTACATAAGTAGAGTAAGTATATTAGAAGTCAGTAAAAAGGCATGATAAGCGGGGAGGTTTTTGAGTTCACTTTTAAATATATTCTTGAGCCCCGAGGCCAGCAGTCAGGCTGCTCCGCAGTCCTGGATCATGTAATATAATGCTGCTTCGTTGTAGATTTCCCTTCTAACTACAAGACAAATGAAAAGGCTCATTTAGAAATGACTCGGGGAGGCGAAATAATTGGTAGGAATAGAAGATAATCTTATGGACCAAGGCCAGTAAAATAAAGGATATAAGATGATCTTTTAAAAATCATCACATTACATGCTGATGCAGTGTGCGTCTTTGGTTGTGTGTAAGAATGCCCAAGCAAGCGTGGACTCACAGGTTCACATTTGCCCCCAAACTCAGGATCTCGCTGAGGCTCTTGGCCACGATGCCAGACGGCACGACAGAGTGTTTGAAGCCCCAGTGGTCCAGCCAGCCAGTGTAGAATTCGGAGTTGACCTGTTCAAATGGATGCAGACTGTCAGTGACTCACGCCAAATATAGCTTGGTTTTTCGGGACAGAGTGGGGAAAAAGGTACTGTGATAATTCCTTGCCAGCGGTCCATGGGGCTCTACGTGTCTCTGTGTCTCAAAGGCAGCGGTTACATTTCCACCTGAAATGAAAAATACAAGGGAACATTTATAGAACTACCTCAATCCATTTTACACATTGAGGGTGTTTGTCTAAAGTTGTTTTAAAATGTTCTTCAGGAAGTGATTTTTTTTTTTGCTTTATTTGGAATAACAAGCTCCTGTAATTCATCAAATAAAACCAGGGGAGTAACTTCTAGCTGCTTGACTAGTTACATCTTGTGAGCATTTGTTTCAGATTTGGTGAAACCTAAAATCTTAACTGACAACGGATCAGATCAGCAGGGTAAAGACCATTTCTTTACTTTGCTCTCCACACTTCCACCGAAAGTATTACTTATGAAATAAAAACAAATGAAAAAAAAAACAAAGTTTCATGTAGTTTCATGCTGAGCCATTTGGTGTGTGTAATTTCATTTTAAACCAAAAGAGGTGAATAAATAGCCAACAAGAAAGAGAGAGCATATGAAATGCAAAATAAAACCAATAAAAGAATAATTTTGTTTAATTTTGTTTCTGATCTTACTTAAAGCTTTCTTCTTCAACATTATTTGGAGTTGCTTTTATAGCAAAAATACCACCATCAGGTATTCAACCCTGGTTTGATTGGACCAAAATGCTGATTATCAAAAATCTCCATTTGTCGTTTGTGTGATGATGCACAACCTGGCCCAAAGTCCACAGTGGCGTAGAGGCCTTGTAAGGAGCCGCACTTGAGCATGCCGAGACCGGCTCCATCTGTAGTGAAGAGCACAACGTCTTTGCCCAGATGGGAGCGGAAAAGCTTTGACAGGTGACGCATGTAGTTGTAATCACAGGCGAAGTAGCTTCCATACTCGTTCTCCACCTACATGTATGGACATGTTGATTTGGCTTTATGAAACCAGAGTGAGAGATGTAAATCTACTGGACGTGTCCGGCGTGCTCACCTGAACGGTGATGATTGGGCCGCCATTCTGATAAAGATAAGGCCTCATCATTGGGAGTAATACCCCCATCCAAACGTCTACTGCACTGAGATAATCTGTAATAAAAATGTTGCAATGACAAACGGCTGCATGCTCGTACTCCCTGCGACTTATCGAAGATTTTCTTTGATTTTCACCAGGATCTGAAGACCGCAGCACAATATTTTTCTTGCTGAGAAGCCAGGCGGGCAACCCACCCTAGTCAAAAGAGAGATAAATAAAAAAAAAAACATTTTTTATGAAGTCATTAAATATTTTTAGTTCACTGAAAATATTAAGAACCATGATGAAATACATAAAATCCCCCCATCAGAGTAATGCATTGTTTTCCCACCAGAATTTTTTTTCTACCTTTTATCACTTCTGTCCCATTTCTTTGTTTTTTTTTCTAACCTGTAACTCACCATGTCCCACTCTGCACAGATGTATGGTCCCGGACGGAGGATGACCAGTAAACCAATATCTTGAGCCAAATTCAGGAAATATTCCACATCTCTGTCCCCAGTGAAATTATACTGTCCTTGAATCTCCTCATGGAAGTTCCAGGGAATGTAGCTGCGACCAGAGAAAATTGCCAGGATCATTTAAATAATTTAAATGAACGTTTTGTATTTCTTGCAAGGTTTATCTTGTACATGGCTCAAAGAACAATAGACTGGGAACGCAATCATACTCTGCTTGAAATGCAAGAACAAAAAAAAACAAAAAAAAAAAAAAAACAACTTTGACATCTAATTAAATACCTTTGGTATAAATACATGCATACTTTGCTAACAAAGGTGAATGACTGATCAGAAACCTGATGCTTCTTAGCTCGTTTTCTTTTACCTTCTGATTAATTTCTGGATTTTTGGGAGATAATTCCTGACTAATCTTTGGAGAACTTGTGAGTTTGAAGACACAAGGCAAACCTACACTTGGATGGCATTCAGTCCCGCCATGTACATCTTGAGCAGACGATCCTTCCAGTAGGCTCTGGGGATCCTGCTGTAATGGATGCTTCCCGATATGTAACGAAACTCCTCCCCATCTTTGCGGAAGCAGTCACTCTTGTAATCCACTTTGAATGACTGAGTTGCACCAGGCTGCAAAATAACGACATGCAAACTTTGAAAAACCTTTGACTCATGCCTGGATTTGTCAGCACTGATGTTATTCAGGGAATGGGCCATATGGAAAAATCAAACACGTGAGAATATTGGGAACAAGCTGAAAAACAAGAAGCACATTTATAGGTGACGGGTGATGAACAGTACATGAAACCCGGACCTGAATGATCCTTATCTGGAGAGATAAAACCAATAATTGGTTTACAGAACATGTTTTATGAAGCTGGATGAGACACCTCAGCTGACTCCAGAATGTGTTATTCATGTCAGCTGTCTACCAAAGGTTCCTGATACCACCTGACCTACAGGACCCAGAATATTCATCACATCAATGTATGAACTGCGGTCTTTGAATACTCAATCAAGTCCTGGAGGGTCCTGGAGAGCCGGAGGTCACTGTTGCGCAGCAAAGCAGGGACATAAAATTTATAAAAAAAAAAGCTTGAAACTTTATCACAAGGAAAACACATGGTATCTGATATGGCATCAAGGATGGGACCATCAAATGGAAAATGTGCATAGTTTAAAATATTTTTCCAGGCTAGCAACAGGGTACTAGCAAAATAATAATCTTTTTTATTGTTTCTTTTAAATCTGTATTTTGTGTATATGCATGGGCATTGTCCTTGAGTGTTGAATAAGGCGCCTTAAATAGATTGCATTATTACTGTTGTCATCGTTATTTTTATTATTATTATTATTAAACCGTAAAAATGCAGCCTCAGGGCGGCACTGGCCCGTGCCTCTCCAAGCCTGCCTTGGGGGGGCACGGAGCAGTGTCTCCCTGTGCCGGTCCCAAGCCCGGATAAATGCAGAGGGTTGCGTCAGGAAGGGCATCCGGCGTAAAACTTTTGCCAAAACCAAATATGCGAGACAACCAAAACTATCGGCCAGAATAAAAGGAAAGGTGTACAAGACAGTGGTGAGACCAGCGATGATGTATGGACTAGAAACTGTTACAATGACCAAAAGACAGCAGGCAGAACTAGAGGTTGCAGAGAGGAAGATGTTGAGGTTCTCTTTGGGAGTGACCAGGATGGATAGGATCAGGAATGAGTCTATCAGAGGGACGGCACATGTTCGATGTTTTGGAGAGGTCAGAGAAGCCAGACTGAGATGGTTCAGTCATGTACAGAGAAGAGATAGTGAATATATTGGTAGACGGATGCTGAAATTGGAGCTGCCAGGCAAGAGGTCTCGAGGAAGACCAAAGAGAAGATTTATGGACGTAGTGAGAGAGGATATGAAGGTAGCTGGTGTGAGAGAGGAAGATACAGAGAATAGGGTTAGATGGAGAAAGTTGACTCGCTGTGGCGACCCCTAACGGGAAAAGCCGAAAGAAGAAGAAGAAGAAGATTATTATTAAACCGTAAAGAAATTTGTTAATAATAATTTACTGGCATTTTTACAGGCCAGGTTTTTTATGGTTTAAATGTTCATGAAACTTTTAGCTAACAACTATTGAACTCTTTTGAACTTGTCCATCAGCTCGTGCACCCACAAAGTCGTGTAGTTAATCTAATGTTTACTGAACCGAGAATGAATACGGAAGTAAGACAATGAAGTGAGTACATTCAGTTTTACACCATATTGGAGGACTTGAATGAAGAGTCTTACAATACATACATTACTTACATTACAATTTCCTGGATTTGTTTGTGTTGTATTTTCTTCGCCGAAATACACCCTATTTTAAGATGTTTTACCTTAGCTACTCACCTGAGGTCCAAAGAGTGAGCTCTGCAGCAACAGCAGGAGAATGCTTCCAACCCTGAGAGCGTACATGGCGGCTCAGTCGTCCTGTTTCGAAGAAGAATATAAGAATATAATATAAATATTTTTGATTCAATCTTAACCTTGACAAGACTGGCTTCCGAGTTTACTTACCTACCCTTGTTTGGTCAGTGCCTGACTGAGGTTCGGTTCTAAGTTGGGACATGGTGTGTCATGTGATGCGGAAGTAAAATCACGTGACAGGTTCCATCATCTGATGTTGCCAGATAAGCCTAATATTTTTAAGCCAAACCAGCGGAAAAAAAACAAAACAAACAAAACTTGCCCTATTAAAAAAAAAAAAAAAAACAAAAAAAAAAAACAGAGCAAATCTCAACACAGGCTGAGTTAAACCATAATATACATCAATAGCCTACAAAGCTTTTTTAATGCATCAAAACAAAGATTATAGTTAAATAACTGAAGAATTAAGAGACACAGATGCAACGCCAATCAAGCCTATTCACAAACAGCAGGATTATGTATGATTGGAGGTGCCAAAAATAAAAATGAGTAAAGAATTAGATATATAAATTAAATTCTAATATCCATCCATCTTCTTTCACTTGTCTAGAGGAATGAAAGTTAGTTGCAGCAAAACAGAATATATGTGTGTGAATGAGAGGAACTCGGGTGGAACGGTGAGGCTACAGGGAGTGGAAATCAAGAAGCTGGAGGATTTCAGGTACTTAGGGTCAACAGTCCAGAGCAACGGAGAGTGTGGAAAAGAGGTGAAGAGCCGGGTCCAAGCAGGTTGGAATGGGTGGAGAAAAGTGTCAGGGGTACTATGTGATAGAAGACTTTCAGCCAGAATAAAAGGAAAGGTGTACAAGACAGTGGTGAGACCAGCGATGATATATGGACTAGAAACTGTTACAATCACCAAAAGACAGCAGGCAGAACTAGAGGTTGCAGAGATGAAGATGTTGAGGTTCTCTTTGGGAGTGACCAGGATGGATAGGATCAGGAATGAGTCTATCAGAGGAACAGCACATGTTAGATGTTTTGGAGAGAAGCTCAGAGAAGCCAGACTGAGATGGTTCGGTCATGTACAGAGGAGGGATAGAGAATATATTGGTAGACGGATGCTGGAATTGGAGCTGCCAGGCAAGAGGTCTCGAGGAAGACCAAAGAGAAAATTCACTTCTTTCACTTGTCTGTCCCTGGGGGAGCAGCTGAGGCAGAGAGGCCCAGACTTCCCCCTCTCTGACCACTTGGTCCAGCTCTTCTTTGGGAATCCCAAACTGTTCCCAGGCCAGCCAAGACTCGTAATGTGTATGGGGTCTTCATGGGGACTCCTCTTGGCTGGGTATACCAGGGAGGTAGGAGAAGCCATCCTGATGTATAATCTGACTCCTCTCAATGCGGAAGAGCAGAGAGTCTGAGCGGGAACTCCTCACCCCATATTGAAGGGAGAGCCTGGACACCCTGCAGACAACTCATTTTGGCCACTTGGATCTGTGACATTGCTCTTTTGGTCACCACCCACAGTTTGTGACCATAGTTGAATGTGGGAATGTAGACTGAAATAAATTGAGAACTTCGCCTGAGAGTCTGCATCAATGCTAACGTCACGCCGATCTGCCTGTCAGTCACCTTCTCCTATGTGGTAGAGCGCGCCTGACATTGTCAGGCGCGCTCTTATCACAAATAACATTAGGACTCAAAAAACTAATGATAATCAACTATTTGTTTATTTATACCATGGTGCAACAGCTTGTTTAGAGAGATTGCACTCACATTTTTTAAAAAGCAGCCAAATTTTCATCTTCCCCGCCATGTCCTATTTTTTCTCTCTCCCAACAGTCAAAAGAAGTCCAATTAGGCGGAAACCCGCCCAACCTGGCAACCTCGCCTTCATGGCGTAACTACGCCTTTAAACCAGAAGATGGAAGCATCTCCGTAAGATGCCTCTTTGATACACATGTATCGGCTAAAGCACATGTATTGTTACAAAAAAACAAACATTTCTCGGGGGGGAAAACTATCATTTTGGGGAATAAGGTTAATCCACCGCAGTTGTTTTTTTTACCCCCCAATTAATTTGGCCTCCAGGCCACCAGGGGGCAGTAATTAAAATCCGGTGGTTGCTTAAGAACCGGAAGTGAAGCACTGCAGAAGCACACAACCAGGTGCTGTGTCCGCACGTGGGTACGAACGTTTCTGTTATGCAGTGAAATTAGCTTATTCTGTCAACATGTCGAAAGGGGACGACGCTTCTTCGGAGAAATGTCTTGAAGCGGGACACGAAGGAGAGGAAGTCCAGGAATTTGTGGCGGAGACAAGACGGACCCGCAGCGGCCGTAAGATACGCACCCCAGTGGCGCTGCTCCAAGCTGAAACCCCGGCGAAGACTCCCAGTCGGAGAAGCAAGTGCTCCGTCATTCAGGAGCAGAACGACGATGGGGTAAAGGAATCGACTATCTGTGTCGAGTCGGTTTCCATGGAAGCGAACGTCGACGCCGCGGCAGATGTTCCCGTAGACAGCCCCACGGTCAAGCCGGCGGAAACGGCCCCGGTGACCGAGAAGAGCGTCGCTCAGCCGCCGAAGAAGCCTCGCCGGGGGCCTAACGTGAAACCGAGTCCAGTCATTCCTCTGGGGAAACCAAAATCCGGGCGAGTGTGGAAGGATCGCAACAAACAAAGGTGACAACCGGCAAAAACACACACGCAGTGATTCTTAAATGTTTAGATGATATTGCACCTTTATGATACCAGATCCTCTCCAGGATGTTTTCCTTCATCACATGTGCAAACTATCTGACGTGGTTCCCTGTTTGTTATCGATCCTCACCTGAATGCACTCTCTTTCACAGGTTTTCTGCATTGGTCAGAGACAAACCCCTATGCTCCTCATGGGAGAAGAAGATGGAGGCCAAGCGAGAGAAGGAGCTAGTGAAACAGTATTCCACAGAGCTCAAAGAGCGGAAAGTTAGAGAGAAAGAGGTATGCTTACACCATCCGCTGTAGCCTAGTTTCTGATTACAAAGCTTGCGCATCTTTTCTTATGTCGTTTTTCCGCCCGATAGGAGAAGAGGAAAAGGAGAGAAGAGCACATGAAACGACGTGCAGAGAATGAACGGAAAGCTGAGATCGTGCAAGTGGTATGTAATTCACGTGTTGTTTCTCAGATGAGCGCTGTTGTGAGGTTTTTTACATGTTTGACCAGGTTATAAAGCAACAGAGGTGCGTCAACAGGTCTCTCAGCGATAATAAATCCATAGCCAGGAATTAGAAGAGTGTAAAGTTCAAAGCGTGATGCCTCTGCACCATCTCTTGTGATGCCCAATTTACCTTTATGGAGTTTTCCTTTAGATCACAAATGTATTCACAAGTTATTCTTAGACATACTCATTACATTGCATTTGGCAGACGCTTTTATCCAAAGCGACTTACAATAGAGGACATAGGGACTGCAAATACACTTGCAAATACACGATGCACAGGAAATATCCATAATGGGGACAAGGTCTGCAAATCAAAGTGTTACAGAATTAGCAAAAATAAGCTGGTGCGACACACAGCAGACCACTGCTTCAACTGTTGCAAGAGAAGAGGCGGATCCGAGTTGGCTGCTAAACTTACTCCAGTATCTTGTGAACGTCCGATGCTGATTGTTTTTTCTTCCCCCCCACAGATTCTTAACACGGCAAAGATCAAGAGGATGAAGAAGAAGCAGCTCAGGAGGATCGAGAAGCGAGACACGCTCGCACTGCAGCACAAGGCGAATAATCAGAATGCAAATGGCAAAAAACAGAGGAAGAAAAAGACTGATCCAAGTCAGCCTTCAGGACTTACCAAAGCATAAACCTGCGCAGTGTCTTATCTGTTTCAAATATGAGTTGAAGTTTTGTATAAAATGTTAACATACATAAGAATTCGCCTTTTTTGTCTCAGGGAGACATTAGCAATCCCTCAGGTTGGCTTGATGCTGTGTTCCGGCTACCAGTGGCAAACCCAGAAGTGTGACCACATTCGGCGCCTACCAAACTGTCTTGTTATTCAAGCGCTCAGTCACACAGTTGTGGCTCATTGTCACTGCCCTAATTTTGGTAGGAGCATGAACTCAGATGTTTGTTTTGAATTTTTCACTTGGTCTGACTGATGGAAGGGGGTTTGTTTTTATTCCTGGAGAAAAGCAGTCATCTCTGATTTTTAGGTGGGTTGGACCATTATGGAGTGCTAAATATGGCTGTCTTGAATATGTGCAAATGCAGACAATAGTTTAAAAAGGGGTGTGTAATTTAAGCATCAAGAAGAGAAGGGTGTATGTAAATTATACATTTTACATTTTGGGTCAACCATGAACTGGATTTTGCAAAAGTTCTCATTTGAAAGACAAATGAATCACTTAGGTTACATGTCACACGCTGACAATTAGCCCCCAAGTTTCAGGAGTCTGGTTTGACCTTCCAAGAATGAGGGCTGCTGGAAAGTGCCATTTTTCATATTTTTAGGGCAGAAGACAGCAGCTCTCACTTATTTTGAGATGGTGTCTACAAAATCAGGCACATTACAACCTAATGACAACTGGTTTGGCGCAAAGGAAGCATTTACAGTGAGGATAGTGTGGAACCGAGGATTAAATATCGAGGGCCCTCAAATGCCAAATAATAGACATTATACCTGTGGGAGCAACAGTATTTGGACAAATCTGACTCAAGTAACTAAATGAATTCCACCAAATACTCATCCATAGTCCACATAGTGTGGGCGTGGGGATAGTATAATTATCTGGGTAAGAGACTGCATTTATATCCAGCCTTTATCAGCAGGCATAACTGTAACTACCAATTTTCACTGGTTAAAATCAATCATGTACACATTTTATCTCAATGCAATATAGATTTGGTGGGTGTATAAACTAATTTAGCACAATTTGCTTTTTCCCATGAAAGAAAAATTAGTAATGCTCCTGCTGCGCTAGATCCAATTCCTGACAAATGGTAAGTACATTTTCTTATTAGAGTAAAATAACAAGAGCTATTAATATAGAGCTTTCTAATTGATGCAGAGCAAAACATTCATTGCACTGGTGACAATTCAGGCACCAAGTGCAACCACTAAGGCTGCTATGACCAAGGCTGTCACTGCCAACTCTGCAGCAACCAGTTAGACCTCATTTAAATTAATCTACTTGAAACCAGCTGTCAACAGATTGTAAAACTGAGTGACAGTTAAATTCCCTATCTATGCCACTTTATCCAATTTTCAATATTTACTCACAGTTAAGACTAATTTTCTACCTTTGTATAACCTATCCATTCAGTCAAACGCACAATTGAAAAAAAATATCCTTGACCTACTTTTTACATGCTTTGAAAAAATAGAAATTTATTTCACAACTGCACATTCAAAGAAGGGTTGTGTAACGTGAGCACTTAGTCTTTTTGTTAAACATTCTGTTTTAAGCATTCTGATCATAGTCAAGCGTAAACCATGTTTTTTAAGAGTTAATTGACTGATTCAAATTCAATTGTTGAATCTACCATTTATAATTTCAATGTCAAATCAATTTTTGCCCAACGCAATTACAATGTCAGTTGCTATCACTTTTAAATTGAACGTGACCTAAATATAACCAAATATTGACAGTTCAACAACACTTGGTGTGCGGTCGGAAACCTTTACGTGGCAAATAAGTTAATATGAAAAAAGGTAATTTTGAAAAAAAAATTAAAAAAATCATGCAACCCTGAGGTGTGAAATTGCCAGCAAATACTCACTTTGGTCTTTTTATGGAGGTAATTTTTCATGTCATGAGAAAAGGTAGACAAAAATAATCTGCACCGACATGAAGTGAACTCATGGTGGTGATAAAAGACAGGGTTTGCACTCCACTTGGTATCACTCCAATAGTGATTACTTTTTACTCGTAAAAAATAAAGTGGCCTTTAAAAAGCATTGACTCCCTGCTCTGCATTTTATTCAACAATTACATTGTTATTAAGTGCAAAAGCCATAAAAAAACAGGATGGAAATGTCAGAAAAACACCAGATTAACAAACAAAAAAAAACCAAATCTATGTAGAAAACAATTTCCAACCTTGTATCTGAGTTATATAACCACTCTACATGACCTCATTTTAAAGCCACAGTATGGGATTTGAATGAAATGGAATTGGTGTCATTAAAATGCTGAAACTCTTTTATTTTGTGGGGATTTGGCAGGATTTTTTTATTTAGATCAAAGTGAGTTATTTTCCAACAAAATTACGTTATTTTTTTTCATATATGTTCAATGGTCTCCACCTTTAGAGCACTTCCACAGCCCCCTTTACACTGGATTGCATTCTTACATGCATGTACGCAAACACAACCAAGGACACTTCAGCATGTAAGACAGGAAGTTAGGAATCGAACCGCCACAAACACTGAAATCGCTCCAAAACTTGGAAGTTTAATTTACAGTTCAAGTCAGTCACATGCAACATTTGTTTTTAAATGAATAAACATAATTAGCAAAAAAAAAAAGAATATTACTTTCTCCAAAATAGCAATATACAAAAATAGAGCTTACAAATACTGTACAGCAATTATCTTCAAAAATATTCTGCTGCAGAATTCTTAGTTTTACAAACAATGTTTGTGAGAGTCCACAAACATAATCAGTGTTAACAAAAATTGATGTGTGGGTCAGGGGGATACTCTGCTACGCTGGTAGAAGGTAGGATTTTTAATTTATTTTTTAATTTTTTTTTATTTATTTAGTTGGATGTGAAGGGATGGTGATATTTATCAATGGAGGGGCTTTGAAAAGATACAGAGGAATAAATTCCACGCCAACAAAGTGAAAAGTTCTCGGAGGCAGTGAACGATACTTGATAAATCCTAAACAGTCTGGTTGAAAAAACAGCGTTACACTGAAACTCCTCCTCTGCGGAAGGGGTACGAGATCATTTCTGGCTTTTATATATCACCCAAATTAGGGTTTATTGCAAATCACTGTCTAGCCGTCAAACACACTCCCAGTAAATGAGTTGGTATTGAGCCCAATCATGTCTCCTCCTGTCATTAACCAAGAAGCAGCACTGATGTTGTCAGTGAACTGAAACCACTGATTTCAAATATTTGTGTCTGTTTCCATTCATCAAAACACAGAACCTTGTTTCTAGCTGGCAAGGACATTTCATTCCTCAGTAAATTTCATATTGGCACTTGTTTTTTTTTAAGTGAGAATAGGACGGCACAAGGGGAGAAATGGGGGGGTTATTGGGGGTCAAAAGTGTTTACAATCAAATGACACTCAACAAGGCCAAATGACAGGAAGTGTTCAGCTGCCATTTAGTTTACACGTCGGAGCGTCTTTCCACACCTTCTATAATGTAAAAATACACTACCACAGTTAACACTGTCCACACACATTATATGTTGGTGACGGCAGTGGCGACATACAGAACATGCTTTCACATTAAATCTCCTCTCTCGTCACTTGTACATTCAAAGACAAAAAGACAAAACCGGAACGAAAGGTAAGAACCACATTTGCGATTATAAGCATCCCGACGATACTTTGTCTTTTGAGCGGCAACAGATACGCTGCCCCGGTAATTCAACTTGTGACCGACTGGAAAAACTTCCAAGCTGGGACGATTGGATTTTAAGACTGTTCTATCATTAATGAAACGGTCCTGGCTTCATTAAAACAACTTTTTTTGTAAAATACCAAAAAGCCTTTCAGTTTGTTAATTTGTTCAACATTACATCTCTTGACCAAGAGTCGAGACGAGTGAAAAAAAAACTTCCTGATTACTCAGCACACTGCAGTATGCAGGATATTACTCAATATAGCCCTGCCTTCAAATTGTTCATATAAGGCGTGCGTTTCTTGAAATTTGCGTGTGTGCGTGTGCGAGTGACATAATGCTGCAGCATTACAAGACATTTTTACCTCAGTAAAGGAATGTAAGGATAAACTGAAACTCTGCTTTTGACATTTTTGCCTTCTTGCTGGCCTGCTCCTTCACAGTTGAGACCAGACTGAAGCACTAAGATGGGAGACCGGCCTTCATCTGCTTCATCTGCCATAGTAGCATTGGCTTTATCCATTGCTGTGTGTGAGTGTCACTGAAGAAAACTGTAACCCTGGTTGTTTTGGTTTTTAAAGGCACAATCAGGAATCTCTGATATTTGAAAATCTGATCAGAATATTCACATGTAATTACTGTAACCGATCAATAATTCAAATACCATTCGACTTTGGAGGAAATGCTGCCAAATCCAGATCCAACTTAATCCACTGTGCCTATGAAGTATTCAGGTGTAAATATTTTCTGGCCCTGAATGAGTAAAAATAGCATCCTTAGCTGTACCTTTTTGAAAGGAAGCAAATACTTTACAACTCTAAAAGTGTAATCAGCCTATTGGGTAGATTTGTTGTTAAATGATGCATTTTGGGTGGCATGGCGCCGGTAGAGCAATCGTCTTTGGAACCGAACATTCCTGGTTCGATTCCAAAGTGTGTGTCGAACTGTTGTTGAACAAGACACTGAAGCCCTAACTGCTCCCCTGGTGCTGGTTGATGGCAGCCTCGTGCCCATAGTTCAGCCGTGATGGGTTGATTGCAGAGAACGAATTTCCCCACGAGGGATTAATAAAGTTAAAAAAAATTATTGCTGCAAAGGGAACACGAAATCCAACAAAACAGTGGATAAAAATAAAAAACTATGAAAACAAAAGAAAAAAGCCCTATGAATTTTAGAAGAAAGGCATGCCATTTTTTAAATTTATGGTGTTGATGGTGTAAAAAAGAACATGGCGTTACCGTTCATAATATCAGCACTTTAGATTTGATGTCTTAATTTATCTATTTATTTCGGGTTTGTATCACAGATTGTGCCTTTAAAATTGCAGATTATCACTGGTGCACGACTATCTCTACGCGATAGATAAAATGTTTGTGTTATTCTTCTATTCCCCCAAACCCATCAGCACATATACCAACTGCAAATGACAAAAATATCCACAAAAGCAATGGCTCAGTAACTGTGAGTACGCAGTGCCAAACAAAAAAACAAAAAAAGGGGGCCGCACAGAAAGTGAGGGGGCGAAAGCACCAGAACAACCTGCCTCAAAAGCTTTAGTAGACGGTGTGTGTCTGTGTGTGTGCATGTGCATGCGAATGTGAATGGAAATGCTGCTTCATTGCAACCTGCTGACCACTGACTGTGTGGCAGGATGGTGGTGGTGGTATCTTTTGCGCTGTGCCTGTGTGGATTAGTTGTGTGAGAATGGTAAATCTCACCCAATAAGAACAGATATCAACCCATTTTGTCAGTCATGTTGTGTAGTTGTACCAAGGTATTCCAATAGAATAAAAAATAAATAAATACAAAGTGTCAGTATGTGAATAGCCAAACAGTCACTCCGATTGGAGCAAATTTTCAAAAAGGAGCAGACCAGTGGAAAAAAAAAAAAAAACCTAACTGAGTGTTATTTTTCTTGATCGGTATGTGAAGCAAATTCAAGATATAAGTATTTGTTAACTTAAGCATTTTAAGTACAGTTAAAATTTTGAATCACTTTGAATTTCACAAATATATCTTGGGAGGGAGGGGGGGGTCAACCTGTCGGTTAATGATCTGACTACTAAGATTTTAATCGCAGCTCCCTCAACTTTTTTTGGTATTGCCGCCTCTAGAGGACCACAGTTGTACTGTGACGAAAAACCGACTGCCACTAATTTGTCAGGCCGATGGTTTTCCCTTGAACGCAGATCTTTGACGTGAAGCGGAACACCAGCATCCACACAGTGTTGCTTCAATAACACACAAAGAAACAGAGCTAAATTAAACTCCTTCGCCCCGAACAAACTTTATACAATTACTATTTCTCGGTGTAGCTCCTGTTAAACTGTATTTATTTGTTTTTTTTTATTATTATTATTTTTTTACTAAGCACCCAGTGACTCCTAAAACTGTTTCAATTCATAACTGAATTAGGATTAGTAACCTTGAAAAATGTTTTACATTGAAAACCACTACTTTTTTTTGTCATATGAAACCAAATAGCACTCACGTTTTGAGTGTTACCTGATATATTATTTAGTATGTTCAATGAATCACATTTCCATATTGACAAAATTAAGAAAATAAGAAATAGTCAAAATGCAAGAATGACAACAGCTGATGTTTCATATGCGGTGTGTGTTTGTCAAACTCCTTGTTTTAACACCTTCTGAGAATTCACATTTAGTTAAACATCAAGTTTGAGTTGAGTATCGAGCTTAATTTGTGTGTGCGCACACACACAATGAAAACATAAAGCATTGTCCATCGTTCCTGACATGGGTATTTCTTGTCCCTTTGAGATTATTTTTGATCAGAACAAAAAAAAAAAAATCAATGCTTACTACTTGAAACTGGAGACCCATGTGGATTTGTATTGAACATATAAATATGAGGTTAATTATAAAATATAAAACATACTTTAAACCACAATCACAAGCAATTCAGGGTTGACTTTTTGTAAAGTGCTTGTTAAGAAAATTTAAACTTTAGTGTATTGTAGTTCTTGGCTTTTGTGTTCTGTTTATTTTTTTTGTGTTTTTTTTTTCTCTCCCTCCTTGTCTTTAGCTGGTGACCCCAGAAAAGTGCTTTGGTTGTGAAAAAAGTTACCAACCGCATCTCGGGTCGAGATAGAAACTCGGAGAGCATCTCTTCCTTCATTGTCCACAAAAAAAAAAATGTGACAACAGTCTCGGGGGATGTCAGGAAATCCTCTTGTGAACCAATGCAATGCTAAGAGAGGTGACGATGGCCGCAGGCTCGCAGTGTTTGTGAGGGCTCGCGTAGTAACTCCTGTCTCCCAGGTTTGTCCACTCACTTCAACGTGTACCTGTACAGGTGAGTATGTTGAGATGTGTATTTTGTGTGTTTATACTGTACAGGTATGGAAGGGGGTTGGGGTGGCTGTGAGTCCTCTACACCAGATTCTCAATTCCGGGCAGTGGCTGCTCCACTGGCACAGGGGGGTCTGAACCGCCGGCCTGCTGGGCGAGCTGCAGGACGGGCATGTTGCACAGTGGGCAAACTTTCCTAACTTCCAACCATTTAATGAGGCACCTGTGACAAAGAAGTGGGCGGGGGGGAGTAGAGAAAGGAAGGAGAAAACTGAATCAGGATTTAAAAAAAAAGTATCTGTAAGTCTCAGACACCCCTACTGTATCTTGTATCCCTGGTTATAGTTTAGTAAAATGCTTGAGTGCTTAGGGGGATGGACATGGGTGAGACTGAAGCGCTACAAAACTATTATAATAAAATAATGATTTCTGTTCTATAACAATACAAAATACAATAAAAATGATGTAATAATATAAAAAATACAATACAAATGTGCTGGTTTTTGTTATTTTCCAAAGATGAATAAAAGCCTCCTAATTACGTTTATTCTAACAATCATTACTTTGGAATGATGGAACAAAAATACCACTCCATAAGAAGAACTTAGAAAATGTCTATTACTTTTATTACCTATCGTATTTATTTCATAGGATTGTCAAAATGTTAAAAAATTATTTTGTTTTTTAGCATATTCAGATATTTATAGATAATCATAGTGTATTTTCAGAAATTAATTTGAAAATTCAGACAGAAGTATTTAACTAGCTTCAAAAGCTTCTGTTACATTTGCTTGGCCATAGTCAGGAATGTCGTATAAAGTTATACAATGTTTTTTAAAACCTCACTTCTGTTGATCACTTTTTAATTTCTTGGCAGGAAAGGATAACATCCTCTTTCTGTCATGATCTGTGAAATGTTTTCGCTCGGAAACAGCCTCACTTACACACACTCAGACTAAATGGGAGTGTTTACACTGTAGGTTCTGTGAGTGGTGGCCGCTCTTGCAGCAACCAGGGGGGAAAAAAACTAGGCCAAGGGAGGTGTCGTGCTGATATAAACAACTCAGTTGAAATGGTCAGGACGAGGGGGGAGGTGTGGGATAAAGTTGGCTCAAGTGATCCCTCATGAGCTGTAAAGTTGCTCCCTTGAAACATGTCAGTAGTAAGTCAGAAAATGCCAATTTGGATTTGGATTGAACACAATTTTGACATCAGGTCACTCATTGACTCATTACAACGTTGACATTTTTCTTTTGTTGCCATTTTTAAACTTAATCGTGTACATCCACTTGTTGTATGTTCTAGTGTGTACAAGCAAGCAGATACAATGAAATTGTCAGCTTTTTAAGAGAAATCTGTGCAGGCTCATGTGACCTTCATCTTTGTTTGTGTATATGAAAATCAGCTAATAGCTCTACTTACTTCCTATGAAAAGCATGTTTGCATGGACAAATTCCCAGCTCGTCCCTCTGCTTGAACTCCTCCAAGCACACAGCGCATATCTGAAAGGGAGTGAGGAAATTGGATGTTCACTTTAACTCAAAAATAAAAATAAACTTTACTTTTTCCATTCGAACCCTACTGATTGCACTCCTGCTGCAGCTGTGAATAAAAAAAAACAAAACTGTGCCCTAACTGCCCAAATAACAAAGGTCGAACGGAAAAAGCCAAATGTGGTAAACATCTGCAAAAAAATAAAACACTCAAAGTGGCCACTTATTAACTTTGTGTGTATGTGTGTGTGGGAGGGAGATTCTACTGAAACAGGTGCATTTCCAGACTGAATATGTGACAACAACTTCAAATAAGACTTCTTTTGTTTTATGAGCAAGGATGAGACATTGGCATTTATAGCTTGGCTTTGTGTTGGCTTTACTTTATTGCAAAGGAACAGTAGATTCGGACATCGGCTGGATATGGATGGCTGAGCAGTGCTAATGCCTTTTACTGCATCACTTTGACATTCTACAGGACTGTCTCAGAAAATTAGAATATTGTGATAAAGTTCTTTATCTTCTGTAATGCAATTACAAAAACAAAAATGTCATACATTCTAAATTCATTACAAATCAACGGAAATATTGCAAGCCTGATATCATTTTAATACTGCTAATTATGGCTTATATCTTAAGAAAAATCAAAAATCCTTCCTCAAGATATTAGAATATCATGAAAAAGTAATTTTGTTTTTTTAATTGCATTTCAGAAGATAAAGAAATTGATCACAATATTCTAATTTTCTGAGACAGTCCTGTAATTGAATACATCAGATGAAATGAACTAGGAATGGGCTTGAGGATTTTATTTTTGAAGACTCAATAACGTCACTTGAACTCAGGGGTTTACAAGCAAACTTAAGTTTGAGTACAATGTTTACACTGTAGAGGCGGTTGCTACTTGATAACTTTTTGTTACAGCAAAAACCTGTGAGTGGATTTGGTCACTGACTATTTCAATTGACAGTGAGTAATTAACTTTGGGTATATTGAGCTGTATGCTGTTGCTGCAGCCTGGTGGGTTGTAAATAGATTTCTAGAAATGAAGAACTGGTCACCCTTGAAGTAATTTGAGCTGAACCTCAATCTGAGAACAGAACCACTCCCGAAGAAGTAGGTAGCCCTTTCAAACAGCAGTGCTATCTATATACAGCTCAGAAAACTTTCTTTACATGACCAGGTTATCAATCCACTAGTGTTAATACAAAAAAAAAAACACAATCAATACACAGGTACTTGCATTATTGACTGGATTAACCACACAATACCAGGTACTGCGAAGAAACCAAAAACATTTATAGTTAAATTTAACTGTAAAATACATTGCCTATGAATTCAAGACGTGTCAAAAGTTTTCACAGTTGGTTTACAGGTATATATAATTTGGAAGGTCCAACAAAACAAGATCCACAGATGCCAGTACAGCAGAGTGAGTTGCCAGGCCTTTTCACATGACTTTTAATGATTCAAGATATTAACCAGAAATAACTAGCTTTTGAAAAGTAAAAAAAGTTATGTAATGCTATAGAAGAAGCGGGTGGATGGAGGCAGATGATGTCATTGATACACAAGATCGCATGTTTCTCATTCGTTTTCATTATCTTTTTTTTTTTTGGATCCACTTCAGGAGGAGGGCTGCAGTTTTCTAATTGGTCCCACATGTTTCTCTGAGATCGATGTGGCCATCTCTGAATTTGTTAACTTCACACTAAATTGCATTTATGTGATATGAAAAATAATTCAACTACCGCTAAGTAATAAAAATGTATGTTCACGTTCTTGTTCTGGTTTTCAGCATTTTCACACAGGTTTATATTAGACCATTCCTGTGTTTTGTAACTTCCAGTCAAAAATACCTCAATCATGAGTTGATATATTGTATTCAGGATATGGAAATTACTGATTTGAGTTAGCTTAAGTGTACCCCTTGTAACAAGGAACTAAACAAACAGAGATTGTGAGCACAAATCTCATGAAGTAAACAAGTCGACACGCTCTATTTTCCCAAACAGTGACATCAGGTAACTGAGCATCAAGATCAATTAGATCTTGATCATATTCATTGGATACTTGTCCCAGAAAATTTCAGTTCAAAACTCTAGATTTTGTTACTGTCGAGAACAGTAACAGTTCCTGTTCGAGTAATTTGATTTTCCTTACCCAACAGGCAATTTTGCTGCTGTGCTTTAATGCAACATTATACGCCATCTATTTACTCGCACGATGTTATTTCTTGCTAAAAGATAGAAATTAAACAAAGCTCAGAGTGAGGCAAAGCATACTATAAACAAGTAAAGCAATCCCCTTGTATTTGTATACCATTTCCATTCAATTGCTGATACTGAATCCATGTGACTTAGATTCACCAAATGTCTTCAGGGTTGACTCCTTGCATGACATCCTTCAAAAGTAGGTCATGTTGTGTGAGTGCACATTTCTGCCCCAACAAAATATTTTGTGTTGTGTCGGTCATTGACCTCACTGGCGCGTCGCCCGCTGTTTACTTGTCGAAGTTTCTGATTATCATTAAAACGCAGATGCTTGCAGTGACACTAGGAAGGATGAACATGGACAACTACACTGCTGATGTCGAGCATAGTGTTATGTCACATGGGCAGAAGCTTGCGATGACATTTTATTTTCACTTAAGTGTCATCGTTATAGAGGCCTCAGTTGACGTTATTACTTCACAATAAACTCTGCTGGTGCTGCTGGATTGATGTGGCAGGTGCTTGTGATTTTTTTCGAATGAGCCAGAGCTGACATACACGATTATATAATAATGAAGAGGACACTACTGGCTTAAATGCAAGCTGCTACTTTTCACGTGGCAGTGTGTTCAGGGTGATACACTTGGGTACATTTTTGTCACATTAGAGAGCCTTATCTCCTTTTAATTACATCAACGTTTGAACACTTTTATTGTCCATCACGTAGCTGTAACATTTATCAAAAGTTTAAACTTGACCTTTTAATGAGAGAGTCAATTCTCAGTACAGTAAATCACTCAGTGTACTGTTAGAACGTTGAAGGAATGAGCTGGTGTAAAATGGTCGAAGCAATTGTGTGTTAAGCTGAACAGCTAAGGAGCAGAGCCTGAAAGACTGCATAATAGTTAAGAATAATAATCTAATAATTATAATAATATAAGATTGATCACATGGAGGTTTGGATTAACATTGTAATGTCATTTACAAAACACAGTTTAGAACATTACATAGTCAGATCCAATGTCTCTGTGGCCAAGGAGCAAGTACATGAATGGTGTGTTAATGGTATAAAGGTGAAAAACGTTAACCAGCAGCCATGTCTTCACTTTAGCCACACCCGTTAAATAAAATACACTTAAATGTCAATATAAACAGTCCACATTCATTTTTATTGAATTATGAACAAATATCCATAATGAAAAATATCACACCTATTGTTAAATTTGCAAATCATGTGTTGCTATGGGAAGTTTCTGAAAGGAATGCGCATGAGACCACTCAACTAAGAAAACTGAAGATCAAAATTGATCATCAGTCTTCACAGTGCATTGGGTCTGAGGTATTGGGACGAAAATATGTAGCAACTTGACACTTTATCCAAATTTAGATAAAAGCACGTTGTGTATTTGTCAAGTTTCATGACAGACTGTTCTACTTAATAGATAGCTACAGTTGAGAAAACATTCCTGATATGTAAATGTTACCAGATAATGCTCAACAGGCAAGTTGGATGCTTACCTCATGCAGATTTAACTCTTTGACTTTTTCTTTTTGAATGACCTGAGAAACACAATCAGAAATAATAAAACATTAGTCAGGTTTTGTGATGGGTATATGTAGAGCGTTTCCTCTAGAAATACAGCTGAGCAGTCAACACATTTTATCAAATGAAAAACAGAACGAGCTGTGATCCAGTTACAAAATAAATAATAAGATAACATTTATCACAATCAGCAGTCTTTTGTAATGTATAAAAGACATAACATAAACGCATGCACGCATGCTCTGGAACTGCTACTGGCATTCAAATATTTCTTTGTCCTTGTTGATGCCAATGAAAAAGTGATAGGATGTGAATGAAGCTCAGTATTATTATTAACTGGGACCTTGACCATTGAGCAAGCACTGTGGGTCCTGGCAGTGGAACCACCAAGCTTTCTTCAAACTACTTTTTGGCTGCTATTCCCCTCCCCACTGTCCGGGACATGTTGGCAGGGGCAAGCTATAAATCCTGCCAATTTCTATTGCACCTGTTTCACGCCTGCAATGGCATCTGATTTTTCTAGTATATTAACTGGGTTTGTCTGAAGTTGTTGCACTAAAATAATCTGCGTTTTACCAGTTCAACTACTTGTTTCAGAGACAAAAGAAGAGGAAACAATTTTTTTAATGTAAATAAAAATACCTTGTGTAAAATTTTTTGGTGTACCATTTCTTGTGTTTGTGGGTGTGTTACTGGAGTACTCACTTGTTTGTATGCATACAGCTCTTTGTGTGCCTGGTGCCGTAACCTAGGGACATGTAAGGACAAAACAGCTTTTTGGTTAAGCAACATAACTTTACAAAAAGTCAGTATATTCAACCTAGAATAGGGAAAATTACAAATTTACATGTAAATTCCTGATTACTTATTTATTTTTTTAACATCATATCACATGATTGCATCCCCATGGTGCCAGGTGCAGTAAAATAGCTGGCTAGCAGTACAAAGAAAATGGGAAACGGATTTTTCATCTCAGAAACAACAAGTTAGCAGACTATTCAGAGATTGATTTGAATTGTACGACTGCCTTAGAAAAGCAAAAAAGAAACAAAAAAACAAGTACATAAAAGTGGGAAAAGCAATAATAGTTTAAGTGATGAAATATTTTTGACCCAGCTTTATCAAAGATTTAACTTGCTATGCTATGCAATTGAAAGCAAGGTAAAATATTAACACAGATCTCCTTATATATCAAAAGTCTTTGTTTAATGACACCAAGAGCTCTGAATATTAAGTGAAATAAACACTATAATCCAACAAACACTGGAAGAAAACAACAGAGTGGTCAGATATTGAGACATTCTACTTGTATAAAACTTTGCTGAAATACAGTTAAAGGTAGTGTTTAAAGCTAACTTTGACCTTGTATTCATGTTCAATAAGCAAATTTAAATTAGCAAAACAGGAAATGTTCAGTGACATGTAGAGAACAGGGAGAGTACTGTATGAGAACGAAATCTAGGCACTCACAATGAAAAACTATTAAGAAAAGAGGGAAGAATGACCAAGAGAAGTAGGATAAATTCATAGATATGTAAGATTTACCTCTGTTACAAGTAACCTTAACCTCTCGCAGCAGAGTGAGAGGGATCTGTAAAACAAGCAGCACAGTCTGGGAGAGAAACTAACATTTTGAAAGAGGTCATCAGGTAAAGGCGCAGTCTCCCATGGGTAAAGGGGCTAGGGGCAAGGGCAAAAAGGTGCTTGTGCAGTTACAGTGGCAGAAAGAGTCAATGTTTAAAGAAATGTACTGTAAAAAACACGTTTTGATGTCCCGATTAACATGTACTGTTTCTGTTCTTCAGATTCAATATTCATAAAATCTAAAGGGTGTGCGGGTAAACCACACAGGTTTTTAATTCTTTCTAAGCTAAATAAATTCTCTAAAATTCGGACTACAGCTATGTGTATGGAGTAAGCTTGCTTCGGAGGAATGATCTGCCATGTATAAACTCGGTTTATTTGGAAACTCAATAACCTTCACCGCAAACAGCAGCTGGCCTCTTTAATGTACAATGAGGTTTGTCCTTTCAGGTGACAAGCACGGTGGAGTTTGGCAACTTGTTTAAATGCTTTTCTAGTGGTTACCCTTAGCCCTAGAAGCATCTTTTGCCCATAAGTTCTGGGACTTCTGGTCAAATCGGGTTTTAAGGTGTAACTTGAGTTCTCGAGGAGAACGTCTCATAGCGAAAGAAAAAAAGAACCTTGATCTTCAGTAATACAGATGCATAATTGCAGATACCAAATGTGAATCCCCGAATTGCTAGGCTACTTTAAATGGCAACTGAAAAACTACAGTGAAATCAGAAAAAAAAATCAGTGTGTTTGATTATTCACGACAACCTTAGAGCTGCCCAGCAATTGGTATCGTTGCCAACTTAACAGTGGTCACATGCAGCACGCTTCGAGTGTTGTTTCAATGACCCACCCCCTGCTGTGGGATGCCACACAACTGTCTGGAGGATCAGAAGCCCTTCATCACAGTTTTGTGGTTGACTGCATGGTTAAGAAGGAATTATAGGAAACACACATGTACTTATAAGTATAATAGGACACAGGGTTGTGAAGTGTCAACCCTTCTCTTCTGTTTTAGTGAAAACATGGTGGAAACTGTGAGTCTGTTACTGCCAGGAGTTGTCCCTGGGTTAAAGTGACTGAAGCAATTTGACCATAAAGCTTTATTTTGAGACATTACTGCAGGATTGCAATCAAATGTTAACAGATGGATGGGTATTTTCACCAAATGGTTCTAGATGTTGGGGAACAATTTTAAACATTTGCATAAATGTTATTGCTGTCAGATATGAGACTGATATTAATATTAAGTGGCTATTAGGGAAAAATGATTAAGACCAGCTTTGAAGCTGAGTGCCAGGATCCGAATTATCCTAATTATGTAGACACGCAGCTTTGAATATCTCCCTCACTCACTCTCTCTCTCTCTCTCTCTCACTTGCAAATCAAGCTCCCATGTATTAAAAAAAAGCTAAAATGCATTACTGCTCAAGTCAGCCTCCCCTTAATGTTATAGAGACAAGTGTAGTATGGTTTGTGCCATAGAAACACAAGATTGTACATTCATTTCAAGAATGTAATTTTGTGTACCAGATTCCTTTTTACCTTTATTTTATCTTAAAATTCCAATTCATCTTGAGCCACTTCATGTGGAATACACATGTTCAAAAGCTTCAGTACAAATATAAATCGAGATACATTTAAAACAACACATGAGGGCGCCCCTGAATGAACCAAAACTATCTGAAATATCCAACGGCGTATGCTGCGGCATGCTTGCTCATCCGGTAATGTGGTATGGGTAAATTGACTTTTACTTGGCGCCCTGTAAGACATTTATTTAATTTGGGCAAAGAAACATGCCGCAAAACAATGCAGTTGCAATCCTGGGTTACATTAAAACTGAAAAGGCAAGTGGAGCTCACCTGATTAAGTAGCAGCAGAAGAGAAGACTGAGGATGAAGACAAAGATAGCTGTTCCAAACACTACGATGTAGATATTAAGAGGAAGGTTCTGGAACCCTATATTTGGCATCCTGAAACTGCAGTGTGGAAAATCG
Source organism: Fistularia commersonii (assembly GCF_037954325.1). Classification (NCBI taxonomy): domain Eukaryota; kingdom Metazoa; phylum Chordata; class Actinopteri; order Syngnathiformes; family Fistulariidae; genus Fistularia; species Fistularia commersonii. Next base: position 13,323,322 of record NC_141295.1, read on the forward strand.
GAGCTCATGGATATTCTAGAAAGAGGCAGAAAAAAAAAAAAAAACGACAACCAAATGAGAATTTACACACACGTCAACTGTAAAGGATAAAAGCTGTTGAAAGAAAACTGAATTCAAATCATTTATATTTTAATTGTAAAAAAAAAAAAAGATCTGAGAAAAACAGAAAAATAAGACTGGTCTAGTAAGTGGGATGGTATTCATTAAAATGGGATTCGAAAAAGATTATTCACATCACATTCACACAAGCACAAAATGTTTACACGGAAAAAACTTTGCGCAGCAGAAATTACAATTTTATTTCGGTAAAAAACAAAACAAAACAGGGGTTCCTTGAAACATTTGTCGGTAATATATAATACAGATTCAGCATAGACTGTTGTTCATTACATTCCAACAGCATCCTTGTCCCCTCCTTCTTGGACTCTCAGAGCCATTGGTCATCCCCTCACAGATTATTTACAATCCTCAGAAAAGCCTTCCTGCTCCAGGCTTTGCTTATATTGGCTAAATGCCAAAATCTCAAAAAAACGACACTGACCCCACAGAGCAGGCTAACAGTACAATAAAATGACATTATTACATAATACAATGAATAAAACTCTCAATTATGTTCTTATTTGCGTATATAATGCTTGACAATGGTGAGAACTAAGGTTGGTGGGAAGAAAGGTAGGGAACACATTAAATGTTTAGTATGTGCTCCCTTTAGACAGCAAATGCATATGACAGTATTCTTCTGAGCAACCAAATCGGCCAAATTTGCTTGTCAGCAGTGAGAATATCTCAGTTAAACTATCATTTCATTGAAATTATTAAAAAAAAAACAGTGACCTCATTTTAAGTGCACAAGAGTGCTTCTAAAACCTAACTCACAGAGGCTTAGAACAACAAGAACCTATTGGTCAGGAGCTCTTACTCAATATACCAATGGGACATGACTAGACATGTCTACGCCTACCAAGAGAGGAGGACAAGAATAACTGCAGCTCCTTCTGGAACGCTGCCTTGTGTCGTTCCTGTTCATTAAAAAAACTAGCAGTCATTTCTTATGATAAAAGGAGAGGCCATGCAGAAAAATAAGTGCTAGGCATTTTCACACCCTTGTCACATGATCTTGCAAAGATTGCAAGTTGTCAAGGCAATGCAATCTGGACCAAACATGGAATTGGGACACTAAGGGAGTAATTCAAATTGAATTCCAATTCTACTTTCCAATTTGAATTTAAATAGACAACGGGGGGCATAGCTTTAAGCTTGCATCGAGGCCCTTAAGTACCAAAAAAAATCGTTGTGTACTTTGCATTGTCTGAATGCTCCCCCTGTGGTCCTGAGAGGACTAGCATAATTTTCATTGTGAACAGTTTCGGAACAGGCTGTTTGCTCTTGGATACATGTGTAAAGAGCAAGTGTCAACAATGTAAATGCCAAACCGTTTCTCTGTGTATTGGGATTGGATTAACATTTGAAATGCCTCCCCTCTTTAGAACGAACCGGAGCTTAACAACCCCATCTTTCATTTAAGTCAGTTATTTAGCTGGTTTGGACAAAAGCCGAGCTGGACCCGTGTTGCTTAAACGCAGTTAGGTATGTAACTGCTTCGATGTTGTCCTTGATCTCTCATGTGAAACAGCATAATCAGTGGTCAAAAAGCTCCCCTTTGGTAACTTTTTTCAGAAGACCAATGTGAGAACCAATGTCATCCATGTTCTATGGCAGTGTGTAACCTGAATTTGAGTTTGTGTTGGTTTTGAAGATTTATAATTACTATTATTATTATTTATAATAATGATAAACTATAATTATGTTTTTTTGCTACCTTGGAACAGTAAGTAACAATGAGTATTAATTGTTTACTCATCCCCTGAAAAACAGTTTAAAACTTTGACCCACACTGAGTACACCTATTTCTAACTCGAGCTGCAGGCTAGCACATCTTGATGGTAATATTTGTGTAAATGTACTCATACACAGCCACAGGGGAAAATATTCCTTTTGGTTAACAGATTGATTGGAGAGACCCCTGTATCAAACTTGCCAAAAGTTCCTTATACTGCATTTTTCCTCAGGTCACCAGACACATACATACCTACTGAATGGGAGAACTCTGCACTTGACAACTGAAACTTTTCTATAAATCATACATGCAGACCTTGAAAAACATTGGGTGTTTATGAGCCTTATGAGCCTATGAGTCAGTAGATGTTCTCTTGGTTTCTTATTTGGATCACGTCTTTGCAAGGCATTGATAAAGGCATGCCTTTCAAACCCCAATCCTGCCTGTCACGGTTTCTAAAATGAGTCAAAACAATCTCACTCAGGACAAACAAGCTGTAAATAGCATGCTTTTAGCACAACTACTCACTAAATAAGGGCAACCATGTCACTCTACACATTAAAGAGGAAGTGTAAAAGGTTCTTAAGCAAACAAACAAAATTCATTCAAGCAGCCCCCCAACACACAGGGCTTAGATGGATTTGTTATATTTTCATTTTATTTTGGATTATGCTTAAACACCATCAAGAACTACTAGCAGTATTTGCTCTAAGCTCAAATATTCAGGATAGCCTCATGACAAATGCTGTCCCAGAGTAGACAGCAGAAGTAGAAAAGTAGAAAATATCAAGGATGAAACAGAGAAAGTATTAATTCATTCATTGTATTTCAAAATGTGAATGAAAATACGCAAATATACATTGGGTTGAGCATTGGAGCTTTAAAATAACATTGCAATATTGCATTAAGGTAATGTCTATCAGTGAGACAAAAGTTCACACATTATAGAAGCTGAAAGTACTGGATTATGTCATTGTCCATTGAGTTTGTATACATATGAATAAGTTTAAACATGAATAAATACTTTTCAATGAACACACAACGCGATCGGATAACGAACAAGAAATCCAAGTGCTGCAGTTGCTAAACAGTAAATCAGCTCCGACCACTGACAGGACAGCCACAACAAGCAACATAGAGGCATGGTATTGGCTTTAGAATGCAATGGAGAAGTGTAGGTCATTAGGTTGATGTTGATGATTGGTTGAGGTTGATGTTCAGAGAGCATTAGCATCTCCTTGGAGGTATGTCAGTCATTACAAGGTCTTTGCTATGATAGGTCAGACTGAAGGAGACATTTTGGAAACCTCTGTTCAGTATTACGAGACTGTAACTTCACACTGTAGAACGGTCCTAATAAGAGTATCAAGATTCGCTGAGGTGGAATATATGGGGTACATGAAGTCTTCTAGAAATCCAACCCCTAAGGAGTAAACAACCCACATACCACAAAAAGACTTTCGAGGCGACACATCGTCTGTCACTGAGATTGCAAAAAACTGTCAATACGACGAAGCCAGGCAAGCAGATGAATCAGCAGCGTCCATGTTTTATTTTGTGGTAAACTCCGGGAACACATCGGGAAGGCATGAGAATAAAGATGAGTTTCCTCGACTCCCTCACCATTTGGTAAGCAGTATTTTTTTAAAAAAACAGAACTTATAGTTATTCTTAATGAGGCAGTACGGTAAATTGGCTGCAATTGGCTGCAAAACACTTTCGGTGCATGACTATGTCTACAAGAAAAATCAGAATCAGAATTGCTTTATCCACCAAGTAATTTTGCAACTACAAGAACTTTGCTTTAGTTGACAGCACATTATATGACGGTGCATTATACGACGGGCATTAAAAAGGTGAAAAATAAAAGTGTGATCAGGGCAATCGTGGCTGGTTGTCTTAAGAAGTGTAAGGTAGTCCATTAGAGGGGTTGATACAGTGTCAGTGGAGGGCGGGGGCATTATTTATGGGGCAGGCTGCCATAAGGTGGAAGAAGGTTTACTATTAGCCACCAAAGGATGTTTGATCTCAAGTTGTTCCTGATGTCATACTGTCTGGCTCAGACATATGATCCATCTAACTATAATGACAGTATCAACCAGAGGAAAACAATGTCGTTAGGGATAGACAGATTTTGGCTGAGCAACACCTGTACTCTGCTGGCTCACAGAGTGATTTTGTCATTTCTGACCACAAATAACTGATTCTGATTCATTCTCTTCAATTGCTTCCTGAAAAAAAAAGAGTGCGGGTTACAACGGCTGCAGCTGTCTGAAAAATCCATATATTTTCAATTTTAAATGCTTTGCGTTCGATAAAGATCCTGAAGCTCATCATTTCCCTAGTTACATGTTTGCATTTCCTCTGAGTTACATGATAAACTCTTTAACCAACTAGCTCAGTGTGAATCCTGTGAAATAAAGCACATCCATGCCACACATTGCCTAATTTGGTAATAACCCAACCTATGCAATTCAGTTTAGATGATGCCAGCAAATACTCTAACCACTAATTTCCAAAGGTCCGTTCTGTTAACGCTACAGTATCTTCAGCAGTCAACAAAAGCAGCACCCTGTCTGATCTTGCCATGCAAGGCAGATGAAGTGAACACAAGAGCCATTATATTGCTGACCGTGGCTGATGGGGAGAAAAGGTACCAAATTCTTAGATTTTTTCCTCTGTTCAAGGAAAAATAAAAAAATGTGAAATTGGATATGAAAAGATGGCCCATTTACTATATAAATGCTGCTGATATCAAAACTTCCCCAATATAGCTTGACCTTTTATGAAGTTGAATCCTCCAAGTCTACATACACACATTTCCCAAAAAGGAGTAGAATTGCATTATATTAAATACAAACATATGCCTTCACAGTAACTAGTCTGTCAAGGTTTAGTAAATTCTGGTGGTCCATGCTCCTAAAAGGCTTCTTTTAAATGGAAAATACAGGTTACAACCTTATACTCCTAATAGCAGAAGGGCTTTAGTGGATACAGAACGACATTTGTAAGTCAAAGTATAAGGTGAAATATAAGTGTAAGTGTCTACAGCGTTACAATTGGCGAAGCGATGTGTACCAGTAAAAAATTAACTAATATCTACCCATTATTCTTAACAATATCTGCCACTCTGGCTTAGACATTTTCACAAGGCCTGATGTCATTACATAACATAGTACAAGGCTATTCATAGCACATGAAATACATTGGTAATGTGCTGTTGAATGCAAGTCAGTTTTGCAGGGAAGATATTTGTTGTCATTGTTTTTAAAAATTATTTATCATTGTGTACACTGGATGGGCACGTGTTTGTTTGCAAGCCTACATGTAAATAAAACCTATTCTATATACAGATGTATTTGATTACCCAGTCAAATATGAGGCCCCTGCAAGCTAAGTACTTTTACTCAAATATTTTGCTCTCCACTAAAATTCTGGCAAACAAATTTCAAGGCATCTGAGAATATGTTTTGCTGGCATTTATAGTGCAAACATTTTATACAAGAATGATGCATGGTAGCTGTTCTAATCTTTAATGTATTCTTCAATGAACATAACCAACTGAAACACTAGATGTTGATGAAGTAATGGCTGTACCAGTGAACTGTTGACTTCCTTCTTTTGCTTTCAATTTGAGAAGTGCTTCTGTCCTGTAAACAAAATGTAAGATCACTGAAAGCTCAGTTTCATGTAGGAAATAATTTCTAAATAGAAAATGAAATCAATTTTGAATGTATTGACTGACAAAATGTAAACCTCAATGTGGCTAACTCCTTCCTGTGCTGGTCTGCTCAAGAGAAGAGGTAAATTTTCTTCAACAGTATACAGACAATAGAATCATTTTCTTAAAGAAAATGGAACTAAATATATTTCCTGAAGACAGCAGCAAATTTGAACAGCAAATTCAATGAACTCATCATTCAAATAACAGGTTATTTATCGATACTTGTGTTAATGCTCCATTTTATCTTTTTGTATGTGCATTTCAAGACTCCAGCAAACAAACTTAAAGTATGAAATATGTGAAATGATAATTTTCAGGTGTTTGTAGCAACAAGCTGAGTTAGATCATAGAAGCAGACACTTTGTCTAGTTAGTGGGTCAGGCTAACCAAAGATCCTACCAAAAGCATCATAAAAATCACATACTTGCATTTACTCTGCCATTATGTCAATAATATACCCAATATTGAGGCTAAAGGGCTTTAACCCATGGTATCAGCTAAGAAATATTTGTTTTAATTGACCTTATATTTAGGACATGATGCTCAGTCTTTTCATCCTAATAGGAATAGCTGTGTGAGGACATTTGCCCTTTTTTTGCCCTTTCGTCATATCAATAATATCTTTCGAACAAGCCCGGAAAGACCAAGCTGTGTAGAACAGCTTCTTTTGCTCAGCCCACAGCAGTACTTTCACAAGATGCTGTGTGAGTGAGAAGTGGAAATTTCCACTAGCAGCCATGGCCAGCCATGAGATTTGCACATCTGAAATTTTATATACTGAAGGGCAGACACAAACACTGGGGCCTCAGAGGAAGAGAGAGGAACTCTATAAATGTACTGGGTGTTTAAGTGAAATACTTACACTGATATTAAGGTGGACTACAGCGACTGACATTTCTTTAACAAATGTGAGTGAGCAACACCAAAACCCTCAAAAAATGACTCTTTAAGACAAGCATGACATGAACAGTGGAAAAAAGTTGTCAAATGTCTTGTGTTCATTAAGCACTGTAGTCCAAGGAATCTCCGAAGAATTATTCTTGCTAATAGAAATGCAAAAAACAGTATAGAAAACTGTTCATGACAGGACTAATAATGCAGTGAGAACATATTTCTATAGATTTATAGAATAACCAATAAAGGTCACGGCTCATCTTCTCTGTATTTTCTTTTTTTGTGTTTTCCTCTCCCACCATTCAAACCCTATCAGCCCTAGTAGTACAAGCTGGCACAAAAGGTACGTTACAGCATAATCAACATATATTTGCTCATGTAAGTGCATAGCATCTACTGGCACAATGTACAGCTTTACATCTTGTCTTGTGTTTCTACGATTCTAACAGTTGTTTCTCTGTGTTTATGCCCCTCATATACAGTACCATTTGTAGTCAGTTATTGTTTTCCTTCCAAGCTCTGCTGCCACTGTTACAATTATTTACCTTTACTTCATATCTAAGTTTATTTTCATTTATGATCCCTTGATTAACCCTGTTTTTAATTTTTCAAGCTGACTTCTTCAAAAATTATATTGCGTTCACTATATTTTCAATTTTGAATTTATGAATGGGTAGTGCCGTACTGTATCATATTTCAAATGATTGTTAAGATATAAAGAGCACAATTTGAAATAAAAGGAGTAACTGGAGAAGAGTTCAATGTATACCAAGAACATTTAAATTGTGAATGACATATTAGTGAATGACCATCGTCATCTTACTTTAGAGACTGAGGTAATATTAAATGAATTATTATTGACATCTAACTGATGAAATCAAAAGGGTCAGGGTAAAAAAAACAAAAACCGATGCCTAGTGTAGAGTAGGGATTGAATTTACATAGCTGGATAAACACATAAGGAGCTCCATCTTAAGACAACAAAAACCTAACGGAACAGCTAAATCATGTCCACTCTGTAAAATCACTTAGACTCAAAATGAAATCCATCTAGAATGTTTGATATCAATGCATCTGCTCAAGAAGAGGCTATTTCTGTGGGTCAAACATGCTCTGTGGTAATCAACCCAAACCCCGAAACAATCCCTTCCAATCCCCAGCGTCCATGGTTAGAAGAATTAACACAGTAGCAGAGAAGTCACAATGCAAGCTTGTGTTCGCAGTGTAACAAATTTATGACACAACCACACAAGTACGGATGCAAATAAAACTTGAGGTTGGCTATAGCATTGGGCCTCTATTTAACAGACCCAAAGTATCGACTGGCTTTAAGACTTTGGGAGCTTCTTAGCTTAGGACGTATATATACCAAAGCCACCTGGGCAACCTTCATTGAGTGTTAAAGTTTAAGCTACAGAGTTACTAATCAAGTATCCAGAGTGGCTTGTTGTTGCAACATAACCAATATCTTCTTCAGGGAACCTGGGCCCTCGGCCCGTAAAGTGCAGTGTCACAGTCACTATAAATAAACCTGTAGTCATGTGCGAGTGAGTAATTCAATATGAAATAGGAAAACAAGCTGAACCAGATAGTTCTAAAGGTTAATTACTTCTGAACTAAAGAAAATAAACAATAGGGTTACTCAGACAAAACAAACAAAAAGGGTCAGGGTCAATACTATTTCCTGTTTGCTTGATAGAGAAAGGCGCACTCAATAGAGTGGTCGTTTAACCATACCAATACCCTACTTACATCAGGATCAATGTAGACTAATTGTGCTTCAGCTTTCACCACCTGTCTTGTGCTTGAGATATTTTTAAAAAGTGGCAGAAACATTTAAGAGTATAAAAAAGTCTAACGACTTTCTATGCATGACTACATTGAACGGCTGCAAATACTGAACCATTTGCAACACAAGCAAACATTGATGTATTACTAAGGATTTGATATGTGGTCATTAATTAGTGTCAAAGCAATGATGCGTAGAGGATATCATAATAAAAAATAATAATCTAATCCTCATGAAAAATCATGTTACATTACGGATGTTGTATGTCAATTGAATGAACCACTGGAGTGAATATAGGTGGATTTCAAAACAAGTGATATATCTTAAAGACATATTTCACTGACTATATTGGCTTATATAATGGAGAGTTTACGCACCATTTCCCTTCTGGTTTGTAATCTTGATGAAGATAGCCAACAAAGTATCATCCACTCATATCCAGCATGATTGATTTGTTGTGAGGAACCACTGAGACCAATAACCATGCTTTGTTGAGTTTTTTGGTTCATTAGCCGAGTAGTTACAACTGCTTACATTTTATATCTTCAAATTATCCTATTTTGTACGAATCCAAAAAAGTCATTAATCAGTACGAGCAGATCACATTTTGAAATTATGGTACTGCATGAACAACTAGTTTCCTCTACTCACTCAGTATTTGACCTTGGCTGCTGGTTTTGAGGGGGCAATTTGAGGCTGGTATCAAATTGAGACTACTGCTGTACAGCTGCAATAACATTATATAGTGAGCTAAAAATGCTATTGTCAGCATCCATAAGTAGTGCTTCCAGACTCCTCACTAGGTTTCTTGCAAGATTTAGGTATTGGCTATTTTTGAAAAGAGTAATGCGGAAAATTAATTCAATTCATCCTTAAACAGGTTAACACAAAATCATAACCGATGAGGTTAAAAAGACCGATGGACATAAAATAACTCCCGACTATAATAAGAGCAAAGCAAAGTCAATATTTAAAAAAAGAGCTTATGAAGGACAGCTCAATTACTAGGTGACAGGAATAATTGAAAACTTAAGAAGTATTGCAATAGTCAAAAAAGCATTTTACACCAGTTTTTCTTACTACTCTTACTATGTTGTAAAAGATGGTGTTGTTTAAGCAAATAGTAATTTAAATAGTACCAAATCCGGATCAATAAAGTAGCATGTTATCTTAACCAGTTATCAATGCATGCTAATTAACTTACTGACTGGAGACAGCTGGGGTGTTCATATTATTTTCAATGGACACAGATACCAAGATCTTGTTCCTGCACAGTCAACAACATGACACAAAGATGACAGGAGCAAGAACAACCATTACAGACATTATACTTGGATTTGTGCCCCTTCCTCATGCTTTTGTGTGAATCTTGCTTTTGTTGTGTTCAATAAATAGTAAGGGATTGGGTGGAAAATCAAAATGCTAATATAATCATAGGCAAATTATGACTTAAGTCCATGTGATCCCCAATTATCAGCATGACATGCTAAGTAAATTCAGGACCATAAAAAAAGCCTCGGCACCAGCTAGGCTATCTCAGATTGACTCCTAGTTCAGACCAGGTGCTAACATTCTAGGTGATAACAAATAAAATATTTTTTCCATTTCAAAATGCCAGATATAGGTTTTTATTACGCCAGCATATGAAAGTCAAGAGGCACATCCCATTATATTTTAATTTGGTAGTGTGACAATTAGAGAAAATCCATATACTATTTTCTGTGGACATTGTAAATCAACACATTCATTTAGTGCGCCATCGTCTGCCTGTAAAGCTGTTTGGATTAGATTGGACCATGAGTAAGCAATATTGAATTCTTACAAGAGACGCAAACATTTTCTTATTCCTTGCTGAGTCAGCTGTAATTAAAGACGGGGGATTTAAATATGTAACATATTATAGTCTGGTGTCTTTTCTTGCCATCTTCCAAATTGATATTCCAAGGGCAGTTTTCAATCCAATCACTTAAACACCAGTACCAGTTTAGATACAGCACTGACCTATTGCGTGTTCTCTTAACATGGTCACAAGAACATTTTCATTGATTAAGTTAATTATGTTAAATTAGTGCTTACTTGATATGGGTTCCGAATGACAAGTTACCAAGAACCACGTCAACCATGATAACTAATATACTCACAAAATAGAGATGGTCCAATAATATTTTAAATAAAGAGAATTAGAAGTAAATTAAGAAGAGGGTGAAGACACACACATGCTTCCACTTACACAGGGTATACCCAAAATAACAAGACTGTTTCATATTTAGTAAAACTGATCAAGAGTCACAGCAGGTGGACCTATGCCTGAGATTATCTGACACTTTGCAAGAGCATTCTACATACCAGAGTAACCATTGGCAATGGTCTGTTAGATGAGGAGTGAAGTCAGGGGGATAGCAACACCTTACTGTTACAGACAACCCGTGTTAGAGCTACATGATCCCTAGGAAAAGCTCAATCTACAGAGGAAAGGACCAGGCTGCAATCATTCAACTGACTGTTGGAAATTTGTTCTGGTTGAATTTAGCATCTCTTATGACAATCTGTCTTTCCATAATCTTGTTTCACACTTGCAATGTAGGCTAAATCTAAGCTGATATAGCCAGTACATTTGGTACAGGATTCATGAAGTGGATACCAATTTTCAGATAAAAGAAATGTTAGACTTCTTTTTTGCTAATTACAAAACAATCAATGGAAAAAAGAATGGTTAATAACAAATCTTGTCCATCTCTCTGTATCCCTGAGAGATGGCACACCTTATCTAATGATGAAAAAAAGCTGTAAATATTCAATCACCGGACTCAATCTGAATACATCCAAGAGAAGTATCCACATAAAACTCGAATATAATTGAACTTGTGTGCTGGGCAAATACAGTAAAAACAATCAGAATACAATAAACAAGAAAAGAAAGAAACAGCATGCATGCATGTCTCTTGAATAAAAACACAATGGTGACTGAAAGACTCACAAGGGCTGTCTGGAATAATTGCTATCAGTCTGCCAGCCAGGTCAGAGACAACTGACCACTTGATAAACAGCATACTTTTAATGACAGTTGAGGGTAACAAAGGCTGTAGTTGATGGAGTGTTCTTTTTACACTCGTGTCTACGATCATGCATTCATCAGTAGAAACTACAAATCAGCAATAATATTTCTGCATCTTTAGGTGCAGCAAAATGCTATGCTCCTTCACCTAGAGATAAACAGTTTTGCCATTGACAAATACTCAAATACTGATTTTTACTTAGGGTATAATTAAAATTTACATCTGCTGTTCTGTAATAAATCACACTTGAGCTTTGATTTTTTTTTCCATTTGTGTATGAAATACTGTGTTTGTGAATCATCTTTTCCTGCTTTCTTGCTTAATATTACACTGTAACAGTGGCAGAGGTCCAGTGACATAAGGTCCAACCATCTGTACCTTGTTGTTAGCGTAGTCTTCCAGAGGTCAGTTTAATGAAAGTTCAACAAACTTGAAATCTGAGTGCTGTCATCAGTCAATAGACAGGGCCAATGCTGCGGCTGGTCAAATAACCTGAGACACCATGGAGAGAAACTGGGCATCACTGAAACTAGGAAAGGTTATTTTTTGGTCACATGGCATATAGTCTCTGGTTACATCACAGCTGTTTCCAAGATGGCAAACGACTAACCATCTCCGAGATTCAAGCATGTATATTCAGTGAAATAAAAATAACTGCAGCTCATCGGAAAAAGAACATTTTGTTTTTGCTTTTTATTTTGTCAAGAACAGACATCTACAGAAATAATCTGAATGCTTGGTAGTACAAAGGATTAGTGTTTTTTTTTTTTTTTTTACGGCCCATAATAATTCTCGCAGTGTTGACGAAAACAAAAAGACCCCCTCACTCTTGCCCCCCACCATGTGTTTTCACAGGGGTCATCACTGTCTGGCTGCTCATGCAGCGTCTGGGAATAAAAGTTGAGCTGTAGATGGATGGTTGTCGCCGTTAAGATGGGCCTGCTGACATCCAAGGTTGGACATCATTGAGCCCATAGATTATATTTTATTTAGAGATTTTTTCTGACAACAATGATGCTGATAAGCGAGCGAGTTAAAATTATGTTTGTGATCTTCAACCAGGCAAGCTGTTTATTTTATTTTATTTTTATTAATTATAAACGACCGAATCATTAGTGTGGTTGTTATTATGACAGGAGGGAAGACCGGCTGGGCGTAGGCTCTAAGCTAGCAGCCTTGAACGGCTAGCCTTAACCTGGACTGCAAATGACATAGCGTTACTTAACACGTAGCTGTGTCACGAATCCAATAGGAGGTTTATTTAGGGGGAAAAACGGGATAAAAAGCTCACACATTCAACGGCAATTGGTGCAAAAACCTGTACGCAGACTGGCAATTTAACATGGCAATATAGAGAGCGACTCAGAAATGAAAGTTGTTTAAAGGAAAAAAAACAGTACACTTGACCGGGTTTGCACTGGAAAGCATCACCACACGTTCTCAAACGAACAGTTAACATTAGCTGCTAACGCATGACAACGGAGGACCCATTGACTCACCAGCAAAACATTCAGCGTAGAAAGTAGTTGTGTTCTTCTGAGATTTCTTAATTTCTTCAGACTCTGGGCGCAAGGACGTATTAAAACGTGTGGGAAAAAATCGTTCCAAAATCGATGGGATACCCTTGGGCGCATTCAATAGAATAAAAAAATTAAAAAACGGGCTAAAATAGACGTCGCAAAACAGGGCGACTTCATCACACAGCCCCCCCTCTCCGCCTGTGATGGCTGTTAGTCAATGGGGAAACTCGGTAGCCGCGTCCGAATGGCAGGGGGTAAGAACAAATTTGATTAATATGAAGGAATATAATCAAAAACAAAAACAAACGACCTTTATCAAAATAGCGGCGGTGGGATGAATGCGTCGTCGGTAACGAAGTGGGGTTCCTTTCTCGTCGTAGGCGGCGGCAAATGACAGCCCGTTGTCGGTGGATCAGCACGATTCGCACGTACACGCTTGCTAGCTGAGTGTGGACCACCGGTGGCCTGATCCCTCCTCCTCCCACTCAGCTCGGAACGCGGGGCGATGCGGGGCGAGCCGCCGGAGGTTTTGAGGAAAGCTTGCGTGAGGGCGTGATGCAAGCATGGGAGAAGGAGGGAGGGTGGGAGGATCGGAGGCGGAGGAGGAGGGGTGGACGGAGCCACCGGCACGTTGTAGAAGCCGTGGCGGATAATGTACGCTTAAAAGCACGCATAGTTGTTACTTTACAGATATATTTATGATGCTTTTGACGGGATCTCCTTCAACATGATCGGGGGCTCAGTTGAGTTTTAGTGACAGCTGCCCGTTACGCTGAGTATTAGAAGAAAAAAAAATCTGCTATTATTTTGTTTATCTTCCAAATGTCAGTTTTCACGTATATAGCTTTTTTTATTCCCTGACAAAAAACAAACAAAAAAAAACGCCTTTTCTCATTTCTTTGGTTTGTGAATGAATGATTGTGAAAAGCGATGGCCAAATGAATCATTATAGATTACAAAGGAAAAATACAGCCCCCCCCCCTGTCTGCTACAGCTGTTTGAATATTGATGATAATCATTTGTATTACATAATACGTGCAATGAAGAGTGTAGATAGTAATAGTAACCAACCGCAGAGAACTGGGCACATCCTTGCTGTATTCCACGGTGGTGAAGGACAGATCGAGAGGGGACTTTAAGATAAGATAAGATAAGATAAGATAAGATAAGATAAGATAAGATAAGATAAACCTCTTTGATCCACATAGGGGAAATTCCTTTGTCACAGCAGTGTAACAGTTATGATGTCAAAAATGAAAAAAATAATATAAATATAAAGCATGACATCCATAAATAAATAGACACTAGGGAGATCAACAACAACAGCAACAGCAACAGGGATAATAATGGATAACATAATCGAACAGTAACGGTGAAAAATACGCAACCAGAACTAAACAACAATATAAATAGACTGACAATATCAATGATAAGAATAAAATAAGTAAGCAAAAATAGGCGGGAAGCATGCCAGCTTGGGCCAACGAGGATAAGAAAGAAAGGGTAGAAAGGGTGAGGTAGTGACTGAGGTATGGTAGTGAGGTTGTGGAAGCAGCACAGTTACAACTCAGGCCGGTCAGAGTAGTGCTAAGCCCAGTAGCTACCATTACAGAACTTGATCTATTATCAAAGATGTTTCCTTGAACTACTAGAACAACTCAGTATCATCTTCTTTTACATTACATGCACGCACACACAAAGTACAGTGTGCCAGTTTATGTTTGTGTGTGTCTGGTATCACAGGAACATAACAATCCACTCTGCTTTGTTGAAAAAAATCTCCAAAATTCTTAGGCATGAATACCAAAGTTTAAAAACCTCCACATAATTATTTGTCTTATCCGAATGCTTATATTTCTATGTATTTCGACTGTATCCTTTATCCTTTCTAGTATTCTCACTCTCACTGAAATATGAGGGTGAGGTGCCATAACTCATTTAGTATTAAACAGTATTGGATTTTTGTTGTGTAATAATGTCTCCGAAAAGACAATGGTTTACTTTCATTATTATGATGATAGATGAAAATGAAACCCAAAAACAATGAAAACTAAAAGGTTATTGTGGGTTTAAGCAATACTATTTGAATAAAAAAAAGAAAAACTTGCTCAGTTGTAAACAGTTTTTAAAAGTTTTGATTTTTTTTACAACTATTGAAGAGGTTTATATTAGTTTAAAGTCGTTTAGATAATTATTTTTGAAACAAATGAATATCTGCCCCCTGGGTTAATCCTACTCTTTGTTGAATAACTCATTATGATTCTTTTTTTTTTCTATTGTTTTACAAAAACAGTATGAAGCTTATGTGCCTGGTGAAATTAACTTTCATTTTCATAACTTTCCTATTTAGAATTCTTGCATAGCTTAGGCTAATAACTTTGACTTGTAATGATTTGAAAACCACATATAAGTAAAATCAAAACAAAGTAATTAATAACACACAAGAGGCTTTGCTTTTGAAGGAGGGCACAATAGGTCACATACAAATACAAATACAATTACATCTCTTTCTTCTTTGGCCCCGTCCAAGAGGGCAATACTCCCATCATCATACATGTGATCAATACATGTGATCATAAAAAATTACAGTACAGGGGTATATTATTTAATGTTGCTAAAACCGAGCTCAGAAGGTAGTTGTGAAATCATTCTACTGTGTGCGGGAATCTAAGGACTATTACCGCATGATTCACCCCTATTAGGACAAGCCCTCTGGATGACACGGCTGTACTTTCCCTTTGCAGAACATTGTGGAGGGTACACTCTGGCTTCTGACAAGGGCTATTCCATTATCATATTACTGAACATAAAATGTGACTTTCATTCCAAGTGGTATGTTATAATATACTTAAAAGGCCTTTCATTTATATATAACCCATTTGAATTCTTTTTATAGCCGTATCTTGTACTTCTTGCTAAAATAATTTGTTCCTGCAGTTTAAAAACCACAGCATTTGACCACTCCGAAAGGGTAGTTGTTTATTTTGAGGTCTGCTGTACTTCATTTCTGTGAAATGGCCCTTTTCCTTTCAACTATCCTAACATGATTTATTTTTCTTATAAACTACATCTACTTTTTTATGGTTTTAAAAAGGCTGTCATCCCTGCATAACATAATTTTGATATAATTTGTTCACATGAACTGACAGCCCAAGGTGCTGTAGGTCAACTTGCCGAAATTTTGTGCCAACTCCTAACACTCTTACATACACCCACACACACACACACACGTTTCAGCACTTCCCCTTCAGAAATATGAATACCGTATCCAGGAAGCCACACTTTGGCCACCCAGCCTGGCACTTCATTTCCTTTGAAACCAGTGGAGGAGCACGACTACTCCCCAATGCACATCACTATGATCGCATGTCAATGAGGTGCAAGTGACAGGGCTGCATTGTGAGACGGGCGCGGAGTGGGAGTGCCATGTGACACTCCTGAATGGGTTGCCAAGGGTTAGCCGGGGGGGAAGGATGGCAACATCCACAAAGGCCCATTGAAGGACTGCAGACGAGGTACAAGACTGGCACTGGTCCTCCTTCCCTTCCATGGGATGGCAGGAGGAGGCTGCTGCGTGAATAGAGGTATTATTTTAGAAGAAATGGAGAGAGGAGGTTTATTATCACTCTTACACTTCCTTCATTCTGTTGATGGCTTGTTCTTCACAATCAATGATGTTTTGTCTATGCAATAGGTGGTTGTGTTTTTTTTGCCACATGGAAAAACCCTATATAATATAACTGGAAAAATCAGAGATGTGTTCATAACCTGACAAGGTCTGAAATAAAAACTGTTCTGAAAATCGCCTGCACCTATTTTCACCTTATATTTATGCTAGTAAGGCCTATCAGTCATTCAGAAGGTTACCTGCTACATTGTGACAACATAGTCCATATACATGCCATTAGAAAATCTGATCATATAGATTTAATTTTTCCTAAATCCAGAACTTAATAAACTGAATATTGTAAAAACTACTAGGTTGGTAACGGTTTAACAGTTCAGGCAACTCACTTGAAACCTCAAATTGGATTGCAATTACCCAAATTAAAGTTGGAATTTGCAAGCTGCGGTTAACCTTAGAGGTTAAACATTCACACAATTTCCTGCAGCAACAAATATTTCCATGACAGAAGTGATTCAGAGTTGCTATATTTTTCTGTTACTGTTGAGTTCACAGGAATATCAAATTGTGATAGGCCAATGAGTATAAGTAGGAGTACAATATTACCGTCCTACTGCAAAAATCTATAATATGTGCAGGATTTTCTTCATATTTGGTCCCTCTCTAGCAAAAATTTCTCTTCAATGCATTTAGTATTTTAAATGGCGAAAAAATGAACTCAAGGAATGATTTTTAGAATAGAATATATTAGAATGTACTTTGTTTATCCCCCCAAAACTGGGAAATTAGAATAAATTGGATATACGATTTTTTTTTGTATTCTACTGCACAGGGCTACATGGCAGACCAACGTGTCAACTGTTGGTTAAGCTCTCCCCCACTACCTGACAATATAGGTATTGGACACAATTTTCGTTTTCAGACTGCATTCTTCCAAACGTGGACAAAGAAGTGGCCACGTGGAAGGTTTGACTAGGACCAGTCCACAGACGTGATACGACACTGATGTGTGCCTGCTTCCCTCTAGTGGTTATTGATGTGTACATGTTTGCTCAAAAGACTTAAATAAATGTTCTCGTTATTCTGACAACACAGAATAGAATAGAATAGAATAGAATAGAATAGAATAGAATAGAATAGATGGATGGATGGATGGATAATATAATAGGTGTTGAGGGTATAGAGAATAGGGTTAGATGGAAGATGTTGATTTTCTGTGGCGACCCCTGAAAGGAAAAGCCGAAAGGAAAAAAAGGACTATCATATCATATCATATCATATCATATCATATCATATCATATCATATCATATCATATCATATCATATCATATCATATCATATAGGTAGGTATAAGTATAAATGGGGAGAAAACATTGTATATCATATACATATGATATATGACTATGGGTCACTGCAGAAGCGAAACAATGTGAAACCACAGCATTAACCAAGAAATGCTGGACAGAGAGCAGTTCTTCATCAAGATTCATTTATCTCCCGGAATTTATCCAATAAATTTCACTCATTTCATTCCAAGAATACCTCAGCTGCTCCAATTACAGTTAATGCGATTGCACAAATTCAAACACTACAAGTACTTATTCAAGAGGAGCCAAGACTTTTGCTGATTCAATAATGTTAATGTCTTACACCATACTTACAGCCAACCCACTCCGCTTGGGCATGGGTTCACTGGTGGGAGTGGAAGTCTATTGTATTTATAGAAAAATCAAAAGCCAGTTGTTTGTGATGCTGGCATATTCTGAGTTGTTGGACATAAAATGTAAAATTATACTGAGACTAAATAAAGAAACTGAATCATCATGTTTAATGGATGAAAATTGGATTTGCTGGGGTCAGTTAAACATTATTGCGGTCTTTTCCTTCTGATTGATATTCATAATTGTTATGACATTGAACAACTGCAGGTTTGAATTGGAATAGTTGACAAGCTCCATAACAGATAAGTCGCTTCATAAATCCTCATATGGACCGTTAGAGTTCATTCCAGAACAGTATGATCGCTCGGTCACACAGTTTACAAAAAATATCTGTATAATAGAATAAAAAAGGCTTTATTATCATTGCAAAGTACAATACAATGAAATGAAGGTGCATCTCATGTGTGTGTGAAGTTGCATACATGCTCACACTCAGCACAGTCACAACTGTCACTTGCGAGCGAACACACACAGAAGGTTCAGATAAATAGACATTAAAAACTAAATATATACACATATATAAACTAAATATATACACAAAGCACAGCTTTGCCATATTTTTGTGGAATATTGCATGTGGCTGGCAATAATGTTGCATGAAGAAGGTGGAATATACACAAAATGTGAATTGAATGTACATGAGGTAAGGTATATCTCAGCACATGAGGGTGGCACACTTTAATTTTAACCACACTCTTTTGGAGGCACAACACCTATCTGCAACATAACAACTCTGTCTACTGCTCATGGTAATATGAAAAATGTCATTATATTTATCAATGCACAGTTGAAAATAAAAATCAGAAGATAAAACTTTAATGTGCATAGGTTTGGCATGAAAGGTTAAACAAGAGAGGCTGAATTCTCACAATGCACATATGCAACCCTCAGAATATGACCCCGTGGGAAAGCGTAACTTGGTGCAGAATGCTCAACGAGAAAGATGTTGTCAGCATCACAAAGCCACATTTCCGTGAGCACAGTAGTGGAGTAGTTGCCATTGTAAAGCAGAGCAAACACGCAGTAGCAGATTGTGAGTCGTCGCATGCGGCTGTCGAGAATGTGGGAGAAATTATCCACTTTAACTCTTTAACACTTTAAACTGTTTCAAAGAAACCAGGATTAACTTTAATGTTTAAAAAATGGCTTTGAAATGAAAGGACTAATAATGAAAATGTGAACTATAAAGCCCTGCATAGTTTTCTCCCAGTACATAAATGAGGAAGGTGCATTGTTCTTTTCATTACTTATTTTTTTCCATTTTTTTTTTATATATTTATGACACAGGCTGTCTGTCAGATGATAGAAACTGACAGGAAATTGAATTGTTAGGCTTTTAATTAATTTTTCAATTGGCCTGTAGAGGTCAGACTGTTGCTTTTATTAGCCATGTGAACTCTGCTCCAGTGGGAGGATTCTGAGATTTCACTGTATATTATTTGGTAAGGAATAGTCAGAACACTTTATTTATAGTTGTATTGTAGCCATGGTAATGCTTGGTTCCATATTACAATAGTATGATATAATATCATCTGTTACTTCAGCCCTGGTCTGAAAACTGACATGACAGTTTAGGGACCAGAAAAAGTCTTTGATTTTTTTATTTTTGCATAACAGAGTCTCTAGTCATTTCAAATATACACGATAGAGACTGTGTACTGAAATGAATTATGTTCAAAGCATATATGTGTATATATATATATATATACACACACACACATATGTATATACGTGTATATATATATATACATATACATATACATATATGTCATATATGTGTGTGTGTGTATATGGGAGAGAAAGAGATTTTTAGTGCAAATAATTCCAATTCAAACTAGAATTTAAACAACAACTAACAATCTATGGGCTTTTATTACCTTTTGTTTGAAGTATTGATATGAGCAACTAAGCAAAATATGATCCATCCAATCCATTTCTTTTCAATCATTTTATTTTAGTTAAATGTTGCTTTCCTCCCAAGAACAAAAGGTTTAATCACTGTCAGCCTTTCTTCTGTTCAGGACAATTTCACGTTGACCTAAATGCTTCGTATTTCTCGCATCCCAGAGCCCCTCATGCTGACAGCTGTTGTAAATCATTTTGAAATAACTGATTCTTTTGGAATTTATTAAGGGCAGTTTGACACTACGGACAATCAATCAATCAGTATCTCCACAGGATACACCAAAACACCACTTTGGGATCAAAATATTTATGTGACGCAGCTGTTTGGTCTTTGATATCACCGCAGGATATCTTAGTCATCCTGTTGATGGTGCCCACTGATATTTTATCAAAGTTAACACTTTGGAGAGAAGATAGGGTTGTACCTGAAAAGCCAATGACCCATTTCTCTTCTCGCACTGGTTGGATCCAGGAGTCACCTGGATCCATTTCAGGGCTTATAGCAACCGAAATTCCCGAGAGTTTAGAAATATCTTCTTGGACGAGGGGCGAAACATCGTGGAGAAAATAAGCAAGTTGTCACAAAAAGATTCATCGGTGAGTTGCCGCTCAATCAAACCAACGACAGTTCAAACAAAGGAACGCCTGCCGCTGGCAGTTGGTTTATCTGAAATGGCTTTTTGTCTTTCACCCCGCGGAGGCCCAGCATAGGGACAAACTCATTCGGTTGAAACATTATCCCTGCAGATAACATTTTCACCCCCTGCCACATGGATGGAATACATCAAAATCGACATTTCACATCCACATTGTGCTGCAAGGGAGTAGGGAATTACGTAAGGTGATGTGAGATATTATGCTGTGATTTTTCAGCATGCTCCACTTGTGGCCAAAAGCTTAATCACTGATGCTTTGAATAGATTTCTAATGCAATTATTTGTCATCTAATTTGTGACATTATTGCTTCAAAGTGCCTTTAAGTATTTAATGATGTTATTATTGTACTTAGTCTTTTAACTTGCCTCTGACCGAAAATCACCTGATCAACTCAAAGCTGCACAGAGCTCTGCTCCAGGGCCAGAACAAAGAGCTGCGATCATTTCACGTGCATACGCGCACGCACACACACACACACACACACACACACACACACACACACACACACACACACACACACGCACACACACACCCACACACACACGCACATGCACAGTTTCAACTGTTGTTACAGGTATTCGCTATACAATCCGAGAGGTGAAATCTATAGGCATAATATAAAATCCACTGGTCTACTTTTATTTTAAATCTTATATCAGTTTTCTGTTTTGCTACAGAATAATTCAGTCAGATTGTCAATTGTCAGTTTTTTGAGGTGGGAATTTATTGTGGTAGACTATATTTTTATTTTTATTTTTATTTTGTTTTTTTTGTTATGATCATCATCATCAATGTTTGAACCTGTTACCAAGAAGCAAACGAGAAAACAATCCAAGCCATACAATGAAAGCACCTGGGTGTAGGCCACTCATCCCTTTCCTGGACTTTTAAAATATCCTGCACATGCATGCTGGTCAGAGGGTCATCTCCACCCTCTTACTGATGTGCACCGGATGAGATACACCAAAAGACTATGATATATAGTTATCATCCATCATGTTTCCTCTATTGAGGACAAAAATAAGGCAGGAAGCTGTATTTATAATTGACCCTCCCTGTCCGTGTCTGTCTCTGCCTTTTGTCTGCCGAAAAGTCAACATCCGTCTGATGGCCTTATTTTCCCCTGATCTGTCCATTTAAATCTTTTCTCTGTTCATTTTCAGAGAAATGGAAAACTGGTGTACTTAAATGAAACTTGAACAAAAATCGGAATCTAAGAAGCATATCACCTTTTTCTTCAACTTCAGTTCTAATTTCGCCTCATGGTGCGAATTGCCGATAACGTTAATATAATATACTGTAACCTGATCGTCTAGCGGGGACAAAGCCTTGTTTTTTCCAGGGTGGTCTGACAAAATTGTTTCTGCATGGCAGCGTGAAACTTCAAAACTAGGTTTCTATGTGAATAATTGATAACCATGTCTTGTTTTCTGAACCCAAAGGACTCACCAAAGTTTGTCATCACTAGTTATCGATTAAAGGAGTTTTGTAACACAAAATTGGTCCATTCCATTCCCATATAAGCTTTCATATCCCCTTATTTGTTTGCTGTGTAAATAATGTGTGCATCAAAAATGTTTGGGTTTGTGCGCTCTGTACGCATTTCTCCCTTACGCTATTTGTTTTTTCCTTAAATTCTTCTTTCAAATACTTTCCACTACTTTGCTATGTTAAACAAAATAGTAATATAAATAAATTAAATTTGTAAGTAGCTGACACTTTTCGGATACTTTCACACTTTATTCCCCATTTTGCTCCAATATCTCGTGATTGAATTAAAAAAAAAAAAATACCGCAAATCTCTAACATCTCTGCGTTTCTCTGTCAAACTCAGTTTGTTTTTCTCTTACTCACAGAGGAGATTATGTGCAGACTCCCATAATCCTTCTTCTACTAAGCCTCGTTAAATTCTTGTCTCTAAAACCATAAAATCAACTTATTTCAGACTGGCCTATTTTTTATTTTCATTTTTTTTCAAGCGATTCACTGTATTAAAGGTCAATATCTCAGTATTCATAAATAAAACATTCATTGGAGCCATGAGTGTGTGCTTGTTATGACTTTTTGAAATAAGAATGTGATTGGTGAAGCAATATTGAAATAAATCATAAAGACGCTCACACTAAATTATTTACTTAGACTGGAGTAACATAATGATATTGCACAAGAAAACATGTATTTCACTTTCTCTCTTGGAATTACCCACTGAGAAAGCGGCCGTGGGCTGTAGCTGAATTGCAACTGATAAACCTTTCTGTTGCAAACCACAGGAACTGCATTGTCTTGAATGTGTAGTGCAGGGACTTGGAAGAGGGGACGAGCGGAGGAGGTATCGGTTTCAATGGGGGGAGGGGGGCATTTTGCCAAAACACTTGTGATGGAGTTCCTTGTTGCCCTGCAACAACAGCAATCTCAGACTTCTGGCCAAGACCTGTTGCACAACCAGTGGCGTGCAATTGTACACAAAAGGGAGTGAAATAGAGTAAGGGGCAGGCGAAATAAAGGAAGAACATTGAAATGCTCCTCGTTCCCCTGCTTCCTTTTGTAAACGTATTAACCGTGTCTGAGATTTCAGTGAGATCCTGCGACACTATTCAGCAATCACGGCTTGTTTTGCATTGTTGATACATTTATTTTAGATGAATGGAAAATCAATTGAAAAGCTGGTAAAGTCAGGTATATAATTGAAGGAGATACAGAAATACAGTTGGAAAATGGGATAGGTGCCTCAGTCAATAAGTAACAAGTATTGTAGTGCACTGTTGGAGCTGCTCCCTGGACTAAACACTGTATCTGCTTTACCACTTAGGACCTTGTATTCAGAACAATAACAATAATCGATCCATTAATTACTCAACTCCAATTGGTTGTTTGCGCCACCCTCTTGCTTCACGGTTGAGGTAATGAGTCACTCCAGCGACATTCATGCGAGTTGTTTATTGCTGAGGGGGTGGGGGGGTTCAAGATCAAGAAAGGCCAGCTGACTGACTCCCCCCTGTTTGCAGAGCTCACTCTGCATGCTCCAACTGAACCATCAATGAAAGACACTTTCTTCCCCTTCTGTGGTGCGTAGCCGTGCAAGGAAAGGAAAGGGAGGTGGGAAACGATAGACAATACAGTAACCCAACACTGGCCACACTCACAATGTGAGGTCTCTGTGCCTTAGTAGAGCAACAAACAGAGGGGCCTTTCTCATGATCCAACTTTTTTTTCACCAATCCCACGCCAGCTTTCCTCTGCACTTTAATTATGCAGGAAACACATGCATATTCACGTGCTGATCACATCACCTTGGCCGGGGCGCTCTGTTAAGTAATTAAGATAGCGAGGGCACATGTGAGCCGAGTGCACAGAGAAAGGACAAAAGGTTCTTGCCATTGCGTAATTCCATCACTGACAGACTTGCTGACAGCTTAATCAGTGTTGATGGAGCTCCTGCTGCGCCTTTATAATTTTGGTTTATATAAAAAAAAATCCATGATTTGAGACTTGAGAAAGTGTTGAATATGCTAATGACCTCGGCCAAGGCCCTGTTTTCACCCTGCCTTTTACTTTGTTTGCCGACTGGTTGCTAGTCCATCATGGGGCAATGGATATACAGATTAAATAGCTTTAGAAAAATGACTTACAGCCTTACAGAGAAATGAGGAAGGCAGAATAATTGATCAATGGATATTATGATATTGCAAAAAACACATAGAAGGTCAAATAAAGGCTTGCTTGACAGAACCAAATTATTCACTTATAAAAGCCGAAAACAAAATGTTGCGCCTTGTTGGGAAGTGCAACCAAACATTACTGGAGAAATGGAAAAAAGGGGAGATTAATTGATTATTGGATCTTCTGTGATCAACACTTTTATAATCCCAATTCCAACATTGTTAAAGTCAGCCTGTTTTCATAAAGCCTGGTAATTGATAGTAGACAATCTCGGCTTGTGAAAATCGACCCCCTCTAACTTTTGTGTTTATCTGATGGAACAACGTGGATTTGTACTGACTGGTGGCGAGATGTCTGGCAAAGCTGCAACCGATCAAATCTGGCAATCTGCTTTTCCATCCAATTACCACACATATTTTCAGTCGGTTAAAGGAGTTTTTTTTTATGTCTATCTTGAAACCATGAAATGAACCCTTTCATGAAAAGCGTGGAATTTAATCGGCCTATATGACATACATTTATGCAGTTGTACCGCTGAAACACAGCTTTATACTGACTCTTTGTGCGCAACCCCGTTGTTTTGTCGGTGTTATGTTTTTGTTTACCGCCTGCCGTGTACAGCAATTATGTGCTGGCTGTCACTTATGTAACACTTGTTGCATACCATGTGCAAATAAGTTGTGTAATGGAAACGGTGGTTATGGAAATGGTAGTGTTATCGTTTTGTGTTGATATTAGTTCTCCTAATGCAAAATCAAAAAATGCCAAAAGACTGTAGAAAGGGAAATCAAGACTTGCATGATGGAATCTAATTATGAACTGAGGCACAATGATAAAAAGATGGACATTGAGTGATATAGCTGTCCTAAGTCCCAGCTGAAATGAAAGTGCCTCTTTTGTGCATAACATTGTGTGTTAATGAAATGAAAATTCATTATCATTGTGGAAAATAAAATCTCAGCAATGAAACCTCAGAAAGTTTTATAAGCCGCAATGATACGAGCTACATAACTGGCTTCACAGCCATCTGATCAACTGCAGTCGCTGCCTCACTGAACCTGACTGGCCTCGACAAATGCAGAGTGGCTCTCAGAGCTCTTGCAATGTTTTTATTTTCCTTTCTTAAAATAAACTGCTCGTTGCAAAGTCTTGGAATCAAATTTAATGACTTCACTGTACATTCCCCCCCATTTTTCAATGTAGTAAGGATGAATCGCATTAATTGGGTCATAGCTCAAGCTCTAGATCTGCCATACTTAAAGGTTTTTTTGCTTTATCGTGTAGCAAATGCGCAAAGACAATAGAGAGTACATTGCACATGGGTGGGTTCAATAACACATATCAGCTCTCCAAGATACTGATCTTGTACTCCGCCTCGGCATTATTGTCTATCTTTGACCCACTTGGCTTTATTTCACTTGCTCTGTCAAAGAACTGTGACATAACGGGTCATATTCAATGGTAGTTTGCTACTAATGAAGGTCATTTTCATTAGAGTATGAGCATAAACTCAGTACAGTGTGCAGGAAATAAATTGTGGAAGCTTTTACATATTATACTCTGTTCTCAAGTGCGGTATCAGATTATATTAAATCATGTTGTGATTTATAATGACTTCGCCTCTCTGAATGTACAATGTTCTTTTCTATGCTGATGATAAAAACCCTGGGGTCAAACTGACCCAACTGATGCATAATGTATCTTCACAGATCACTCACAGCTAGTAAAAGGCAAATTATGTTCAAGTGACCCAACACGATAAATCACAGTATGCCATATAGCCTTCTTCAGACTGACAAGAGAATATTGGGAGGAAAAAATATATATTTGTTTTTAATTTTCTAATGGTTCCTCTAGAGTCATTGGTCATCAGTCTTGTGAAGAAACTGATGTTGCTGCATGGAAAATGATGATTTTTTTTGCCAAATTATGTCCGTTAGAAAATTCTTATTATGATCGTAATTTCATTTATTTTCAGAGGTTTAACTGAATGTTTTTTTAAGTGAATGAGAGGATGAGGTCGAGGCACAAGTTTTCCATACCATTGTGTCATTTTTGCTGATTATTTAAATGATTGTCTGGGAAGCTTCCTTCTTTTAACAAAGCACATACAAAGCATAGGACAGGAAGGGAGGCAACCTGCAAGATGAATTGAGGCGATTATTGGCCCATTCACAACAAATGCTGATGACATTTGATAGGTGTACCCCTCCACTGAGTCATCCGCATGACTTCCTGTTGAGACCTGTATAGACAAAACAGCGGAGGATGGCATTTTTAGAGACGTTAAAGGGTCATCACACCTAAACAAAACAGAAACTGCTTCCTGGGGGATTTCCTGCTCAGCAGCAAACCCACCGCATGCACGGGTCATCAATTTCAAATATTTGATGTTGGACATATGTTATTCTCTTATTGTTCATGTGGCCCGGTTAGTCCTCTCAGGTGGTAGCGGCACTGTGTGCTTGTAGATGCTGGAAACAATGAGGCGCATGGTTCAAGAGTTCACGTCTAGAATTAGAAATAAATAAATAAAAAATTGTCACTCTGTTTGACCTGATGACTTGGGCAGTAGTTGTAAATTGAATGAATGAACAGAGTTATGGATATATATGGGGCATTTTCATGCAGTAGCACCTCTTTCACATGTTGAATTTTAATCAGAATTCAGATTGAGAGATGCATTAGCATATGATGACACACAATATGTCTGTGGTGTCAGCTGCGTGTTTGCAAGAAAAACTGATTCCTGGTATGACTCTTGAGATGTAATAACAATAACAATAACAACAATAACAATAACGATAACAATAACAATCATTTGTGTCCTCGACTATTTTTTCACTCCACTCAATCCACTATGTCACTTGTCCCCTCTCTAAATTTTCAAATATAAAATGGCTAATTTTATGAATGATTATAGATGATTTTAATTAGAGCACAGTTCACCATTTTAGTATTCTCAAATCATCATTAAGACTAAGACTAAGAATAAGAATAAGAATAAGAATAAGAATAAGAATAAGAATAAGAATTTTCATTATTTAAGAATCATTATATTGTAAAGAAATAATAGAAGTTAATGATTATAGTCAATGATATATTGACCAGTAAATTAAGAGCTTTGCCCTTTGGCTCAGTGCCCTCTTCGTCAAGACAGACCGGTAGAGAGTCCACATCATCAGTCCGGCTCCATCCTTCCCTCACTCGTGAACAAGAAACCGAGATACTTGAACTCTACCATTTGGGGCAAGACCTCTTCCCCTACTCAGAGTGGGCATTCCACCCGTTACCGGTTCAGAACCATGTTCTCAGATTTGGAGGTGCCGATCCTCATCCCGGCCGCTTCATTCGGCTGCAAACTGTTCCAGTAAGAGCTACAGATCATGGCCTGATGAGGCCGACAGAACCGCATCACATGCAAAAAGCAGAGACTTGATCCTGCGGCCACCAAGCCGGATCCTCTCGATGCCCTGGCTATTCTGTCCATAAAATTTATGAGCAGAATTGGTGACAAAGGGCAGCCCTGATAGAATCCAACTATCATCAGAAATAGGTCTGACTTACAACCGGCACTGTGGATCAAGCTCGGACACTGATCCTACAGGTACCGAACAGCCCTTATGACGGGGTTCGGTACCCCATACTCCCGGAGCACTCCCCACAGGATCACCCACGGGACATGGCCAAATGCCATCTCCAGAGCCAAAAAGCACATGTAGATTGGTTGGGCAAACTCCCATGCCCCCTCGAGGACCCTGCCAAGGGTATACCACACTGGTCCTCCTGGATCCGAGGTTCAGCGAACTGGCAGAAAGTTTGCTGAAAAAGGGGGATCACAACCCCAGTCTGCCGGTCCAGCGGCACTGTTGCGACATAGACATGTCAGCCAGGACAGCCCCACAGCATCCAGAGCCTTGAGGAACCCAGAGCGGACCTCATCCATCCCCGGGGCCCTGCCACTGAAGAGGTTTTTAACTGTTTCACCAACCGTAGCCCCGGAAATAAGTGTTTCTGCTCAAGGGTCGCCTGGCTCTGCGTCCTCATTGCAAGGTGTTTTAACAGGGTTATTGAGGTCTCGGCAGTATTCCTATTCTTGAGTTGAGTTCAGCAGTCACCGGCAGCACTGCTTCCCCCTCCAAAGCTGCCGGATGGTGGACCATAATCTCCTCGATGCCCACCGGATGTCGTTCTCCATGGTCTCCCCGCACTCCTCCTCCCGTACCTGTCAGTTGCCTCCGGACAGGCCCACAGGCCAGAAAGGCCCAAAAGGACTCCTTTTACAGTTTTACGCCATTCCTCACCGCTGGGGTCCACCAGCAGGTTTGAGGGTGTCTGTCTTGACAAGCCTTTTGGCTGTGGCCACAGTCAGCCACCTTGAAAATGGAAGCACGGAACATTGCCCATGCTGGACTATGGCCTTAAAAGTGTAGGTTAGGGTTAGGGTTACAAACAATATGCCCATACCTGCCCAGCACCTCTCACCGGGGGAAACTCTTGAATAAAAAAAGAGTCCAGCCCCTCTGGAGAGGCCTGGTTCCAGACCCAATGCTGTGAGTTGAAATGAATCCGACTATATCTAGTTGGAATCTCTCAGCCTCGCGCACCAGCTCGGGCTCCTTCTTCACCAGAGAGGTGGCATTTCATTTTTCAAGAGCCTCCCAAGAGCTTCTGCATCTGAGGATTGGACAGCCAAGGTCCCCTGCTCTGCCCACCACCCAGCTCACACTGCACCCGGCCCTTCCCCTGGGTGGTCAGGCCAGGGGAAGAGGGAACCCCTGGCAGCCCCCGGAGCTCCGGCCCTGGGCTTCACTCCAGGGTTGGGCCTCCAGTTACCTGCGTCCGGGCAAGGGAAAACTAGGTCCAACGTTTGTCTTCTTCATGAGGGTCTTTTGAGCCACGCTTTGTATGGTCCCATCTGGGAGATGTTTGTCTTGGGTGACCCCTCAAGGGCATAAATCCCCCAACAACTCCCAGGATCACTCCCAGGATCACTGGGATGTACAACCCCCCTCCACCACGGTAATATTATTATTATTATTATGTTCTTGTTGTTGTTGTTGTTGTTGTTCATTTTCATCATCACAATATGTTTTCAGCTACTCTCCTTTTGATCTAAATCTAAATAAGAAAAAAAGATGTTAACAATACATGAACATGAACAGGAAGAGGAAAAAAGAATAGCGACTGTGAAATTTGACAAAGTTGTCGTGAGAATCACACCATTACGTAGGTGGACTCAAACCGGCAATGACAGTGTTATTGACAGACCCAAGACTGTGCAGCGTTTCAAACCCATTGACCGCTCACTGCTCCTTTAAAGACTAACTAATAAATGGGTTCAGTGGAAACATTGCTGTAGTTACAACCTATTGAATCTTTAATAAGGGTTTTATAAGAGCAGCAGGAAAGAACAGTCTGCCCTGACTGACTTTTGCTCCAAAGCTGCTTTGAGTCGCCGGGCCCCGTCGTTGCCGAACGTCTAGTTTGCCTAATTACAGAATGCGAAAGGTGCGGGGGTCCGAGTCGCCGCCATGATTACACGGTCTTCATGGCGAGCACGGGATGTTTTGGCAAAGATTGTTGGCTGGCATACGGCAAGCTCAAGGTCGGAGCCGGGTTGGGTGGAACCCACTGGTTACAGTAATGAGAGGGCTTCCTGCTAAAAAGGAAGAGAGACCGGGGTGTATTCGTCACAAGACATGTCGGAGAGCCTGGTCTATCAGGTCAGTGGTAATAAGTTGTCAATGGATTTTGACACAAGTTAATCGCAGAATCACCCTGTTGGTGACTTATCAACTGATCCTATTTATTATATCAAATCCACCAATAAACTTTTTATTATGGGAGAAAGTTCTGAGCATATTTTTAATAATCCACGTGGACCAGGGCGACGTTTTGATTGACACAGCGTTTTATTGATCGCTTCTCCTTAATCGGTGCCAAAAGCGAACGAAAACATTTGCACAACTGTTTTAGAATGTGCTGAAAAACACCAAGCCTTGAAAATCACCGCTCCAATCAATTCTATCCACTTCTGATTGCCAATATCAAATTGCCAGATCCGATGAGGGGGATTTTTTTTTTTTTTTTTAATTTCAATTTTTATTTTTTTTTCCAAACTTGTCCTTAAGTGCTCTGAGCTTCAAACTAGGACTGAGTCTTTATCTGAATGCACGCTTGTGTTATTTGTCTCTCTCTCTCGGAGGGGGGAGCTGCAGAGAGAGCTTGCTGTGTCCAGTTTTTGTGTGTGTGTGTGCGTGTGTGTGTGTTTGCGGAGAAGGGGGCCGGTCTCAGACGTCATCATAATTAATGAGGAGGCGGCGGTCACGGAGGAACTGGCTGCTTCTGGTTTCCAGGCATAAATACAGAGCGGAGCCGGTCTGAAGGGGAAAAAACGCCACAAAGAGGACCTTTTAGACTGAGTCAGATTTCAATCTGCAGACGAAGAGAATCAGGTAACCACCTCTCCCGCTCTCATCACACTAAAACGTCCGCTATCTCTCTCTCTCTCTCTCTCTCTCTCTCTCTTTCTCTCTCTCTTTTAAATCATCTTTTCCAATCACTGCTATTTGTCTTTGGAAGTGATGGCGAGTGTGTGTGTGTATTTTTAAGGAGGAATACACGTAGAGGAACACACACACACACACACACACACACACACAGATAGCCCTTTGTTTACTTGCTGTCACGCCGCGGGTTGCGTTATTACAGTGTAATAGATGCCACTCATCCATTTCGTACCCGCACATGAAGAGGAGATGAAATGTCACTGAAGTCGCTGCTTTGGGAAAACAACGGGAACTTAACGCGACCCCCCCCCCCTCCTCTTCCTCCTCCATCTTCCCCCCCTTTACATGTCCTAGATGGGTGTGTGTGTGTGTCTCCGCATCACGCGTGGACCCCCCACGCCGGATTCCATCAGTAAAGTGTTAACTTTCTCTTTTTGTGTCGTGGCTTATACGTGGCAGCAAAGCCCGCTTTTCTTTCTGTCTCTCTTTCTCTCCCCCCCCCCCAGCTGGTGAGATGAAACAGCCGAGATTGGATTTTCTCTTATCTGCTCCTCCTCTTCATCACCCCCCTCCTCCTCCTCCTCCACACCCCACTCCTCTATTGGGTAACTGTGATGATAACTGTCAAAAGTTAGTGGTATTGTTTATTTTGGTGCCACATCACAACAAACCGTCCCCTGTTTGGGTTCATAAATGGTCATTGGTGTTGCGCTTTCCAAGTAAGACTTGCAGTTTGTTCTGCTAAGTTACAAGTCAACAATGAGGGTATTTCAAAAATAAATTAATAATAATAAAAAAAATAACTGTCACCCCCCCTGAGGGGGTCATTGGTTGTAGTGCCAATGTAGACAAGGACAGAAAAAAAATCCTCTGAAGAACCTGAAAGACAAGCATCTACTTTCTGAGATAATATGAATACTGCGGTGGCACACATCTTCAGTAATGCGTTAATAATAATTTTCGCTGATGAAAGATGGGGTTTTGGGGTCAAAGATTCCTGTGTGGATGTGCAGGAGACCGAGGACATGATGACCGGTCGGGTGGAAACAAGGTGATGACTGTTGTGAGGAGGGTTTTTGAAAAAGGGACAGTAAGCTGAGTGGGTCCATCAGTGGATTGACATTCATGGTTGTCAAAAAAAAAAAAAAGCCTCAATCTCTGTCTCTGACATGTTATTAAGGATGACTAAGACGTCTCTTATCTTACTGAACTTTTCAATTAAAAATCCTGAATGTTTTAATCGACAATTCCAACTCGCTCTCTTAACCTCAGGTTATCCAGACGTCGCATAAAATAATCAGCGAAATGCCTATTGTTGCCTATTGCTTTCTGTTAGAACACAGTGGGTATTAAAATCACTGTATTCTGTATTTGCAGCACTCTCCCCCCTGTCCTGATATGACATTTCCAATTTTTTTTTCAAATGTATGGAGTCTTTCCACTCAATGCACCCTTGTGTTACATCTCCTTATCTTTTTGGACACTCAGAGCTCTGGTATTCCGCTTGTGTGTGCTTGAGTGTTGCTTCCACTCCATCATCCCCTTTCGAGAAAGTCACAGCTGGTGGAGAAGTTTGCTGTGCTTAGCCTCTTGCCAGGAATCGGCTGCTTTGAGCCGCAGGTTTTTTTTTTTTATTTTCAAGAGAGCATGTTTGTCACGTGGGACTAAGAGGAGCGCTGATGTAATTTGTGACCGCGGCAGGAGTCAAAGAGTCCAGTTAAAGATGGAGTTCAAGTACTCGAACCAAAATATTTATGAAGCAAGATACTGAAGTCTTAACAAAAAGCCACTGGCGGACATACTGTGTTTTGCTATTTCTAGGTCAGTTGAAGCTCCCACCCCTGAGCCGCTAACCCTGAGCTGCCTGTACAACCCCCTGGGCCAGGCCGCACATTAAGCCGTGATGCCGGTGCAACACATGGAGCATGTGGCGGGTGAATTAACCAGCCGAGGAATTACAAGGGGGAGGAATGAGCAGTCTGTCCACGCCAAGAGGTCACTTCTTTATAGATGTGGTCTCTTTAACTGTTAATGGTGCAGATGCAGGGCCTACATTTAGTCCATATCAGGCTGTGGTGTTTTTTTAACTTGGAGAACTGGAGGTGCTCGGTTGCCGATGAATGAAATACCATCTATGTTCCAGAGTCTAAGCTTAACCTCTCCCTGAAGAATGAGCCTTAGAAATTACTGAGGCAAAGAAACAGTGAGAAATGGATAGAGATGTCCGGCGACAAAGCAAAGTTATGACTAAAGGCGTCTTGAAGCTGGAAAAACGGATGACAATATCTGTGGAATAATAGTCTCATTTTGGCGTGTTGACCCTGCAGCTCAGAAGGATTGAAAAAAATGTATTTGATTTTTTGCATTGGGACATAATTTATTCAGTCAGACAGATGAAAACCGAAGAAGTAAATATGTGGTTTCCAAATACTTACTGTATATGCATAAAAACAAACATATAAACTCATATGCGTGCGCATTCTGAATAAACATAGAAACAGCACCGAAAATGCAAATTCCAGTAAATTATCAGCTTCCTGTCCAGACGGCTTATAAACTGTTTCATGAAAAACTTGTACCACAAGATATTTAAGATGTTTATCTAAACCCAAAATTCAAAACAAGAATAACACAAAATGATCGTGTCTCTTAATTATCGCATTTACTTGCGAATGCAATGTAAATTTAGAACACAACTATTTAAAATGTCTCCTCCTAACTTCCCAAGAAAGTATCTGCTGCAAATGTTTCCAGTTAAGACACATAGCTATTGTATGTCTCCTGCATTCCACCTGTGCTGTTATTGAATGGTGATCCCTATTAGTCACAGAGCAATTGCTTATGGCTGTTTCATCAGGCTTGATGTGATTCGCCCCAGTTTCTAATGTGCCACATTGCAAATATTCGCTACTGCTTTATATCTGACAAATGTGAGATTTAAAAAGTCAGCAAACTCAAGCGTGAAATAATCTAAAATGGCAGGGACGCTAGAGTATGCGGAATCTTATCATAAAATAAATATGGCAGAACGGCGAACATTCAATTTTACTTTTTTATTTTTACTGATGATGGCTAATCTGATTTTTTTCTGTGTTGAGTTTGCATATTCTATCCCATGTCTAAGTGGGTTTTCCTCTGGGTTTCAACACTTTCCTCCCACAGTCCAAAACCTGCAGGAGGTCCATTGGAAACCATAAATTGCTCGAACGAGTGAAAAAGAAATTTAACGGTTGTATGTCTGTATGTGGGTGTGCCATACAAACGGTCTATAGAATGAATGAATGAAAATGAATGTTCTCCTAAGCCAGGTTTTCAAAAGGGTTGGCAAAAGCCTGCTGGCTATAAATACTATTTTTCTTTGTAGATATGACCATGAGTGTGGTTTAGATAATGAATGAATAAATGAATGATTATTAGTAATGCTTATTTAATGTTGACGTTTTTTAATGGAAAACCACTTGTTACATGAGTGAATTTAATGTCAAATGTGATTTTGGGACGCTTTACAGATATGCTTGCAAGTATTTTATTTTGAAATGAGATGACCTAAATTATCACTAAAATATTATCAGCCATCCCTTTTTATCTTCAGTTTTGCGATTTTGGCAGAATTTTGTCTGTTCTTGCTCTAATGATTGGTTGTAAAAGCTGGTGGTATCTTTAAGCATTAAGAAATTGGAAAGCTGAGTCTTATCTCAGGGAGTCTGCGGTTCTGAAATATTCCTCCACAGATATATCTAAAAATTGTAATACACTAATAAGTGAAACGCCATGAAAATAACCAGTTGCTTAATTTAGTCAAATTTGTTTTACAAGGAATGAAACGAGGGATGCTGTCAAACTGAAGAAGGAGTCCTATTGGGCTTTTCTGGTCAATGGGGCTCCGGAGGCAGCTGACAGGTACCCGCAGGCAAAGCGGCATTTGGCTTCGGTGGTCGCTAAGGCAAAAACTGGAGAACGACTTCTGGTGGGCGTCGAGGAGATTCTGATCCACCATCTGATGGCTCTGGAGGGGGAAGCAGTGCTCCGTCAACACTGTGTACAGTGGGAGCGGGACCTCAACTCGAAGTGTTGTAGATAGGTTGAAGGAATACTTCTGAGACCTCCTCAATCCCGTCAAAACGCTGTCCAATGAGGAAGCAGGACCTGGTTGGGCAAACTAGTCTACATGTGTTTTGTGGATTTGGAGAAGGTATTTGAACGTGTGCTGAGGGTATGGGGTACTGAACCCCTTTATTCGTGCTGTTTGGTCCCCATATGATCGGTGTTGGAGCTTTGTTGACATTGCTGGTTGTGAGTCGGATTAGTTTCCGGTGGGAGTTGGATTCTGCCAGTCCAACTACTGCCCTTTGTCACCGATTCTGTTCCCAACTTTTATGGAAAGAATTTCTAGTCTTGCCTTTCGGCAGATGGTATGGTTTTGTTTGGTTCATCAGTTCATGATCTCCAGCTCTCCCTGGAATGGTTTTTTTGCCGAATGTGAAGCGACTGGGATGAGGATGAACACTTCCAAATCCAAGACTATGGTGCTCAACCAGAAACAGGTGGTATGCCCATTCCGGGTCTGGGAAGAGGTCCTGCCCCTAGTGGAGGAGTTCAAGTATCTTGGGGTCTTGCGCACAAGTGAGGGAAGGATGGAGCGGGAGATCGACAGGCCGATCTGTGTGGCGTCTGCAGTGATGCGGACTCTGGACCGGCCTGTCATGGTGAAAAAGGAGCTGAGCCAGAAGGCGATGCTCTTAATTTACCGGCCGATCAACGTTTCTACCCTCACCTATTGTCTCGAGCTGTGGGTAGGGACTGAAAGAACAAGATCGTGGATGCAAGCATCCGACATGATTTTTCTCAGTAGGGTGGCTGGACTCTCCCTTAGAGATAGGGTGAGAAGTTTGCCCATCTGGGAGGAGGTCAGAGTACAGTTGCTGCCCCTATGCATCAAGAGGAGTCAGATAAGGTGGCTCGGACATCTGGTCAGGATGCCTCCTTGGACGCCTTCTGGGGGGAGGTCTTCTCGGCATGTCCATCTGGGAGGAGACCACGAGGAATACCCAGGACATGCTGGAGAGACTATGTCTCTCTGCTGAACTGGGAAGGCCTTGGGGTCCCCCAAGAGGAGCTGGACAATGTGGGTGTGGAGAGGGAGGTCTGGCTCCCCTGTTCCTGCTGCTGCCCCTGCGACCCAACTTTGATTAAGACTCTTGCTGGATGGATGGAAGAAATGAAATTTTCATCTACAAATCTAAAATGGCAGACAGGGAAAATTCTCTAGAATGGTGTGATAAATCCAAATGTATATATATGATGTATAAAAATGTTAACCGTAAACCAATTGGGTGATGCTGCTTCACAAAGAGAAAGTTGCCGGCGCCATAAGTCCATGCCGTGTCTGACCCACATTTCCAAGCGAATTTGCAAAGTCAGATTAACAGGTTTTGGGGCGGTGTGGCGCGCAGGAAGTAGAGCAATCGTC
Source organism: Fistularia commersonii (assembly GCF_037954325.1). NCBI lineage: Eukaryota > Metazoa > Chordata > Actinopteri > Syngnathiformes > Fistulariidae > Fistularia > Fistularia commersonii. Next base: position 13,359,692 of record NC_141295.1, read on the forward strand.
TTTAGAACCGAACATTTCTGGTTCGAGTCCCGGCTCCTCCTCGTGTGTCGAAGTGTTGTTGAGCAAGACACTGAACCCCTAACTGCTCCTTCGGCGCCGGTGGACGGCAGCCTACTGCTATCCATCATGGGTTAATTGCAGAGAATTACTTTCCCCAAGGGGTTTAACAAAGGATAAATTGTTATTATTAAACCATATTGTGTTTAAGGCCGTAAAAAAAGCCCTGGTAAACATTGAGTTGTTCATAATTGCTTAAATTGCTGCACTTGCTCCCTTGCATTTCACTCCCATTTACATTGTGCTCCTTAATTTAATTCATTCCTTTTAAATACAATCCAGCTGGTTATATCCATCATCTGCCGCTTATCGTGCATCCAGGGTCGCGGAGGATGCTGGAGCCGATCCCAGCTGTCATCAGGACCCTGGACTGGTCGCTAGTCAATCTCAGGGTCACATATGTAGACAAACAACCATTCACTCGCTCACGCATTCGAGGCAATTTCCCCATTTCTTTCCAATTAACCAGCTGCATATATTTGGACTGTTGGAGGAAACTTACGCAGACACAGGGAGAACATGCAAACTCCACACAGAAAGGTCCCCTTGTTGGAATCGAAACGGGGCGAAGCGCCAACCATTGCACCACTGTGTCATTCCACCCCGCACTGGTTATATCGTGCGTCCCAAATTTATGTAGCTGGGTAATCAAGACTGATGAACTGCTTGTGATTTCCATACCATTTGTTTCAATAAAAGTCAGTATTCAAGTGCTCTAGAAAAAAAAAAACGTCTGTAACAACTGTACTGTTACACCGTTTTACTTCAAATAAGCTGTTTTTTTTTTAAATTTTGTGTGTATCTGAAATGAAGCTCATTGTTCATTTGTACCACATACTTTATTCTTAGTGAAGCAGAACCTCTGTTATTACAAAATGAGAAGTCATTGTGATTATCAGCATGGGGAAAATGTGTGTTGATAATGCAGGCCATCTTTGTGTAAACAGCAGCATGGCCTAACAGAATAATCCTCTTATGATTGTCACAGTGATAATTATTTCTTAAAAAGTGATTTACGCGGGGCCCTTGCAAACAACATTTAAATAGATGCGAGAAAACAGAAAGCGAGTCGAATCGGTTGTTAAGAAACTAGATTGGGGGAAGATAAACCCTAAGGAATAAAAACAACTTTGACAAGACAGTAAACATGATATTACTATGAAAGCAAACAAACAGGGAAAATATAAAAGCAATATAAGGACGTCTGAAGCTCAACCTCTATGAGAGATTGCTGCCACTTATTTCTGGTGCTTTGTATATTTCTCTTTTGGGTCAACTGGAATGTCCTCTGAATATTGTCCCATTCTTTTTATTCCCACACAGCTGTCCATACATGCAGAGCAGCCATGTGCACTGGGATAACAAGGTTGCTTGTGTATTCTCCACTCTTGAATTTTCAGTGTCCCTGAGTGATTCTATTAGAATTGAAGATATTTAGAAAAGAAAATGTTTTTTTTTGCGCTGTCTGAAAAAAATAATGGGGTCATATCCGAACCTTTAATTTGACCTTGGCAAAGAGATGTTGCCAAGTGCAGAGAGGGAGTCTTTGTTCGCGGCCTGATTACATGACACGTGTTGTGTTATGTTTATTGCAGTAATAAACCGAGTTGTAATACACCAATGCATGCAATAGAAAGATATAAATAAGAATAACACTCAGCTTTACTGTTTAAATATTCGTACTTATGCATGGTATCTTTTTGGTCACTATAAGAGAAAGCAGGTGGACATAGAGCCAAACTGAAGATTTACAAAAGCAGCATTTAACCAATATAGGGACATCTTAAAAAGCTTTGTCCGCTTTAAAACCATCATTACTGGAGCGAGGGGGTGAAAGTTCACCGGTTCAGAGTACAAAGATGATGGACTTGGACTCGTGAGATGTTAGAGCTTTAAAGAGGCTAAAATAGATCCGCCAGTTGCTGCCTGTGCTTTTAAAAGACACATTCAATTTAAATGAATGGATTAGCCTTAAATGGATGAATTAGCTTGTGTCTGATAGCATGGTCTGGCAACTACACCTCCAACTCCAACCATTTTTCAATGGAAAAAAATCTCAGATGTGATATTAGGAGGCTATTTTTCCCCAAATATCCCTTATTAATATCCCAAGATTTCATATCAGAACACATACTTGTCTCGCTGTAGTGCACAATACTGAGCTTTATTACACTTAAATAAATACTTTAATAAATAAATAAATATATAATTTGAATGTGTAGTTTAGGTCCTTTGAGCAAACATTGAAATTATCAGATACAAATTCCCAAAATCTGTTTTCTGATTTTCTGATAACTTTGTGTTCACGCTTTTTATATATATATATAAACTGCATGACATGTCTTGACGATTTTCTGGAAATGTATAACTTAAGTCACCTTATGTTAAAAGGTGACTAAATGTCATCTAGAAGCTATGTTGTTTTCAGCTGTCCGTTTTCTCTTCGTTCGGTTCACATGATATTTGAACTAACTGACTGTCTGGAGTCCATCCACACACTTCTTGCTTCTTGCTGAGTCAGTGTTAACGCTTCCATTTTTAAATTTTGCCCTTTTTTTTCCCCCCTGCCTTCAGACTCCATTGCAGAGGAGCTTGGACGGCATGCAAAATTGTGAAATTTCCTCAGACAGCACTGATGATCCTCTTAGTAGTGGCCTACATACTCATCGGCAGCCTCGAATAGTAGTGATCGGCGCTGGTTTGGCTGGCCTTGCTGCAACTAAGGTCCTGCTGAAAAACGGCTTCACGGATGTCACGGTCCTAGAGGCGGCAGATCACGTCGGGGGGAGAGTTCACAGTGTTCAACACGGTGAGAGGACCCCCTCATTTGAAACCCCATTTTCATCCATTAAAAATCCTTTTAGAAATAAGAGACATCAAATTAAGTTACAAACAAATTCAATTTACACCATGTAACCTGCCAAATTATAGTATCCATTAAATAACATTTCACCTAATACAATGGTACTGGGAGCACACCAAATGTAATTTTGTGGCAAACATGAAAAGTTATTTTCTATATATGAGCAGATAGCCTGACATGAAGCTTAAAATTTCTTAAAAAGAGAGAAATTAGCATCTGCCTGATAATTTGATTAGATTTGATTAGATTTGATTTGATTTGATTTGATCTGATACAATTCAATTCAATTCAATTCAATTGAGTTGAGTTCACAGCTTTTCTTGTACCAGTTGTATTGGATATATATAAACTGTAAATGGAAGGTACAGTGGAACTCATGACTGCCTCATAAGTGCCAAGTATAAAAAAACTGTACGATATTCAAAAAAGGAAATTTAAAGAAGTATGTATTGTGGGAGGAAAAAAAAAGTTAATTGATGGTAATTGAGTAAAAGATTGAGTAATAATTAATGAAGTTTAACAAAGAGAATTCACAGATTTCCATTGTCCTTCATCACCTAATTTTTTTTGTCAGGCCCTCTTCAAGGATAGAGCCAGAATTTTGGTAGAGGTGAAAAAAAATAAAGCAACACTCCAGCTTAATTACAATATTTAAGTTCATTAGGCTCAACTTGAGAGGACGGAAGGTAATCATAAGGTCAGATGCATATTTCATGTTATCATCAGTGTAATTTATGATCATTTCAAGTCATGAGGGTTACAATGACACCCATCCGTGTGTCATTTTATTCTCTCTACGCCCTGATTTCTTTCTTAGTGTATGTGTCAGATTACCATTTTTTCAAATTTTTCTGTGTTTTGTGAGCAGTTTATCTGAAAAATATAGCCAGCTGGGGATGGAGGAAGTCAGTGCTCATTCACGCAATCCAATTCTTATCTTCGATCTTTTTTCTCCGGTCCCAGACAATCAATTAGGGCAATACTTTTCAGCCTGAGTCATTCTTGCAGATATTCAGCTGTGCCGAGTAAAAGTACCCAAGATTAGGATTATGCGTGACAACTGAGGCATTTCATAAGAGATAATGAGCGTGTCAGATAATCTGGTCATTTTCCATTTCCTCCGAATTCCCCTTCAAATCAAAATAAAAGAAATCATGTGTAAATACACAGGGCGCGATGTCAAATACGAACCCATATACAAATAATTGCCTTTGTCATGTAAATTGACTGTTTGCATTACATTTTATTTACTTCAGTTTTAATCCACCTCAGAATGATTCAGCACTTTCTGTGATCACATTAACTCTGGTCTCATTATACAGCGGTGTGTAACAAATCACAGCCGTCTCCGCCGAGTGTGCGAGCACATCATTCACAGTGTATTAAAAAAGGCACTTTTGTCGACATTAAGTTCGATAATTGAGTTGACCTCTTTCTCGAAGTTTTTTAAGATTATAAACACTCCATTGTGTTAGTTGAACATATTTAATGAGCTGTCTCATTAAAACCTCACATACTGAAGAGATATAGACAAGTTGGATTAACATCCTGCATTTAATCTGACACTTTATCTCCGAGGCTGAAGGATTTTAAAGTCACAGCAGCTTCATTGGGGTCGAACCAGGAAAAAAATGAAATACGTCTGTCCTATTTTTGGACATTGCAGGCAAAGCAACTTTGGAGCTTGGAGCCACCTGGATCCATGGTGCCAATGGGAACCCGGTGTACCACCTGGCAGAGGACAATGGGCTGCTGGAGCACACCACAGACGGGGAGAGGAGCGTGGGGCGCATCAGCCTGTACGCCAAGAATGGTGTCGCTCACTACCAAACCAATGGCGGGAAGAGGATTCCCAAGGACCTGGTGGAAGAGTTCAGTGACCTGTACAACGAGGTGAGGCGAGTCACGTGGACACACTCGTGCTCCAGTACAAAATCTGATGCATTCACAGATCTGAGTATAAAGTTACTCATTGTTGCCATCAGCTTGTTCACCATTAAGTCTGAAAAGAATTTGAATAAGGTAGTTCTGGATCTCTTTATGTTGACCAAGTGTGTTAGACAAAATGAGATTATTCATTTCCTGCATTGCGGAAATGTTGGCGCCCACTTCTAGCAATTCAAGGAATTTCAAAAACAACATTATCACACACATATGCTATTCGGCATGAGTTGTATCCCCCCACCCCACCTGTCCACCGTGCACTTTCTTCAAAGCTTTCTGTGAAATTAGATCAGATGAGAAAAACCCTCGCTTGAAATGGTCCGAATTCTCCAAGTAATTGACAAATGCCAATAACAGCGCTGGTACATCTCCTCTTGCCCAAAGCGCTCATTCTTCTTTCAACATTCTCCAGCAGGATTCACCAAGTTCTTGTGCTTCTTTCCACTGTTTCCCTTTCATTTTTTTGTTTATCCCTTCTTAACCGTGATGTTTTTTTGTGACTTAGGCATCACAAATATGTCAATATGTAAAAGACCCACACATCCATGTTTTACTGGGAATAGGGTCTGTGTATGATTGTATGCGCTTTGTCTGGACATGTGTGGGCACATGGAATATTTCACCCACATGCAAACCAAACAAAGACAAGCCATTTTGTAAACCATGTGTCATGCTACTGTGCACGTACTGACCTGTCCCGTGTTGCCACCATACAAGTCTTCTTTTTGAAATTTCATACTCCAAATACTAAAATAATCAGCAACAAAGTGGACAGAAAATACCCTTGGACATCATTAAGTCATCTTGAAAACAAGTCCTTGCAAAGCCCTTTTTTTCTGATTATGTGTTTTACATATAACATACTTATATTTTACTTTTGAGCTATAAGACAGTGGCGAGGTGGCCTGTAGGTGGACAGCTGTGTGGGGCAACTGTTAGATATTCTGGAAATAAAGTCAGACTGAGATGGTTTGGACATGTACAGAGAAGGGATAATGAATATATTGGTAGAAGGATGCAGACGCTGAAGGCAGGAGGCCAAGAGTTGGACTAAAGAGGATACAAAGTATATGGTTAGATGGAGGCAGATGATTTTCCAGAACCCTGGCGGAGGTATACAAACACAACTTGCTAAATGTTGTTGAACAGGTCATTGACCTTCCAGGACTCCCTTGAAAAAGAAGTTTTTAATCTCAATGGGACTTTCCTGGTTAAATTAAAAAAAAAAATGCAGATTGTGAAGCAGTCAAAGGCAAATGTTTCATTCCTTCAATATAATGTGATGAAAGTCACAGCTTTCATTTCCCATGATTTCTTTTGTTTCTTGATACTTTAACTGCCTTCCTCCAGTGTGATTTCCTGAAAACATTTGCTTTCAAGATTTAAAAGAGGTAATTTTTCAGGCGTTATCTTGAGTCTTATGGAAAATAAAACGCGTAACAGATTCATTGGGATTTGGTCGAAGGGTCACGTTTATAATCCGCAAACACCAAAATATGCTCTTTGACTTTCTTGTATTTGTGGTGTTGCAGGGGAATTGTTATCAACTGTCACTTCACATATTCTCCAATAGCACCATTTGAGATAAGAAAAAATTATTTGCAGTTATGTGGAATTACATAATTGGAGTATACACTTTATCTGTAATCTGTGTTTGCATCTCATCGACAGAGTAGCATTATTAATTCTATGGGGAATTTTCTTTTACCCTCCTGTAGGTGTATGAGCTGACTCAGGAGTTCTTCAAAAATGGGAAGCCAGTTTGTGCCGAAAGCCAAAACAGCGTTGGCATCTTCACACGTGACTTGGTGCGCAAAAAGATCATGTTGGATCCCGATGATTCCGAGAGCACCAAGAAGCTCAAACTGTCCATGCTGCAACAGTACCTCAAGGTGTGTGTGTGGGTACATGTACTTGCACAAAAATATGTCAACAACAGTCTTCTTAATGCTTTGTATTTGCATCCCTGCTAAGACAGAAGCCGCAGGGAGTTTTTTTTTTCGAATATTTCTGTGACTCTTTTCCCAGGTGGAAAGTTGTGAAAGCAGCTCCCCCAGCATGGACGAGGTTTCTCTGAGTGAGTTTGGGGAGTGGACAGAGATCCCCGGTGCCCATTACGTCATTCCCGAGGGATTTATGAAGATCATCGAGCTCCTGGTCCAGGATATTCCCTCCCACACCATCTGCCTTAGCAAACCGGTCCGGTGCGTCCACTGGAACTACTCGGCCCAGCATCAGGAGCCGATCGCCAAGCGGAATGAGAGAAACCAGGAACACAACCACAACGACAACCACGGTTGCCAATCCTACGAAGACCCTCGGATCCTGGGTCCCCCCGTCTTCGTGGAGTGCGAAGATGAAGAATGGATCCCGGCAGACCACGTGATCGTGACGGCCTCTCTGGGTTTGTTGAAGCAGAACCACGAAGCCATGTTCTCACCCTCCCTGCCTGAGGACAAGGTCCTGGCCATTGAGAAGCTGGGCATCAGTACCACCGATAAGATATTCCTGGAGTTTGAAGAGCCCTTCTGGAGCCCAGAGTGTAACAGCATCCAGTTCGTGTGGGAGGATGAGGCCCAACTGGAACAGCTGGCCTACCCCGAAGATCTGTGGTACAAGAAGATTTGCAGCTTTGACGTCCTTTACCCGCCCGAGCGCTACGGCTACATGCTGAGCGGCTGGATATGTGGGCAGGAAGCGTTGGACATGGAGCGCTGTGATGACGAAACGGTGGCTGAGACTTGCACTGAGCTGCTGAGGCGCTTTACAGGTCAGAATACAACACACTCACATGCACAAAAAATGTATTTGTGTTTCAATGTTTAACTGCATTCACTTGAGGTATTGTTCTAACATGGGTTACATCACAAATTAAGGTCATGACTAAAGATAACTGAATGATGATTGTAACTGTGGTGCTATTTAGATCTTTATTACAGAAAAAAATTATGACACTCAAACACCGTCAGGCTGTATGTGATTGCTTCATGAGTCATACAAACTATGAATGGAGTTGAGTTATTGTTGCATAGACAGGAAATGACGCATTCTCTGGGTATGTACATGAATTGCTTTTCTTTTACGTAAGAGGGTTATATCTGAATGAGTCAGGTTTCTTCATCCCGTTGTGTGCGTGCGTGTGTGTGTGTGTGTGTACGTGTGCGGCGACGAGCAGCTTCAGCTAGTCCAATGTCAATGCCATATTTCACACAGAGTGCGAAAAAATAGACCATTTAATGATTGAATTTGTTCTCATTTCCTTATTTAGAATAAACATGTTTTTCAGTTTTTCTAGATTTGTATTTCTGAAGCCCCCAAATGAAATGATAACAGAAGATATAATAACTAAATAACAAACCAACCAAAAAATTGCTCTGACAATTTCAAGTGAACAGTTAAGTCCTTAGAGAACATTAAACCTTCGGGATTGGGGGAAAACTGTCTCTTAATAAACATAAAAAGAAATTGCTAATTCTAATACTTTCTATTAACAATAAAAAAAATGTATTGTATAGTGTAAAAAATATATTTCGTATCACATGTTCCACCTGCACAAAATGCATAAAAACACTGTGTTTCCTGTACAAAAATGATATCTCACACTAGATCTAGCGGTAAGGAAACGTGAAGGGACTGGGTTTATAAATATTGTGTATTATATGACTGTGTTATATATGTATCACAGTTCAAGTCGTGTCATGGTTACTGGTTAACGCCGGAATATACTAGTTTACTGAGAGTCTGTCATGAGGCGTTCCTTACTTCCTTCCTTACACTGCTGCGTCTCGTTTCTGGGTCAGATAGTTGCTCGGTAAACCTTTTTTTTTCCCGAAGTAGGACACAGTGTGAGCACAGAAGCGCCTGCTGATGATTCATTGAACTTCCTATAGAAAGCAACTTAAAGTCACTGTGAGAAAACACACGCTCCACATTGAGGTCAGTGCGGGTCAATCCCTCAGCTGTTGCTTAATTACATATAGACTCACCAGGGCCGCTCTCTGCCCGCCGAGGGTCATCGGTTGATTAGAATCAGCAGATTGGATGTAGCAGGGAAAACCGTCACATCCCAGCCGCTGCCTATTTAGATTGAACCGGTCTTATTTCTTCCAGCGTATTATTGACGCATGACTGACAGATCTAAATTTAGAATTTCAAAATATGGATGAGACGAACTGAACCCGCAGCAGTTACTGGAGCTGTAACGTTTTGTAAGACAAAAAAAAAAAATCTGCCATAAATGTAAATCCAAGGCAGATTCCATGACGATGTGGCGTATTTCTCACCTCAAAGTGTTCTTGAACACTTCCTGTGAAATATGTTTGCTCACAGAGAGAAAGTTACATGGGTGACAAGTTTCACATTTCTTTTCTTTTTACATGAAATCGGCAGTTGCGTTGTGATTTAAAAATGTATTCACAGTTGGCATGATTGTGAAGACATTTTGTTGCCAAGCAACACTTGATACGACCTCTTAATAGTTACTTCAAATTGTGTGCCGCGGTATTCCTTACCATTTTTAAATTTACCATTTGTTGCGTTGGCGTTCTTCTCATTCGCAGGGAACCCTGACATTCCAAAGCCGCGTCGTATCCTGCGCTCGTCGTGGGGCAGCAACCCCTACATCCGAGGGTCCTACTCCTTCACCAGGGTGGGCTCGAGCGGTGGAGACTTCGAGAGGCTGGCCATGCCACTGCCTTACGCCAACAGCACCAAGACTCCGGTATGACAATCAAAAAAGGGGTGTACAGCTTAACATGGATAGCTGGATGGATAGATAGAAAGAAAGATAGATAGGTATATATGTATATGGATATAATTATGTATGTATGTGTAAAAAAACATATATATATATGTTTGTGTGTGTGTGTGTATATATATACATATATAATGTATATATGAATAATGGGATGGATATAAAGTATATGAATATATGTGTGTTTATAAACATACATACAACATGATGACCAATTAATTTACAGACCGGGCATACTATATGTGCAGACTGAGATTGATTATTTACTGGGAATATACTGACGAGTAAGGCGGGACCAGAGCGTTTAAAGAATGCGTAAATAAATAAGTACATTTAAGTATGAGCCCTAAAATGCACAGGTGTGGCGCTGCTCTTATGTGAAATGATTAAAAGCGGCTGCAGGCGAGGAAAGAGAGGACCGTCCGACTCCAAATAAAGCGTTTTGCAGTAATCCAGCTGGGACAGTAAAGGCACGGATTACGGTTTCAAGGAGAAATCTGGGTTGTGAATGCCAGGTTTGTCCGTGCATTTTTTTCTATTCACCATTCTTTTATGGTATCAGATTTTAATAGATAGAATTGCAGAATCATGAATCTAACCGAGAGCTTTGGAAAATTACTTAATTTTATTCCCCTGAAAAGAGCATTTTTCATTAGCAATCAAACATTCTACTTTTTAAGAACATATAAAGAAATTAAAAAAAAAATGAATAAAATAATAAAATAAAATAAAATAAAAAAAGGATTTTGAACATTATCACCACCCACTGACTGTATGAACACACTTTTGCTTTTCAAAAAAAGTTTTTTTTAAATGAAGTAATTGCTTGATTGTAAAATTATTTAATTCACCCCGATAGACAGATTATAAATATTTGAGTCTCGAAATCAAGTGTGACTGATATTATTTTTGATATGCGTGCTTCAGACTAGATAAATGAGGGTGTAATTGCCGTAATACGAGAATTTTTACCAACCGCATTTGGGTGTTTACACTCCCCACACTTGCTCTGGGAGCATCTGGCTAATGCGGCAGTGTCATCACTTCCATGTTACATCCCAGTGCTCGCAGACCAAATACAGCTGGTGCCGTGGGAGGGGTGGGGGGTGGGTAAGAGGTTGTGTGCTGGCCGTCTAAAGCATGAAACCTGAAGCGCTTAGAGGAGAGAGCGGGCCTTTTTTTGTGGTGATCGGGGAGGGGTGTGTGTGTGTGCGCACACTTGACACGAGCTGAAGCAACGTTGTGACCTGAAATCCCCCGTCGGCCTCGCATTAGATGGAAATAGATGGAGAGGCCGATGAAGAGGCTGTAAATATGTCACGATGACACTGACAGATGTGCTTTTGTCCTTTGCTGTCTTTTCACTTCCTTTGCCCTCCACGCCACCACCCGCCCCTCCCCCTCTCACTTCCTCCGCCCTCAGCCCCTGCAGGTCCTGTTTGCCGGAGAGGCCACCCATAGGAAATACTATTCCACTACCCATGGTGCATTGCTGTCGGGACAGAGGGAGGCCACTCGCCTGATAGAGATGCACCGGGACTTGCACAGAGCTGAAACCACAAAGCCTAACATGTCAAAATAAAAATAAACCTCTGACTAGTGAAACGAGCTAACTTTTGAATTTTAAGCATTCTGATTATTCTTGATGATTAAGTTATACTTAAAAGCATAGCTTGGGCATTATTACTTCGATCCTAAATGTTATTTCAGTTGTACTGTAGGTTTAAATCATGCAAAATTTTTATTTGGTATGTACAGTTCGGTCGCTGCCAATGGTGCTGTCCTTCTTGTCGTCATCATACCGTCATGTTTTTTTTTTCCCCTTTTTTTAAAAAGAAAAAAATCAGTAATTTAATGTTTATAACAACACAGCATCTGTAATTTAACTTGTTTTTGTAAGTGCCTTCTGTATGTAATTATTTGTCATTTAAAAATAATGAAAACAGTAAATAAATAAAAAAGAAATTTTTAACAAAATAAATATTATATCATCTCACAAAGCCAGCTTGGTCTTTCGTGCATCTTTTATATCTCTCTATGTGTATAAACAGCATGAAAAGGGAGCAGCCATTAGATTCCTCCTCTTAACCTACCTTCATGAATATTTTCCAGGCAAGCAAATGGGAACAGCCACGGGCGAGAGGCTCTTTCCATACTATCATTATTTTACATCCGTCCAGAGCTACAGGAGGAAAGCCGAAAGTGAGGGACACGTGGAAAAGAAAAGAAAGAATTTCAAAAGCCCTCAGAGTTCTCTGCCAAAGTGACAGATGGCGCTTGGAAAGACATAAAACTCTGCACTTTACCACTGTTGGGAAACAAACATTAATCATCTTTGTCAGCGGAAACAATCGTGAGCTGAGGAGAACTTGAAAAGTTGTAAAAGTTTAACCTTTTTTTTGTTTGTTTGTTTTAGAGTCCTCCGAAAAAGAGGATAATGCACTTCAGTTAATGGCTTTTCCCCGCAACCTTATTTCTTTTGCTCAACAGTTCAAGTATCAGAGATAGGGGTCTGGGAGGAAAATGACACTAAAAACAGTACACATTGAAGAAGAGGTCAGGTTCATAAGTTAACTTCAACTGCATATTATTATTATTATTATTGTTATTATCATTATTGTTGTTGTTGTTGTTGTTATGATTATTATGTATATTATAACAGACAACACCAATGTAATTAAGGAGATTTAGATGAGAGAACTGCATTTTGTACAGCTCCTATTTTAATTAGGCACAGAGCAAAATCATGCCAGTACATTTTAATTGCCATATTTTCTAAAGCAACATTTTTTTTTTTTTTTCCAAACAATCTTTTAACTGGTTTGTGATCTTTTTACCAAACTGTTCGGGGTAAAACTGCACAGACGAATGAATGAGAAGGTGAATGGTTGATTGTCTCAACATGATTTGTCAATAAGAGGGTGAATAGTTGTATTTCTCTAAATCATATGTGAATGAGAGGGTGAAAAGTTGTGTCTACATGACAAGGGAATGAGAGTGAATGGTAATTTGTGACAATATAACAAATAAATGAGATTGTGAATATTTGTATGATGTGTGGATGAGAATAAGAATTTTTGTCTGTCTATGTGATGTGTGAATTGGAGGGAGAATGGTAATCTGTCTGTATAACATGTGAATGTGAGAATTAATGTCTGGATGTCTCTATATGGTGTGTGAATGAGAAAGCAAATGGGATTGTTTATTTGTATGATGCATGAATTTGAGGGAGACTGTTTTTTTTTGTCAATATGATATGAGATCGAGAGTGAATTGTGATGAACCCCATTTCTTGCCCGACGGTTTGGATTGGCCTCAGCCCTCCCGACTGCAGGATAAGCTATATGGATAATGGATTAATAAAAATTAATGATTTAATATACCAGGTCATTCCAAAGGGGCTCTAAATGACTACTGGCTGTAAATGCAATGATATCTGAATTGAAAATAGCTGTTTTCATCCGTTGTTTGTAAATTTGACCCCAAACAAACAAAATTGAATAAGTATTTACACATATATCCCTCAAATATGAACTATTTTGATATTTGTCTGCATGTCAATGTGCAGTCCAAGTAAGTATTAAATGATAAAAAACAAAATACTATCAAAGTAATATCAAAAGCAACTGTTTTCTCTTGGTGTAATAATGTAAGATTTATTGCTTTTTTCAGTTACATTGTTACTATTTATCAATAAATTAGATGAATTCTTTGGTAACTCTATTTCCCAATCAATAGTGTTTAATTCAAATCCATATTAAGACATACAACCTATTTAAAAAAAAATGATCAAAGGCCGTCTGTGACTTGCATTTTACGCTTTGAGACATAAGAATATTATTCTTTCTGGCTGTTCCTCCCAAAATCCTCAAAGTGAGGACAACCTCAGGGTTCTTCTCTCGCACTCACTCATGGCCGATTGTTAAAGATCAAATGATAGAGAGGCCGATGCCTTGTGTGTCTTCGGGGAAATCCTGTTCTTTGTGGGCACCCCACTTTTTTCATCGAGGCAGTTTGGTGGAAAGCAGAGCTGGCTGGGGAAGAACTAAGCTCTGGCCGGAGTCCCAGTCCTGCAGGGGAAAGCATGGAACTTGAGCATTAATTAATTTGAAAAAGTCGTATTATTTTCCTTTTGGGTTGTTCTGTTCAGGGGTGTCCACAGCGAATCATCTGCGACTATCTAACCCCTCTCGTAACTCAAATCAGCCAACTTCTTTTCCTGCTCAGTCCATCCATAAATCTCCTCTTCAGTCTTCCTCCAGGCCTCCTGCCTGGCAGTTTTAAATTCAGCATCCCTTTACTCAGATATTCACCATTCCTCCTTAGTGCATGACCAAACTGTCTGACTTCATCTCCAAAACATTTAAAAATTGCTGTGCATCTGATAGACTCATTCCCTGAACCTATTCGTCCTCAACCTCTTCAACCCCGTTACCTCCAACTCTGCCTTCTGTCTTTTCTCCGGTGTCACTCCCCACCAGAAAACATGGCTGTTCCCACCACCATCCTCTTCTGATACTCTTTTATAACACCTACCGCTTTTCCCCACTTGTTCCAACCTGCTTGCGCACGTTTCTTCACGTCTATATTCCACAATCTTCATTGCTGTGGAAGGTTGACCTGAGACATAAAATCCTCCACCTTCTATATCTCTGCTCCCTGGAGCTTCACCGTTCCACTTGGTTCCATCTCCTTCATTCCTCCCCGTTCCAGAGCATACCTCAATCTCCCTGGATTTCCCTCCACTTGCTCCCTGCACTCCCAACAGATCACGGTGTCATCTGCAAACAGTCAATCGTCCGTGGCGATTCCTGTATAAACTCATCTGTCAGTCTGTCTATAACCAAAACAAACACGAAGGGGCCCAGAGCTGATCCCTGATGCAATCCCACCTCCACCTTGAACTCCTCTGTCACACCTACCAACTGTCTTACAGCTGTCATTACTTTGAAAAAATCCACACACACGTCAGTCTTAATTTGTGTTTACAACTTCAAGGCAAATAGCTAGTTTACCCTCTTTTGGACTCAGCTTTCCTATGAATGTGGCGTGCGGTGAAGCAACGCCCCTAATTAGATATGTTTACATAGAGAGAAGAAATATGCCTCGCAGGTTTAGTTAAGGTGTTGCCCTCCTCACACTGTAATCTGGACGAATAGAAAATGAAAACCAGACCAACTTGAAACTCAAACCCATAAAAACTTGAATTTTTTCCTCTCTTTTTGCGCGGTGCTATTTATCCTTACAGATAATTTAGATAAACACTTCAAACGACAGTTGTAAAGGTGTCTGCTTTCTTTACAACAGACAGACAAAAGAAAAAAGGCTTGGATGGAATGTCTTGGAAGGAGTTCAGCTCGCAAAGGAATGACATTTGGAAAAAGGCACCAGCAACACTGGCCTGGTTGCAAAGGATAATCCAGTTAATCGACAGCAGTTTTAGTAGGAACTATTTACTCTGTTCATTTGACACAAAAACTTGTGGCCTGTAGTAGTCTGCTGTAACAAGCCTGAAGGGGTCAACTGCAAACATTTCAGGCCTTCGAGTAGAGCCAAGCCGCAGAAAACCTCCACGCCCTTCTGCCCTTTGAAGCTGGCTGACTTCTAGACGCCGTGCACTTAGACAAGGTCGGGGTACAGTCAGGGTGAAGTCAGGGAAAGGTCAGGGTAAGGGTGGCTGCCTGTAACGTGGCTGTTTATGCTACACGTGTCCGATCAGCATCTGGAGTTGAGCATGGAGTGGGATTTAAGAGGGAATGTCTCTGAATAGATTTTTCCACATGCTGCTTGAGAAAATCCAGATGCATGAAAAAGCTATAGGTTTTAAGAGATGCACATTTAGCCTCTGATAAAAACACTACTACCATTACTAGCTAAGCATCAGGAGCAAGATCTATGTAAACAGATTCTAGAGACAAAAAACTAACAGAAATATACTGTAACTAGGCATTTCATTTATTTCTTTTTTCTTTCATCAAATTTGAACCTGCTCTGATATTCACTGCATTTGGGAAATTTATATTTTAATGCATTGCCAAAAAAATAGTAATTTAAATATTTTTAAACTCTTGATATAACTCAAAATAAGTAGTAAAATGACATCTAATTAAACCAAGATGTAAATGATAACAATTACAATATAAAAATACCTTTCCTTGAAATGGTTGTGAAATACGACATACTGTACAAAACCGTGTCCAGTATTTGACTACACAACAGTGTGGAAGGGCCATTTCATAACACGACAAAGAGGAATTATACCTTGGGCTCATAAAATAATCATAAAATCATGAAAAAACATTTACCAGTCCTATCAACGGTACAAAAATGTTGTATGCACAACTACTTGTTGTAGGTTTTCCAATAAATCTGTTACTCTTTCATCTGATGCATCACTCCAAAATATATCTTTCATTGTAGTTAGCTTTGAAATTTTATTACTAAAATTTCTAAATGACTATTGCACAAAAATAAACACACCAAACAAAACCTATGATCCTGAATCTTAGTCATGGAAGAAAAGTTAAAACATTCCAACCTTCTTTAGTTCTGTCATTCATTCGCTCCACCATTCGCTAACAATACCATTTATCCTGCACTCAGGGCCGCGGGCGGCTGGAGCTTATCCAAGCTGTCATTGGGCAAGAGGCGGGGTTCACCCTGGACCCATCACCAGAAATTGAACCACAGACCTTTTTGCGGTGAGGTGAAAGCACTGCGCCACCCCCTCACCAACTGTCGCCACTATATATATCTCCGGGTCACCTCCCACACTCAGATCCCACGCCTAACGCAAGCTCTCGTCACGTTCCGATCACATCGGGGTCACGTTCCGATCCCATTTGGGTCACTATCAGAAAACCCTGTACTCATCCGGCCCTATTCCATTCAGTCCTAATGCTAATTGCCTGACCGCCGCCCGGCCAAGCAGGCCTACAGGCTTCCGCTGTGCAAATCGCTCCACTTTTCCATGCATACGGCTTCTACAAAACCAATGGAAATAATCGTTATCAAATGCAATGACAGCTCATTCGGTCTGTGGAGCTAAATGCGCCCGACGTGTCTTGAGTTTCGTTCTAAAAAGCAAAGGAAGACTCAATCAGAGCTTTTTTTTTTCTAAATCACATCTCTTTGTAGGTTTCAGTTTCCTGGTTTATTGATGATTCATGAATTATTCTGATGACGAGACGACTCTGAACCTACGAAATACCTGCCAAAACAAACGAACCAGATGTTTTGAAGATGCGGTTTGAAAGCGAAAGCCAGGCCGCAATTTTTTTCGATTTTAAAGCAATTTTTATTGATGGCAACAAATTACTGAAAATGAGTCATAAAACATTTCCATCTGTTGCAGTCATCGTAGAAGGCTGATCATCAGATGAGAGTCGTACAGCAAGACATCTTGTTTTGCTCCTGTAGCATCATGAATGAAGTTCATGGCTCAACTGGCACACCATCAATGGCGGTAAAAAAAAAAAAACAAAAAAAAAAACAAAAGTAAACAAGATGAAACAGTACACTTAATTGCCCAGATAAGTGCTGAGGTAATATGCAAGATACTTTTCAGATGAATGGGCAGAATACATTCTTACATAAAAATATGCAGAGGTACATAAACCAACAGGCAATGCTTTCTTATAAGTGCTGAACTGCAACCAACGATACCTTTAAGGTCCGTACGATTACTGAAGAAATGAAAACGAGGACGTTCCTCGTTTTCTTTTAAGTGACAGAAAAATAAACGATCAATGAACGCATGTATTGGCACCTCTAATCTGCAGCCTTGGAGCTTGCGTGGCTCTGCGGCGTCTTCAGCGGGTCCATATTCACGATAAAGCAATGGTACTGTCTATAAGGGCATGTCAGGGCTCAGTCTAATCAATGCAAACGTCAAACTTAAGTTAAGACATTAGCAAATATAAAAGGTGAGCGTAAGGTCATATTGGTAAAGGAAATTAAAAAAAAAAAAAAGCACTTGAATGTATTTGAATAGTTCTGTAATTTAGCAACCAAAGAAAGAGACAGAGGTGTGAGATGATATAAGTTTTACACACTGTTCACTTAAAGGAGTCCGTCTGTAATTGCTGTGTTGATTTTCTCTCCGTGAAACCCAACATGGGGAGTGAACAGTTTCTTTCCCTCACTGACAGGAAACTTGTTTGTTCAGGAAAAAAAAAAAAGTGCATCATATTTTGTCAAATACTGAGAAAGCCAAACATTAAAAACAACACTCTTGTCATAAACATCTGAAATATATATATATATATATTTATACATATATATATTTTCTCACTAGTGCAACAACAGACTGGATAAAATAAAGAAAATTAACCTGCAGGCAATTGAAGCTCTTCAACATCTAATTTCTTGCCACAGTAGCAGAACAGTTAGGAAGGCAACTTAATGACTGATGCTTGAACACAAACATGCCAACATTATACACATCACTCTTTTTTTTTTATAGAAATAAATAGCTGGACTTTATCCTCTTCTTAAATAATTTCCATCTCTATATGACTGATGCACATTTAATATAAATTATCTAATACACAACTGCAATTTCAACACTACTGTTATACATAATATAATTCTCTAATATCTCTTTGGAGACTTTGGAGAATGTTTACAGGATAAAGATCTCTAAACCCCAGCTTTGTCCACCCAAAAGTATGACCCATATTATATAACATCAAATGTTGGTCCGCTTTTTTGCAGTTTGGGTGTTTTTTTAAACAAACATTATGTACAGAGTAGTTGATAGCGAAAGCAGGATTGTCTATAACTTAAAAGCAACAAGTGCATCGTGTTTCGTCTACTGTGTCCCGTTTTAACCCTCGATGAAATCCCGGCCAACAATCAGAAACCAGTGAAGGATAATAATAATAATAAGCAGAGCTGGAAGAACATGAAGAAACTGACGTCCATTGATGTTCTCAAATGGGAACATCCACATCATTTTCCACGATACACAGCGACACAAGTCCTCATAAACACCGCTGACACACGAGCACAAACCCAAACCGAGCGGCGTTTCTCATCAGTTGCCTGGATTTTTTTTTTTTTTTTTTAAAAGCTAATGTGAGAAAGGCCTGCTTGGCACTCCTGGAAAATGCCCCTTAGTGGCCCACATATGTGGAGCTCTGCTGTGAGGCTAAATGTGCGAAACAAAAAGTGCGGCTTGCTGCAAGTGTGTCGAATACAGGCAGACATCTTGAAAACATGTGCATGGTTACTGGGCTGCCGAATTTGATTCCATCCATCGATTTAATTGATTTTTTCACATTTCCTTCAAATATTAATGTTGTTCATATTCAGCCGTCCAAACTGAAATCACAAAATTTGGGTTCAAAGATCTGATTTCCCATCTGGCTTAGCTTGGATACCAAGTAAAAGCAACCAGTTCTGCCACACAACGCGTCATAATTAAGGAGTATATGTAAAATTGAATTATATTTTCATATATTTTTGAAAACTAAAACTATAAAAATAAATATAACTTTGAAAAAAAAATCTCTCATAATAATTTGAAAAAAAATCTCTCACTGTAATGAAGGAAATAAAGGTCTGAAATTTCAGGTGCAGTTGAATTGCATTTCCAAAGCAATTTTAGTGATTGTTAAATAAAAAAAGATGCTTTTCTAGGCCTTTCAATCTTCCATCTGTCGGGATGGGAGGCTCATCGCGAGCATCCCTGCAAAACTTTTCAACTAAAACGCAAACGAGAACACGATATATTTTCTGATACGTCTTCTAAAGAAAACATAATAAACACAAATAATCCTGATAATTTTTTTTTCCATGAGCATGCTACTTCCGTCATCTCATATATTGCACTTTTATGAATTTGGGTGATCAAAACAGGTGGAGCGGCAAGCGTAGAAAGTATAGATCAAGTATAGATCAGGGCTCCAAAAATGTATTCCAAAGTTAATTCCTCACATACCTTTCACTTCAATATCCCACATTATAATGACTTTCAAGATTAAAAAAAAGACAGAAAATCACCAGCGTTATATCTTCCGCAGCTGTGTGGCTCACAACATGTAAACTCGTTCTGATGTGTAAATCCTGGGACTTGAGCCCATTTGTGACTGACCTGCAGCAGTCGGGGTTTAAACTCAGTGTGACCACTGGAAGTATTGCTACTCATACATCTTCCATCATCCTCGGCGATGCAAACTGCAGCCAGCGGTATACAAAGGAGTCAAATTCCCAACCCTTAATATGGTAGTCACAACCTGATCTTTTTGGTTAACAGTTCTGCAAAATGTTGACGGTGACACTTGTTGCATGCCAGCAAGGTCACTGTGTCAAATCCCAACATGGTTCTGTTGGATATGTAATACCTGGAGTCACCGGCAGAGAGAGACAAATGGTGGTAAGTGTGGCCCACAGAGAAGCTTGAGAGGATGGCAAGTACTATGAATGGCACTGGTAAACATGTGAAACTGACTTGAGACGTTTCATCTGTAAAACCTGGCACCATGTTGATTAATGAAAAGTACTGATGAAGAGACTGAATATCTGACAGTTCCTTTACCTGCATTAATGGCACGTCGGATAAATTGACTGGAATGGAGGAGACAGAAATGGCACCAGGTTTGAGACAAATGCCTTACAGATAAACATTTCTAGCCAGATATAGAGTAGCATCTAATGTTCTTCCAGAATGGAGATACTAAAGGAAAGAAGCCCCAAAAAAGAAATATGGTTGTTTTGTTTTTTTTTCACACGCTGGTGAAATAAGCTAAATGCATTGCGGTTCTTTTTCCGTATGGAAGCGGAAGGCGTTGTACGGCGAGTTTCTCTGTTGACCGGTCTCGGCGCAGGACAGGTCAGCCAGTGAAAAACACACACCTCATCTGTTTCTGCTGTTGCACACTAGCACACACCAGACTTAAAGCTTCTGTTATAACACCAATTCCCAACAAAACCTGATAAAAATCAGTTTTTTTTTTGCAACCTTGCAATTGTTTGTTTTGAAAAATGGGAAAGTATGAGCTCCTGCTCATGAGCTGTTGGGGTAGAGGGTATGCAGATGACACAGCGATGTCTTGCGGCTCCAGGTTTTCGGAAAAAGAAAGAAAAAAATGGACCAAGTTAGACAATGCAATCCACTTTCTGACTGGTTGAAAGGGAAAAAGGGAATGTGACAGTTTGTGTTGTTTTTGGATGAACCTTCATTGGGTTAGATTGTTATGACAGCGCCCCCCCCCCCCCCCCCGCCCTCCCAACTGATTTTAAGTCACACTCAACAGTACGTGAGATTTCCTGTGTCAAGTTGGTCCTGGTGGAATATGCACATTGATCCTTGGTCCCGGAGTATCAAGGCGTCCTGCCGCTTCTGTCGGTGCTGCGTATTCATCTCCACCCGGTGGCTTCAAAACAGCTGGGTTTTTCTCGTAGAATTGACTCGAAAGCGGCGCGTCTCCTTGAAATGAAGAAAAACCCAGCACGAGAGACGTTAGCAGAGACTGTCTGCTTTCACGTGGAGGATTTTGGAGAAGCCTGGCCTCTTTTTCAAAGCCTGATGGAGACAGAATAAGAAAATAATGATATGATAAATATAATACAACAGGATATAAAAAGTAAACTGGCCAATTCTTTCCAGATAGTGTTTTTGGATATGTGTATTTTACTTTCTGCCTTATCATAATTAGAAAATGTAATAAACCTGAAACAGACACGGACAATCGTTGTTTACCAAAGGTGGCTTTAGAAAAGTGGTCATGTTTTGAAGGTGTGAACTGAAAAGCTAAACTTCATTCTGCTCAGTATTTATTTGCAGATTTGAGCAAAAAGCAGTAAGTACTTTTTTTGTCTTCCACATCTCTTTATTTTCAGCAAAAAAAAAAAAAAATCCAGTCAGGCCTTCAGCTTGAACAGGTGCACTTACAGTGCGTCTGGTTAAATGTCTGCGGCGCGTACACCAATATTTATCAATATTTGGCAACGACTCAAACAAAAGAGAACTGAATCGTGTCTTGTGCTCTGACGGTTTAGCAGGAGCGTGGTGACATTTAATATTTAAAATAGTGAGTATTTGTGCTGTAAAAGTAGGTCAGCAGCTTCGGGTTGAGATTCACCCGCCTGTCCATCCGTCTTTCCATCCATCCTTTCATTTTCTGCTACTTAGGAGGAATCCTGGCCTTCCGTTCGGAGGTTTAGCGGCTGCACTCTGAGCCCCTCCAGGATAACCCAGCTCCTCACCCTATCTCTAAGGGAGAGTCTGGACGCTGTGGACAAAAGTCATTTTGTCCGCTCGTATCCGTGACCGGGTTCTTTCAAGGATTCAAGGGTTTTTATCGTCATTCCATTCAGGGGAAATTGAATTAAATCAGTTTCAAGAGGCCAAGTAGACAGCCAATAGCAATAGATGTATGTGAAATAGGCACAGTAGACGGATAATAAATAAAAAGTGATAAAATAATAAAAATAAAGATGAAATAAGAATGCAACAAAAAACCTCTATGACCAATATGCAGGAGATAATACAGAATGAGCATAGTTGATGAAGGTGCTTTGTACCCACAAGTCAAGTGTATCAGGTGAAAGTGCAAAGTTTGGATTGAGTAACAAACCTATACGAGGTGAGGCGAGAACTGTAATATTCACAAAAGTCAAATTACATATTTGTCATAAAGTGAGAAATTCACATTCTTGAGATGAACATACACTACTGGCTTTGGATATAGTAGTTTTCTTTGATCAATATGTCACAAATCCACCAAAGTAGAAATCGAACTGTCTAAAGGTAAATTGAGAATGAAGGCAATGAAAAACTAAGAATATATTAAATTTGATCAAATGCAAATGTGCAAATATGTTTAAGGTTTTGTCCAACATGCAGAGGTCATCTAATCCAACGTGACATTTGTATTATAACTGATCGGCATTGACCAATGTACATCATCAAACCTTTTAAAGCAAGTTTCTGCCTGTAAATTTGGCTTGTTGAATTTGATAAACGAATGATTTGAATTTTTTGATCGATTGTGAAAAAGAACTTCAGCAGAACTCTGTTTCTCCAAACAAAGTGAGATAAAAGACCCAGCTTCCTTCATATTAATGGGATCGTCTGGCTTTTATACTATTTCATTCATATCTATATTTAGATTTCTATCAGACCTCCCTTTTACCTGAAGTTTATTAACCATCTCATCGAACAGTTTCCTGGCTTCGGGACTGTTGGGGTCCTCAAAGTAGTCCTCTATTCCGATCTGAACGACGATGGACTTCAGGTTGCGGCACACACCTGGAGGAGGAGCGTTTGAAATTACCATCAGACCCATGTGAACAAAATGTGAACAAAACACTCATATTTGTAACACATATTTGGCATTTAAGTTTGAAGTTGACCGGAAAATAACCTTTTAAATTGTGGTAACAAGAATATGATTTGCAGTGGAGAACATACTGCAAATCCAATATTATCAAGACTGCTGTTTGTAACTCTTGGACAAGCATTTACGCTTCCAATGTACAGAAACATATTCAGTTGTGTATTCTCCTTAGCAGTTCTGTAAAGGTGAGGAGTGAAAGTTAGTTGTAGCAAGACAGTATGTGTGTGTGAATGAGAGGAACTCTGATGGAACGGTGAGGCTTCAGGGAGTGGAGATCAAGAAGGTGGAGGATTTCAGGTACTTGGGGTCAACAGTCCAGAGCAACAGAGTGTGTGGAAAAGAGGTGGAGACGGGTTCAAGCCGGTTGGAATGGGTGGAGAAAAATGTCAGGGGTACTATGGGATAGAAAACTATCAGCCAGAATAAAAGGAAAGGTGTACAAGACAGTGGTGAGACCAGCGATGCTGTATGGAGTTGCAACAGTTCCAATGACAAAAAGACAGGAGGCAGAACCAGAGGTCGCGGAGATGAAGTTGCAAAGGTTCTTTTTGGGAATGACCAGGATGGATAGGATCAGGAATGAGTCTATCAGAGGAACAGCATATGTCAGATGTTTTGGAGTGAAGGTCAGAGAAGCCAGACTGAGATGGTTGGGTCATGTACAGAGAAGAGATAGTGAATATATTGGTAGACGGATGCTGGAATTGGAGCTGCCAGGCAGGAGGTCTCGAGGAAGACCAAAGAGAAGATTTATGGACGTAGTGAGAGAGGATATGAAGGTAGTTGGTGTGAGAGAGGAGGATACGGAGAAGAGGGTTAGATGGAGAAGGTTGATTCTCTGTGGCGACCCCTGAAGGGAAAAGCTGAGAGGAGAAGAAGAATTGCCTCAGCAGTTCCAGTCAAGAGCTCTACTGTTTAGTCAACATAAACTTACTGTTAAAGTGGAGCAGGGCCTTGGGGGTGACCGGCGTTGAGGAGAGCACCAGCATCTCCAGGCCCTTGAGGCCCTCCCTGCAGACCTCTGCTGCCACCTCCTGGTTGATTTCACTCACGTGGTCCAACTCCAGCACCTGCAGGCGCATGCAGTTCCTTGCTGGGGAGGGGGGGGGGTTCAAAAATGTTGAATACGGAGCTGATATAAGGAAAAAAAAAAGGAAAAAAAAGACATAGGCAATTGCCATACGCAGATCTTCCCATACTGCCACCTACTGGCCGTATGGGAAGATCTGGGGTGGAGACATTTTTATATCAGCTTTATCTGTGGCTGGAATGAACTATAGGGAAATTTGAATTTAAAAATATAGTTGTAACTGTTGATAATGTGACACTTAAAATGTTATTTTTGTTTACTTTGTAATTGAGTATTTACTATCATTCCATCAGTCGGTAAAAAAATGAATTGTTTTTTCCTTTTTATCAAAAGCTGTTAAGGGTTTTCCCAGGTTTTTCAGGACACACAAGGGAGCAGCCCAGTGCGAATTTCGATTCATGTTTCACATCTGTAATCCCTAACCCTTCATCACTTTCCACCTTGAACAATAATGACTTAGAGATTAATAAGCTTGCCTGTATCCCTACATTGGAATTACACTCATAAATAATGTATTCACACATTCAAGGCGGAAACATCAGCTGTGGATGTTGAGATAATGTTTCACAAACAGCACGTACCCAGTGAGGCCAGCCCTTGGATGCCACATCCAGCTCCGCCAACGCCGAGGGCACGGAGGTGCGGCCAACACCGGCCGATTGTCTGCAGGCACCTGTTACTGAAACGAGCGGGTTGCTGGCTGGGATAAAAAAAAAATTGAGTCATGTCAGTCATTCAATATTTGTAAAATAAATTTATCACGATCCCACCGCAGGTCTCTGTGCAGTACCATGGATGTAGTGGCGCCACCTGTAGAGAGATAATGTCTCTGCAACCTGCTCCGAGGGCCCAGATCACCTCCTGGCCAACTGGGTCAGTGGCACTCCTGAAACAACACACACACACACACACATACACACACACACACACACACACACACCATTTGTGTCCATATGACTGACTTTTAGCAGTAAGAGGAGGAAAATGTATATAAATGAGCATTTGAAGCAACAGCCAATGGGATGGTTTGGTGTACATTACTACTTAGTTCCATATTTCTGTCATTAGAAACTGCTTTAGTAACACAATCAGGTCACGAGGTATAACATATGTAATATATAAGAAAATGTTTTTAAGCATTAAACCCTTGCAAAAATGACTTTAAGGCATGCCTGTGCTTATCCTTATTCCCATTCCACAAAAAAAACACAAAGGTTTTGTACAGTTAAATAAAAATAAAATCTGCCTGCTACTATTCTTTTGCAACCCAGAAAACTCCCACATTTGTATGATTGTTTAACTGGGAAAAAATAGAAAGACCGCAGCTGGAAAATGCAGAGGTCAGCCAGTCCGCCACCTACATCCTATACCAGTTGTACATGAAGGAAAGAGAAGAGTATAACGCCCGCAAATCACAACCCAGTTTTTCCAATGGTACGGGCAACTGAATGACTGGATAATATGGCCACCACAATAGAGCTTTTCAGCAGTAAATAAAAAGGTGGCTTTGGTTTAGCCAGTGGGGCTGCTTTTTTTTTTTCTTCCAACAGGTCTGGATTAGATGTGGGATCATGAGTTCCAATCGAGTACCAGGAGGTTTGAAATGAATACCTCGAGGCCACTGCTGGGGAACCTGAAAATGGGCCCGAGTTTAACCTTCTAGCGGTTCGGTGACCCGAGGAAGACCTCGCAACGCGTGCCTTAGAATTGAGATTTTTCGGGTGACTGTTACAGTCTCCGACCTGTAAACCTAATTGAGAATCTGTGGAGGTGCCAACCTCGGAAAACTGAGGTGTCTGGAGTAATTCTGTAAGGGCTGAATGATCTCCTGTGACACGTGTTAACTTATCTCAACACAGCAACCGCTACCTTGCAACACAGAGGCTGCACAAACAGCGTGGATCGATGTTTGATCAAATTAAATGTGTTGCCGCAGAAGAATGCCATCGAAATAAAAATGGCGGTTACATTTTTAGGAAAATTTTGACAATTAATGACCCACAATAAAGATTATTTTTTTTGATTCCCCTTCCTCTTGCTGCTGCTCATGCATTGATACGTAACGCTAATATTACTAGCTCCAGCGCTACCTGTAGGTAACAGCCTGTAAAGCTCGGCAGTAGCAGCTGGCCAGCCAGAGGGAGCGGTCGGTCAGCAGGTTGGGGCAGTGGGAAATCTTGAGTATCAGTAGGTTACTTCCCGTGGCCTTCAGCAAAGCCTCCAGACCCTCCTCCATACAGCCTCTGGGAGGAAAGACGGACAGGGGTGAGACGTGGCTGCGCTGCTGCCGCGGTGCACAGGACAGCTGCTATTTGAAGTTCCTGTCAATCATTTTAAAGGGTGCGGTCCAGACCTGCTCTACATGTAAAGGGTCACGATGTGATTCGGCGGCATATAAATAAAATCTGACTTGACCCCTCCAGGAAATCTGGAGCAACATGGGGTCGAATGTCTTGCACAAGGGCACTTCAGCGTGCAGACGGGAGGAGTCGTGTGTCCAACTGGCAACTTTTGTGCCTTGTACACCATTGGGTGTACAAGGCTGAGTGTGTGAATGGGTGAATGCAAGATCCAGTGCAAAGTGCTTGGAAATCGAAAGGAGATAAACACATTATGTAAGTGGAAGTCCATTTACTATATATTCTATTCATGGAGGGAGCTTGTTCACGTTTTAATATGCATTATGTGTTTGTATATGTAGAATAAAGAAAATGGAGATGAACACTCATCAAGAAATGAATTAATATTGAACATAATGACTGGATAAACAGTAATAATGTCAACAAAATTAGTCAACATTTGGGAGAAATCATCACTTATTTATGAACGGGGCTTGAACTTTTTAACCGACAAATCTAAAGGTCAATGAATTTGTTGTTTCCTGTGTTCATATAGCTAAGCAGACATCATCGGACGTTTTGAGATAGATGAATATCAAGATATTCATCTTTTACAAAAACCCCCAGCCCGTGTGTGCACGGCAAGACAGCTACAATGTGGTGTCAGTATAGGCATTTAGAGACAAATGGCGTCCCTTGAAATGTCACAGTAAATTAAAGCACCTGCGGTAAATGCTGAACACAATCAAACTGCAGGGGGAAAAAAAAAATGTTATTTAATCATCCGTATCGTCTTTTGTTTCCAATCTCCCGTCACTGTTTAAGGAGTCGTTACGCATGCAAATGGCACTGTAATGATATAGGACTCATTTTATAAAAAGATCCTCTCTTCGCAAATAAGGTTTACAGGACTTTAGAATGTTTTCCCATTCGTCCATTCATCCTCACGCAAAGGCGGATTTTTTAACACACAGCACAGTAATGAGTAGGGTTTTTTTTTCATGCACTATATATACATTAATTATTGGACAACAAAAGAGTTTTTTGTCGATTTCAAAGTTTCTCTCATCATCCGATTATGAAGTGGTTACATTCAGGAGACGGGAAGTAAGCGCTGACAGTTACACTTGTATTTGCTCGCCAAATTATGTTCAAATATGAATTTAATATGAGATTTAAAATGAGGAAAAAAGCTGAATTGCGAATATGTGTTGCTGCTCCATATCAGCAGAGAATCCTCGAGGTTGACTGTTCATATATCATCATATATTTCATATACATAGTCCCTTAAGATTCAAATTCGTTCAAAAAGTGGGTTTGTATGTTGATTTTTACATTTCTTAAATGAATTTTCCCCATTTAAAATATACAGTACAAAAAAGCAATGCTCTTAGTAGACTTCATAGCCTAGAATAGATTCCTATTGCTTTAGGACGGTACATATCGTGGAAGCATTGTGATTACATTCACGTGCGATAACGGTCACACGTATTCGTGCTTCGCTATTATTTCATGCTTAATTTCCCTGGGGAGCATCTTCTTTCTGGGTTCACCACTTGCATTACAACTTGCTTTCTTGGATGACTGTTAAAAACTACACAAAATACAAAGATATAAAATTGTGCCGCACAAGCGATAGGGACACGACACATGAAATGCGTACTCTACTAACTACCCGGACCAAGTTGTCGAGGGAAGCTGGAAGCTGCAAGGAGTTCTTCAAGGTGAGAGCAGCGAGCAGCATCAATTCAGTTGATCTGACGGCGTCATGAGGCATATTTGAGTTGTGGGAGCTCACTCAGTGCGTACCAAACTAGAATTTTGATTTTCTCGCTCTCGTATTCATGTCCTGAATTTTTTTTCATATTTCAAGGATAAAATTAGCTCAAATCGCACCTCGTATAAAATTTGTATATAAAGTGATTTGTGTCTTAAACGGACAATGTCTTTTGACACTAAGTAGCATTAAAACCGTTCTAATAAGTATCCAAGAGTGATACAGGTGATAGTCTGTATCTCACCGTGTGCTTTTAAGGTAATCCTCCTTGGTTTCCTTCTTGCCACGCTGACGCGGTTTGAGGTTTTGCAGGATGAGGGAGTGTGTTTGAGTGCACCACTGAGACAACGTGCCCAGGAACTAAAAGAGAGACACTCCAATCAGTTGGCATCTTCCAAATCCAATGTTACCACAGTGTTGCAGCTAAAAATGTGTGGACTGTAAAGGCGGATCCACTTCCCACCTTGGAGGAAATGCGAGCATTCTCCAGCAGCACCCTGGTCCACACGGCAGGGTGACGAGCCACAAACTTCCAGTCGCGGCAGACCTCTGCGGCTCTCAGCAGGGTTTTAGTATCCAGGTAAGTGAAGATACAGAAGAGACCGGCTCGCATCTTCAGGATCTCCGGACTGATGACCTCGTTGGATTTGCACGGGCTCTTCTCATGACGACAGGGCTTATTGTAGACTCCCTCTGATCGACCTGCGTGGGGAAAACTTTGGTTATTGATTTGGTTCTCCGTTTGGTGGTAGATGATATATAAACCGGAATGACCAAGTAGTCAGTTGACAGTTCTATGCAGATGATGCGGTAATCTATCTTAGTCACCTACGGGGCTTGCTGAGGTGCTAACGATTTTCCAGGAAGATTTTCATCAATGGCTGCAACATAATCATATTGTACCAAATTTGAAAAAAAAAAATCGCAAAAAACTGTTCATATGTTGTTTTTTTTTCACTAAAGTGTACCTAGAACAATAAAAATCACTTTACAAAATGAAGAAATATAGAAGGTTACTGAAATCAAGTTTCATCTTAAACTCACATCTCCAAGTTGATAAATATCCAGTCATTCATTATCTATCCTACTAATCTTGCACTCAGGCCCCACGGAGTGTTGGAGCCTATCCCTGCAGTCACTGGATGAGAGACAAGGCCACCCTGGACCGGTCGCAAGTTGATCATGGAGCCACATATGCAGTAGAGACATTCAACCATTCACGCTCTCATTCACATGTCTGGGCAATTTAGTCTCCAATTAACCCGTTGCATGTTTTTATGACTCTCAGAGGAAATCTTGGGAAGATCATGGACAGATAAAGATATTCCAAAAGCAGTAAAAAAAAAAAAAAATCGAAATTACTTGAAATTAATAATAAACTATTTACCTATTCAGGCAGTTCAATTTTTTTAATGCTATAATCCCTTCTCATTGTCATCAACCAGGTGCTGAAAAATAATAGATAGAAAGCCCAAACACTGGCAATGCTGTCAAATACAGCACTAAAAAGATCTTATTTATGTAATCTTTAGTTTCACTAATTTTTATTTTCTCAAATTAATTCTCAAATGTCTACACTGTTTAGCTACAGCGCCACTTTCCAAGCTAATACAAAGACATAAAATTAACAGAGCAACCAGTGGTTACAACGAATAGTGACAATAAAAATACAAAATAGTGAATCTACATTTGAGAGAGTCAGGGATGTTCAACTCTGAACTCTAAAAGGAAAACACACTGTACCCATTACTCTCCATCTGTAGATGGAGGCTACATTTTGGTTTCACAGTTTTATGGTTAATAAGTCCTGCAGTTTTGGAGGTCAGTATGCTGATTAACTGTATAATGTAGGTTTTGTATAGTCTATCATTTCACAGGTCTATTAATATGCTTGTGTATATGTATTTCATTGTGTTTTACGGCATACTGTTACCATGTGGATCATTTACATTTTGTCTTTTTGTTTGATATTGTTCATGTCAAAGCCAAAGTAGGAGAAAAAATTTGCAATAGCTATCAACTCTGTATTGGACATCAGTTGCATACTTAGTATTAAAACAATGTTAAACTGAAGAAATTCTCCTCTATTCAAGTCTAAAGATCATTTTCAAAATGATCCTTTTTAAAATGATAAACAATATCTGGCAGATCTACCTGTAACACGTTTGTGAGCCGTTTGTAGGGATTTACTTTACAGATACATCAATATTGAGAGTATTTCAGTAATATAAGCTTAATGACGAAGAAATAAATACAATCTTCACAAACATATTTTCCGTCATTCAAAAAGATCAAAAAGATCTGTTGCAAAAGGGATTTTACGACAGATTCCTCAGATATCTAGACCAAACACCTCCATGATTATGTTCAACCAATCACGGGCCACAAGCTGAAGGTGCTCCGGCAGTTTATATAATCACATCACGAATAATGTTGCATCACGTTGGTTATTTGCGTCTGTACCCTCCACGCGTAAAGACCTTTAGAATCTGAATTTCACACATACACAAAGATTTTTCTCTTTTAACCAAAAAATAAGATCAGGGGCCTTTTTAACACTGAAACTTACTCATACATAATCCTGCAAAGAAAAGCTCAATCGTTCAAAGGGAAACCAATAAAGAGGATCAAAAAAAAAATGATGTAAGCACAATTAAACAAATGCATTTTATTAAGGTTTACTTTAATGTATTTAAAGAATCCGGGGAGAAAAAAAAAGGACAAAAAAACCCCCCATCAGTGTTGCAAAAGTATTCAGTCACATGGTGGCGCCAACCTTCAAGCCTTAAAATGAGATTACATAATATATTCTCTTCATTTTCGTCTTCTGTGTTGCTGTGTATTGGCTGACCAAGTGTCCAATCCAAGCCCCGCTTATTCCTCCAGGCGAGATTGTTCCTAGATGACTCATTTTCATCTTTGGCCTTGAAAGGCGTCTGCATGAAACCATCAAGGCTATGAACCAATGCTTTCACTCACTCTCTCTTCCTCTATATCTTTCCCTTCTCACATACAAACACACACACACACACACACATACACACCACCTACGCTCAAGACTGGCAAATGAGCTAAAATAAAAATAAACTGTGTGTTACATGCAGCAAAAAAAACATAAAAAAAATTGGGTGCATACGCACCATCTGATAAACTTGGCAAAGACTTTCCAATTAGGAGGCTTACGTCATAGCAGAGAAATGTCAGCAACGTGTTACATTGGGTAGATGCTGTACTTCAAAAAACTGTCATGCAATTTGGACCCAGAATATTAAGAAAAAATGGTGGGTAAAACCGAATTTACCCCACCTGTTACAATGAGCGCTGGCTCCTGACTAGACAGGAGATTTACGAGAAAGATGGTGGATGTGCAACAAAGTGGGATTAACTCTCTGAAAAACATACTCCGGGTCACCTGTAGACCCAAATTTTCCTAGATGTGTGAATAAAACAGGGAACGGTAGTATGTGGCCCTCGTGCAGGGAAATCTCCACTTCTCAACCAATGACATCTGCAGCTTCCCCTACGACTGTGACTGAATGATCCCCCTCTGGTGGGAGATACCGATCACTGTGTGAAACCACTGCTTCCCCTCAAGTCATGACTCTGCTAAA
The DNA here is from genome assembly GCF_037954325.1 of Fistularia commersonii. NCBI lineage: Eukaryota > Metazoa > Chordata > Actinopteri > Syngnathiformes > Fistulariidae > Fistularia > Fistularia commersonii. The sequence continues at coordinate 13,391,469 of NC_141295.1, forward strand.
TGCACAAATCCTCAAGGTACTTGAGACATCATGTCATACACTAACAACCTTTATCATTTTATTTATCTAATATTTGCACAATTTGCACACACATCACCTTGTCACTTAAACAAACATTGCAAACTGCAGACTGTATAATGTTCCTTTGGGGCGGCACAGCGCCGCAGTGCTTCACAATTCCGCCTCATAGCCTTGTTTGCATCTTGCTCCGCATGTCTGCAGGGATTACCCCGGGTTCTCCGGGGTCTTCATTGGAGACCCCAAATTGCCCGTTTGAATGACTAAGTGAATGGTCTATATGCCCCTGTGAACGACCGGTGTAGGGTGAACCCCGCCTCCAGCCAAATGACAGCTGGGATAGGCTACAGCACCCCTGCGCCAATGAGTGCAGGATAAGCAGTATTTGTAATGGACGGATGAATGGATTGGTGGACAGATGAGTGTAAACAAGTGAGTGAATGGTTGTGTGTCTCTATATTCGGCCCTGTGATAAACTGCCGACCGGTTCAGGGTGAACCCTGCCTCTCGCCCAATGACAGCTGAGATTAGCCTCGGTAACCCCGTGTCCCCGACTGCAGGGTAAACAGAAAAGATAATGAATAATTGAATGAATGAACAAATGTCCTTGTCCAATCATTGTTTACCAATTGTTATAAGGTGCAACTGTCAACAAGTGTCAAATTCCATGAATGTGTTAAAAATTCTGAATCTGCTCATGAATGAATGAAATTAGCTATGTAACTTGGCTTGCTCACTTATCAACTACAGTATGGTCCGGGTAATGCCAAAGACATCAATACTATCAATCAAAAAAAAGTCGATACTGATTACTTGTAGTAATTCCTGTCAAAATCTTCTTGTCTAGGCAACTGGACTTGAATTTCTTCACTTGAAGACATTTCACCTCTCATCCAAGAGGCTTCTTCAGTTCTAATGACCTATGGGGAGTTTCATAACATAACTGCCAGGTTTTGGGGCAGGTCTAGGTTGTGGTGGCTTGTTGTGTAAATATAAGTGTTGATCTGCAGAAAGTAGGTGTAAGGGGGTTGATATGCTAATGTGAGTGTTGTTTGTTGGAAAAAGGAGCAATTTAGTGGGATTACCTGGATTGGAATGTGAAAAGGTAAAGATAAAAAAGGGAGTGAAACCTGTTGAAGTTCATGTGAATGTTACCGGGGGCTGGTTCTGGTGGTGGGTCTTTCCCGGTTCTTTTGAAGGTGCAGATGTGGCTGGTCCGTGTGTGCAAATCTGTCTTGGTATTGATTCCGCTATGGTGTTGTATGTTTGTGTAAGGTTTTGTCTGAGGCCCTCACCTCTGTTCAGAGATGGTTTTTCTATTTTGACAATGACGGCTTCTTTGACTCCTCTCTCGAACCATCAGTCTTCTCTGGCCAGAATAGGTCATTGATGCCTTCAAACGAAGGCCCCTTGTCCTTCAGGTTCAAAACCTCCTGTCCTAAAGTGGCTCTCCTGTGTTTTGGGCCATCCATTTGTCCATTTGTGCAGAGGTTGTTTGGTCTCTCCAATGTAGACATCATCACAATCCTCAGTGCAAGTGACAGCACCTTCAGGTGCAACAGTTTTTGCCTCAGGGTGTTGTGGGGTTTGAAATGTACCGGTATATGGTTTTTGTTGAACACCCTTTGGAGTTTCTACCAACATCACCAACATACGGTATGACAATGTTCTTGATGTTGTCTTCATCTGTTTTACGTTTCTGCATCTGATGGATTCTGATTTGTCAAAGGCCCAATTACGGTAGCCACGGGATCTCAGGGCTTTCCTAACATGTTGTAACTCGGTCTTGCTTCCTTAAGCAGTTGAAGGGGTGCTCTCTTACACCGTTGGTGTAGAGTTCCGATTGCCCCCAGTTTGCGCACAAGGGGGTGGTGTTAGTCGCAAAAAGATACTAGTTGGCGTGTGTTGATTTCCTGTAAATCTTGATGTCCAGGCTTCTGTCCTGTTGGATGTGAATGCAACAGTCCAAGAAGGGGAGTTGGTTAGAGCTGACATTCTCCCTTGTGAATTTGATGTGGGTGTCTATCATGTATAGGTGAGTGGTGAATGCTTCTACCTCATTCTTCTTGATCTTGACCCATGTGTCATTTACATATCTGAACCAGTGGGTTGGCAGTGTTCCCCTGAATGAAGCAAGGGCCTTGCTCTCAACCTCCTCCATGTATAGGTTCGCCACTATGGGGGATGCAGGCGCATCCATGTTTTTGCTAGTGGAAACCGCTGTTGAACTGAAAATAGGTGGTCTCTGGGCACAATTCCAGTAGGGTGCAGATGTGATCTGTGGAGAATTGTGATCTGTTTATTAAGATTTTGTCCTTGACAAGGCTGGATTGCATCCAATGTAGGGATACATGTGTTGTCACATACAACATAGCCAAACAGGTTAAAAAAGATTTTGTCAATCCCATTAAGTTGCTCCTTTGTTCCAACAAACGGCAACCACATTAGCTTAAAAACCTCCCTGCCATCTAATTTCTGCAGATCAACTCTTTCATTTACATAAAAAACCACCATAACCTAGACCCGCCCGAAAACCTGGCAGTTATACTCGGACACTCCCCACAGGTCATAGAACTGATGATGAGGGGTGAAACGTCTTCAAGTGGAGAAATTCAAGTCCAGTTGCCAAGACAAGAAGATTTTGACAAAAATTCACCATGGCCTAGATGACAACTTCCACAGACATATTCCATTACTTTGTTTAACCTTCATGTTCACATGCACACGCAAGGTGGATGTAAAGTGCTGATTATTGAAACTGTTCCTCTAGTATCACAGTGACTGCAGGCCCCTGGTACTGTGCCTGTGATTGGCATTTTTGTGCTTTTGTTTTGCTTATCAGATGTTCTGACAATTTTCTGAATTTCTGAAAATAACTGGTATCACCAGTACCTGTACTGGGGCGATATCCGGCCCTGCCGTGGTGAGGATAGGGGGCTGCCGACAGCTGGACCTCTGCCACAGCTCTCCTCTCTTGCTCCCACATCTCCACCTCAGACTCGGTCGTCCGAGAGCCCACGTCCGACACGTCCCCCTCCTCACCTTCGGTGCTGTTCCTGTAAGGTCGCCGCTGCCAGTTCTGAATAGCCTGTTTACGGAGACCCCAGTTTCTCGACCCTCCTCCGCCGCAGCCGGGCGAGCGCTCGTAGCCCCCCTCGCCCAGGCGGCACTGCATATGGTAGTACTGGGCCTCAGGGCACTCCTCCATGGGGTGCATCTCCACGCTGTCACTATCATAACCCCCTGAGCCTTGCGATACTGATTTGATTCGCCCCGATGCCCTGCAGACAAAAAAAAAAAAAACACACAAAAAGATGTAAAACCACATAGTAAGTTGTCACTGCAATATTTGGAAGCATTTTTTTTTTCAATATCTGAGATTCTCCTTGGGTCATACCTCAAGACATGCAACATAATAAATCAAGTGCTTCCCCTGCATGAGCAGCTTAATTCAATTCTACTTTTTAAATGCAGAATCCAGCCGCAAATAAATCCGATCCGGATAAAATCTCTTAACTCGGTATCAAATAAATCACTGGCCTTGGTTCATTTTCTTGTGAATGCGTCGTAACTTGCAATTGTTTTTTTTTTTTTTTTTTTTTTGATTCTGTCAGCTAATTTCTCGCAGATGCGGGCTATTCTTACAAAGATGTTCCTGCTGTGCGAGCAAAGAAAAAAGATTAAATGAACCACATTCACCGATACAGATATTTTACATACTTAACTGATACCTTCATGATACAGTCATTTGCGTGTTTTTGTCGGTTGAATGCAGGCTTTAACTTGTAAACAATGGTGGACACATTGAGAGCCTTTGAAAAAAAAAAAAAAAACAAGAAGACGGCACTTGATTTCAGAGGATGTGGAGAACGAGGGCAGCATTTGTGCGTCTACACTACCTAAAATAACCCCACAGTCGACATTAGTAATGAGCAGTTACGAATGTCAGCTTTTGGAAAAACTAGGACGTTCTTCTCTCTTTTTACATCAGTCCTCCTCTCTTCTTTCTCTCAACAAAATGAAGAAAGTTGAAGTGTGTGTGCATTGAAATTATTTTATACAAAAATACATAAACAGTCGAGACTGCTGGTCACATGAGTGGATAGTTGAAGTGCCTCTTCTATTTAAATCTGTATTAAGTGCAGTGATGATTTGATGGCATAAATTGGGACAAATGCAAAAAATAGATTTCCAAAACATCAGTATATGATCCTAATAAAGCAGGTTGAGCGGCAGTAATTGAAAAAAATAGGAGAGCCATATTATGTCACAACACTAAATCTGCAGCATTGACCTCAGTCACTAGCAGCATCTGTTTAAAACTTGTTAATTAATCATTCGGAGTACGTATCAGAGCCACTACACCTGTTAGATCCCGCTGCTTCTGATGTCTCATGTATGAGGACACAGAGCTAAATTTTTTTAAAGCATTTATTGCCATATGCAAAGTAAGGCAGCGTGTGTCCCTGTATGATCAAACTCTTACTTTGATGTCTGCAGTTTGTTTCAGACAGTGTGATAAGATGTTGGTAACATAGAAGAGAGAAAAAGAACTTAGAAAAGACATGATATAAATTAACATAACAAAAAACATAACAAAAAACATAGCATAGCATAGCATAACATAACACACCACAACACAACATAGCATAGCAAGGCATAATACAACACAACACAGTGCAGTGCAACGCAATGCAACACACAGTAAGTAGCACAACATAACACAACAGAACATACCACAATACAACACAGCATAGTATAACGCAATGCAACTCACCGCAAAGCAAAGCAAAGCAAAGCAAAGCAAAGCAAAGCAAAGCAAAGCAAAATAAAGCAAACCAACATAACATAACATTACATGAAATGACATGACAGCAGCATAAAGGGCATTAAAGAGGGTTTGATTGGACCAATCAGTCTGAAGTGTGTGATTGGAACAAGCTTTATGAACACTGCATAAATACCACTTTATCTATTACTTGTTGTGTAGTTGTCAAACTGAGCTGATAACCTGAGACAGAAGGCTCCCTGCGTCTTCTGCCGTCAGTGACTCAACGGGGGAGGGAGGGGTTGGAGGTAACATTAGAAAACACACAGAAAACAAACTCACACATGCCAACTGAGAATGACGGCAGAGTAAGTCAGAGTTTTTCTTCAACGTAGTCGTTTGTCTGAAATCTTCAACAGAGACCCTGAAATACGTCAGCGGGACCCCATGTCATTACAGAAAAAAATATCTGTGCGGCACCGATGTATTTGAATGGGGAACAAAATGTCCGGTCTTTTTATCAAGAAATTCCCAAGATTAAAAAAAGATCAATTACAAGCTCTTGCACATTTATCATATTTAATTATAAATCCTATTTACAATCATTTTTCATTTTTACTAGAGAGAATATTTCTATTCTTTTTGTCAGCTTAATGGTGTATATGGTCTTATTGATTCCCAGGTGTTTAGGGGAAGAGCCATGCTATAAATACACATCATTTAAAATGAATTCTCATTAAATATAGTAATGCAAAGGAATGCATTGTCATTTCAAAACAGGGTCAAGGAAATGAACTCGATGTCTATTGCCTTTCATTCCACCTGATGCGGGAGGAGCAAGATCTCAGAAATGGCCCCAAGGTACGTGGTCTTAAATGCAACACTCTCACCGTTTTAACAATTTTTTTTAAAGTTCTGCAGCTGCAGCGCCCGCAGACATTTCTCCACGTGCCAGACACTGTGCCCCGCGGGCCAGAGGCAGCAAGCCACCGGCAAACCATTCGGGAGCACCGGGGGGAAGCAGATGTATTTTCACACAGCTTGTGTTGCACTGCTGCAGCTCCCGATAATTGGTGGGAAACAAAGTCTGACAAGAATGACCAAAATCAAGGATTCGTGCAGATGAATGGGCCCTGAGAAAAGATAGACGTGGCACTTGACCTCTCCTTTCCCCCCCGGTATATCAGATATTATACTGGAACTGAGAGATTAAATAATCCCTCCTTTCCCTCGGGGTGGTCTTGTGACTGTGCTGAGTTACCCGACAAGCCGCGCAGCTTCTCAGACACTGCGGACAAAACTGTTTAGGAATGGAAGCCAAAGGTCTGGTCACATTTGTCATCATCCGCAAACGGAGGAACAAAGTGCTGACTTACCCTGTGCTGGGGGAAGAACGCCGGTCTGACACTTGGTACATGCCCCTTGTGCTCCCAGAGATGCTGGCGTGTCTCTGGAGATGCACATGAAGAGGTACACAGAAAACATAAAGGTAAAACAGGTAAGTAAAAAGTAACTGACCGTGGAGAGATTGCTCTCTGACCAAGGGCGGGGCTGCGGCTTCATCCCGCGGATCACAAATAAATCGTTCAAAAATAAATTCTCACTTAAATCACTATAATTTGCAGATTAAAAAAGACACCAAAAAAAAAGAAATGAAAGAGAGCAAATCCAACAGTGGCCTATTCTGCTGTTACCATGGTTACATTAATTCAAACCGGTTCTCACACGTCGGCTTATGTTTGGCAAACACAACATTGTAAAGAACTGGAATAAACAACTGACTGGTGTTTTGGCTTCCTTTATAGATTTGCCGTTTACTTGGAGTTAATCATTCAAATTAAAGGGGATATCTTTTAGATGTTGTGTTTTCAGCGAGAGCTGAGGAGGAAAGATGGTGGCAGGAAGTGTGAATTTACCAGTGAACAGATGGTAACATTGAACCCACTAAACTCGCACTTCCAAGCAACTTCGGATAAACGCCCATACAAATCTTTGCACGGGAAGCTACAAACATCTCCCTTGCAAAGGCTACGAGTTGGGAGGAGACGCAGTTACCTGAGATTATGTGTCAATATTGTGATGATCTGAGTTTTATGAGCCTTTAGTTATCTTAGATCTTAACCTTTTTTCAGAAACAGGAATCTTTAAGGGGCGTCTGTTTAAATAAAAAGAGGTTTTAAAGCTCTCTGAGGATCAGAAATACCGACTTGGTAAATGTCATCCGCGGCTTTGCAATATTATTATATGGATAAGAAGTAAACTGGATATTTTCATTTACTGGATATTTATATTTTCAATCTTGATCTTGAATTTCTAGCAGTCTCTGGATCATTTAATATTTGCCTCATTCATAAATGTATGTGCTCAGCATTTTAATTTCTTTATCATATAATTTTAGCTATTTGGAAGATAGTGGTAGTACTCCTGTTATCATTAGCATCACCAACCACTCGAGACAGAAGACCACCAGCATTGAGCTCGGATCTGTCCAAGGTCTCTGCAAAAGGCAGTTTGCGGTCTAGACCTGCTCTCCATGTAAAATGTCATGACCCAACTGCATTGTGATTTGGCGCCATATAAATAGAACCTGATTTGACTTGGAGTGTTGTGACGCTGAGCCCCCTGTTTGCTCCCGATGGTCTGGTTAGCACCTCGCTTGGCTGCCCGGCCGCCACTGGTGTGTGAGTGTGTGAATAGGTGACTTCAGTGCAACTGACTTTCAAAATGCAGTACGAGTGGCGATCACTTACCATTAACAGGGCTAAATACCGAGTGGGACATATTAAAAAATGAAGCAACGTTGATATTGTTAAGTTTTTGAGAAAATAAGATCTTTGTAGCTGTGGAAGGAAACTGTTAAGAGTGATGGCTGACCCTGCAATCTGTCTGTCTCTCTGCCTAAAGCTGCCCGTGCATTGATGCATGCTTTGCCTTGAGACGGTGTGTACGTCCGCTTGCGTGTGAACCGCCACCAGGTGGAACTCGGTGCACCTGACTGGCGACATGCCACAAAGGGAAAACGTGCATAAACAGGGACACTCCCGCTGCCTCTCCCTCATGCCTGTAACTCACACAGATGCATTCTGGCTTCACGCCAGTGTAAACCGACCAGTGAGAAAACAGGAAAGCATTCCTGGCCGGCAACCGCTGACAGCCGAGCGGGGACGAATCACCCAGTGGTGGGAGGGACAAAAACACTCTTCTTTATCTTGTACTGATACACATTTGGGCTGTATTTTTTCGACGCACCAAAACAATTAAAAGTATATTTTAGTGGGCAAATAACTTAGCTTGTGAGTGATCAATACACCTCTTTTCAGAAATACTTCCCTAGCTGTGAAACCTCTCTCTTAGAGGATATGTGTGCCATTTTTTGTTGCCATGACAGCGAGACTGAGCATCATATGGCAAGGATGTGTCGACAGGTCGATGCCGCTGCCGTCCATCGGGAGTAAAAATACGGTGCCAAAGTCTGCAACATTTTGAATTCATCCCACAAGGATAAAGACAAGAAAAGTGTCGAGAAAACGTTAGTGTTGAGTGGCCCAATTCAATTTTCTACATTTATAAATGAAAATACAATGTGTAAGGGTGCCTTATTACATCCTTATTCATCTGCATAACCCTAAAACTAAAACATGACACTGGTAGAGCACATTTTTTTCTTGTGTGGAGCCACCATCTTTCCTGTGTAACTATGTCAATGTGAAACCGAATGAACTGAGGATGCAGAAAATATCTTGGGCGATCAGAGCGTGAGATACAGCTTCAGCGAGCCTAATCTTCTGATGAGAAAATGAAACAGCTATTTCCTCTAAGGCGGATCTGTTCAAAAAACATATCCAGAAACCTTGAGCAAGAGTAAAAACCGGTTTCCATGGTAGCACACACAGTTTGTGAAATTAAACAGGTTGTGTGTATCCACTGAGGTTCCGGAAAACAATTTGAATAAGTGACCTTTTTTTAAAAAATCCAGTTGGGTTACATATCTCTAATTGAGGATGAGGAGTGAGACTGAGCTGAAACTGAAAGTTGCTGTACAGTGAACGGCGTGGGCAGCGGAGGACAGCGATCACCGTGCAGCAACCAACTTGAGTTTATGAACAATTACACCAAATGCATATATACATATATATTAATTATTTTACAATAAAGTCCTTCTGAGATGATGGCACTTCATGTATTTTACACGATGATGAGTGAAAGTAAGCGTCAAGCACATCGGAAGTACTTGTGGAGTCTCTGAGTCCATTAAGAGTTTGACCTGCGCTGCGTTACAGGAACAGTACTCAATGTAATCAATGCCTCGGCTCAATTCTGGACTAATGAGCTGTGGATTTGGTTCATTAGAGACCAAAAATTGCCCAGAGGTGTCAATGAGTGAGTGAATGGGTTAATGTCTCTATATGACATCTGAAAGAGGCAGTGAATGATCTAAGTATCTATATGGCATGTAAAAGAGAGAATGAATTGAATGTCTAAATGTCTAAAACTACCCCAGTCCCAGCAAGACCCTGAGCACAGGCTAAATTGTATAGATGATAAATGAATGAATGAATGAATTAGGGTGAGCTGTTTTTGTGCATGTGTCTCATTCATAATTTCTTATGTAATAATGTTAACTAAACATGATCAAATTGTGACTGGAAACTGGTGACGGTCTCAACTTATTTGAAAGCACTCTACACTAGAGAGCATTCACTCATTCACACACACACACTGATGGTGGCAGAGCTTTCATACGAGGTGCTAACGTGGCCGTCGGGAGCCATTTGCAGTTCAGTGTCTCACCAAGGGACACTTTGGCGGAAGACAGGAGCCAGGAATTGAACGCCCGACCTTACCATAACAGAGAACTAAGTAACTACCAACTAAGTTGACTACCAACTTAGTCACAGCAATATACTATTCGACATGGCTCGACACGGCACGGCATGACACAGCAAGATACAACTGTTACACGATACGATACATTGCGATGTGATATAATGATGTGATATGATATTATATGATATGTTGCATTGCGATGTTTTCAGAATGCTGAAATGCGATACGGTGTGGTGCGGTGCTGTGGGGTGCAGTACAATATGTTGTGATGCAATACAATTTGTTGCGATGCATTGCAATACAATATGTTGTAATATTATATGATATGGTGTGATATGTTGTCATATGTTCCAATGTGATACGTTATGTTGCGATATGATACTTTGTAATACGATATGTTGTAACACGATATGCTGAGATGCGATACATTGCGATATAATATGTTGCCTTGTGATACGTTGCATTGCAATACATTGAGTTGCGATACTTTGTGATTTGATACGTTGCGTTATGATACATTGTGATATGTTGCAATACAGTATGATGCGTTGTGATATGTTGTGATACAATACAATACGTTGAGATGTGTTGTGGTACGATAAAAAAGTATATATGATACAGTAAAATATGGTACAATACAATACAATATGATATGATAAGAAAACATAAAAAATAACAGTATGGGAGTCACCCGCACCTGGCGGCCATTGCCCTTTGTGGCCTGAAGACTGCAGCGTCCCAGGCTGCCGTTCGGCGTGGTGCCACAACTGCTGATGATCTGCAGCTGCTTTTCGGCGCGGTCGGCTCGATCCAGCAGCTCCTCGATGAACTGCTGCAGGCGTACCTTGGCGTTGGCTTCTCGTGCCGCAGTCTCCTGCAGAAACTGATCGATCTGGGTGACCTCCCTGAGGGAAAAGCGGGGGCAGAAGTGTTTAAGTGGATAATTCTGTGTGACAACACACACACACACACAAAATATATAGTACTTTCCTCAAGTCTGTCTGGTTAGAAAATCTAAACGAAATCTTATGACCTTTGCTTGTGGCAAGAATGCAAGACTGCCACAAAATGGATATGGGTTTATAAATCAAACAGTCCATATGACAGAGGAATCTATTCATTTTAAACCCATTTTTCAAAACACAAACCAGCTGTCGTCCTGCCCTTTCTGCATGGGGGCTCTACACGCATGGTTCACGCCTGAGATAAATACCAAAGACAAACACAGAGGGGAGGTAGGGACGTAGATGTGAAGAGGTGAGCTGGATATTTACACTGTAGCTGCACCGGAGGAGTAAGATCCTGTCAATAAACAAAGATTTATTCCAGGAGCTTGATATCAGGAGTCACGCTTTTACCTGAGGGGGTTTAGAATTTGAACAACTTTCTGTGCCCCTTTGACTTGACAGCCTTAGTTGCTGTGTGGAAAACAACTCTTAAAAGGAACAGCAGAGGAGTCGGCCTCACAGGTGAATAAATGGTAAGTATGAATGGCAAAGGTAATTAATATGTGTACAACATCGTTGGTTCAAGGACAACGCGTGAATCACTCAAATTAAATGTGTAAAACTGAACCCTTAAAAAAACCTAATCTAATCAAAATTTTGTGAAGTGTATATTCAAAAAGATGGAAGAATTTTCCACTAAGCTGTTTGAGTGTTACTTTTATTTTAATAAAAGGTGAGAAAAAAGAGGTTCTTATCCATTTTTTTTATTTTTTATTTATAAGTACTGTATAATGATTTCATTTTTTTCAGAAAAGATGAAAAACATAACTAGACTCCCAGATTGCCCGGCTCCGTCATCTTCAGTTAACTACATTTAATGTCACTGATAAAACTTTAAACAGCAGATAAATAATAATATTCTCCCCCATGATTATTTCCTAATCGGGCGAGTCTTCATACATTCACCATCTATTCCGCAAACTCCACACCCTTTCAGAATCAAACCAGGTACTATTGCTGTGGGATGGAAGCACTGTGCCGCCCTTACTGTCTCTGGATCAATAATTGGAGTATAAATCATTCATACTGGCACTGCCCTAGTGATCATCAGCAGACTGGTAACGGTGAAATCATATTAAAACTAAAAGATGTAAAAAAAAAAAAAGGACACCTCTTGTATCTTATGGGATTAATAATTGATCATTTTTCAAAGTTTTTAACTTGTACTTAACAATTTTTGCTCAGTCTTCAAATCAGTTACTCGTCCACTACAAAAGTCACTCGATCACAACCGATGGAAAGTATTTGTTTTAATTTTGGCTGTAAAACAGGGGAAGCACCAACCACCTGCTGCCTTTTCTATAAAAGATATATATTTTCCTTTTTCGCTGCGTCTCCAATCGATTTCATGACAACATGAAGGAATTTGAGGAAGTAAAGACGGGCAGTTGAAAAGTGCGCAGCTGTTATTCTTTCTTGCACTGATGCAGGCTGAGGGGAAAGGCCTTTTTTTTTTTTTTTTTTTTAAAAAAACAACAAAACAGAGCACTTAGCATAACTAGCAGTGAAAGAAACAAAGAGCTCTCGATTGAAAAAATGATTTCATGTCAGTCTTCTGCAAATTATTGTCGTGTTTTTGACCCCTAAACCCATCATTATAAATGATGAAATTGGAATTGTGTCTATACATATGCGTGCATGCATGTGGACAGCAATAGAGTCCTGGATCTGAGGTTAACAGGGGCCTCCTGCCCAAGATGTTTACGCAATGAACAGTAGGTTTTCCCTTTAAATGAGATCCGTTTGATCTGGAGGTCATACACTTTAGTGCTATTGGAGTTTGCATCATCTGTTTTTCTGTTCTTCTATTCTATTCCCATTTCCGATGATCCAGAAAGTAAACACACACTGACGACTGCGGCTCGTCCTGAGTTGAGTTCAGTCTCCAGTAGAGGCCACCGAAGTGACTGTTTAACTTGCAACTAAGCATTTTGTGTCTTTTTTTTATTTGGATTGAAGTCTGAGTGTGTGTGTGTGTTTATGTATGTGCAGGTTGTTTCCGGGGACGGATGCAACAAGCTCCGTGAGAAGGGATACATTGGAGGAAAAATAAGAAAGCGTTTCCGGTGTGTAGGGGCTGTGCACTGAGGCGCAACAGCGCCCGGCTGTCTAATCATCTTGCTGTTGAAATCCCTTTGGATACTGAAGCGAATTTGGAGTAAGATTGAAAAAAAAAACTAAAATATGGTGGGCTGAAAAAGGGAGGGGGAGAGGCAAATTCTTCCTCACATCCCAGGAGATTGGGAAGGAGAAAGGGCAGAAATGGAGAGGTGGTGATAAAAGACAAGGATTGAAGCTGATAAAACCCTGGAAGGCGCGGGAAAGGGGGCACGGAGGCCGTGGGAAAAACACGACGCGGAGACTGAAAAATGATAGAGAAAAAGAAGAAAGAGAGAAATCTGAAGACATAATGAAAAGGAAGGTTGACAGGGAAGGAGAGCAATGGGATGTGGCTGTTTTCTGTCAACAGTGCTTATTTAAACTCTCTCTCTCTCTCTCTCTCTCTCTCTCTCTCTCTTCTCCCTTTCAATGCCACACACACACTCTCTATTCTTAGCATGATTCATTCTAGCTGTTGGAAAATAAAAGCTCAAGGTGACAAACGTGCCCATGTGTGTGTTTACCCAGACACTGGGATGTTCTGCGTTGTGTCAGGGCAATCACGTTCGATGTCGACCTGATATTTATTTTGTGTTCACATTTGCCAGGCAAAATTGATAGCGGTTATAATTCGGTCGCATTTTTCAGTATAAAACATTTTTTTCACTGTCCTTGGTTATTACACATTAATAGAGTTTTTCCAGTGAGTAGATCCCACTCGCTGGCACCTCCGGACGTGTGATAGAGACAGGGTTAAGTAGTTTAGACCAATAAACACAATAATTGTGGTGAATGTAACGACACGAAATGTGACTGTGTCTTCCTCAGGCAAAAGGTGGTATTAATGCTAGTAGCTCATGTTATCACGTCGTGCCATGTTGTCACAGAGCACTTTGCACAACGCAGACATGCCCACTCCCCATGAAGATTAAGACAGCGAGATGCTCACAAATTGGAAATGAAACACTCAGAAATAAAAGAAAAAAATGGTTAACAAAGTCCTGACTTCAGTTCTATGGATAATTCAATTTGTGATCCATGAATGCACCACTTTATCTTACTGAATCCTGAGTAATGTGTGTACAATTGAATGAAAACAATGTGCATTTTTTTCTAATTACTAAAACTTGAATGACTAATATGATTTTTTTCTAATAAAGGCAATTTCCACTAATCAAGCCTTCAGAATTCTACCTAGCCAATGAGCTTCAAGATTTCAAATCCTCTATTTTCCTAAATAGACGCGCAATCCTTGCAGTTACAGGAAGGGACCAGATTGTCCTTGGCGGTTTCATTCACAAGGGACAGCTTCGCTGTAATTCAACAGTTTTGTCTTTCTAACCATCTCCGAGGAAAGGTATTGCCTTCCTACCCGCTAGCACCGTCTGCACTCCATCCTCCGTTCCACATCGATCGAGTCGTTTCATGAGGACGCAATGGAAGGATAGACATTTTGTGTTCGCAAATGATAATAAATGGTAACGTGAAACGATGGATGGCTTTATATCCAGAGACAGTATGGCAGATACATCAGGCATGAATAATAAGGTGTGATTTTCTGATGGAGTCTCTTTAAATGTTAATTGGAATCTCCGGTCAGCCGCTTTCATAGTTGTCGTCATTGTCATCTCTGGCCGTTAATTGAAAATAATGCCTCATTAATATTTAAGAGCTGAGATGACTGACTGAGGGTCTGAGTAAAAGACATAGATGGCATCTTTTTGGTTATTAATAAAGGTGGCCCGCTCTTGTGACACTTGGTTTTGACACGTTGATCAAACAGCGTTAATGATGCCGTTCGTGTATACAGTGTTTACAGTCTCCGACGGAAAATAGCAAATGGTATCCCGAGAACACGATATGGGGTGTGGGGAAAATGTTTTAATGGCGCTCGACAAATAAACTGCAAATTTCAAATTCCAAAAGGTTGGAGTCGGCGAGAGACATAGAAGCGGTTGTTGATTTAAAATGTTTCGAAGATAATGACAAGCTCAGAAGATTCACTGCGAGAGAAGAAGATAAAGAAAACTTGTCTTGAGGACATAAAACAGGTTTTGAAGCATTTGTGAGAGCCCGGGATGCGGCAAGCGGCCTTTTCATAGAAGAAGAATTGTGACACAGCAAATCTGATCTGACCTTCAAAATACATCACTTCGACAATTAAACTATTTCACGACTTCCTGTTGCTTAATTCGCCATTTTTCTTTTATTGCCAGTTTTCTTGCTGAGTTCTGGTACCGTTTCATGACATTTTAAGGTAAAATGATGCCGTTTTTTTTGTCAGTGTTTTGCTAATTTTGCACGTGACTTGTTGACTTGTTTATTTTTCACCTTTTCTTATTATTCTAAAACTAATACAATGAATCTGTGCATGGTAGAGTAGCTAGAGTAAAAAAATTAGTCCATTACAATAAGTAAAGTAAAAAAGCATTTTATCTTGACCTTTCGCAGTATAGATTCTTAACTGGTTACATGAAAACACACACAATGACACATTGCGTAGTTTTCATCCTGAACATCTAACTGAGATAAGATAAGGTGCGATCAAAACCTGATTTTTCTGAACCCTGATTTTTTCCTGAATTTGTGGCGCCTCCTTGAGGCCACGGCTCCCTTAACATTTGCCTGGATTCCCTAATGGGCCAACCAGCTCTGGTGGTATAGATAAGACAAGACAAGATAAAATATTAATTCCATAGTGGGGAAATCCACAGTATTAACAGAAGCAAGGGCAGTGAGCTTTTAGGCTGCGGCTTTCAAGTTACATTTTATTGTGATTCTTTTAATAAAAGGATCTAATAGAAAAATAGAATCTGGCCTGTGATTTGTCCAAAGCACTGGGGCTACGCAAGGTCACGATTTTGAACGGAATTCATATTAAAAGAATAATGGACACATTTATATGTTTGAGTTAAAAGGGTTTGCTCTAAAAAGAATTGTGATCACTGGCACGGGTTATTATTATACAATATTATATAACAGCTGTGATATTGAATACACATGCATACCTGGATGCAGAAAAAAAAAAAAAAAAAGAAACCGGGCATTCACGTTGCTTTCAAAGAGCCTGTCAGTAGATGACAGACCGGGAAACATCTTTATCAGACATTGCTTTTTATTCCCGCCGTGAATCAACATGAAATAAAGATGAAAACGGAAATGTCATCCGGGAGAGTGTTGTGTGCCGTCACTCCAGTTTTCCTTTTCCACTCGCGTTCAAAGCGGTGAAGCTCTCCGGCACTCGCGCGTCAGTTATGCCCATTTAATGACACTCACAGCCCTATCAGGGATAAATAATTCTTATCCGAGAGCCAACATTCATACGCTACAATCTGCTTTGTAAAATTTTTTTTTTTGTGCGGCCTAAGCTGGTTAATATTGCTGAGGTGCTATGGATGTATACCGGACTGTAGTATACAAAATGATTGCCTGTTCAGCCGCCCTCTTTACAGCTCAACATCGTACATATTAATATATCAAAAAACGGGTGTATGAAGTGTCAGGGCATAGCAGGTAACAACTTAGAGCGTGAAATATGATCTTAAAACAGGGTGCGGGGTAATATTACAGAACTTTCAGTCCCAACGCACCGCTTAAATATTTAATTTTCTTTGATTACGACTGAATTAATGGCAAGAGTCATTAATTTTCAAGCTTTAACCATTCGGATTCTTATGTATTGCATATCATGCCTCGCCTTTGGTTTTCTTTCATTAGAGAGGTTTCAGATCTTCCGCCCTGCTAATGCTGCGTACTCCCCTCTCTCTCTTTCTCTGAGACACTGCCGTTAATGAGGCAGAATCCTTCTCTTCTCTGACAGCTCCGCTTTGCATTCACAGCAACCGCTCAGTAGGGAAAATCAGCTTCAGCTGCAGTGACTCTGTGTGTGTTCGTGGACCATAGGTAAAGGTCTTCATAATGAATGGAAGTCAATGCGGTAGCTTCACAAAGACAGCGAGGAATAACTAAAATGGGAACGGTAAACAATCTGATTCTGGACCAAAATGTTTTTCAGAGCAAACACACTTAGCAAATCAAAATGATTTGCTAAGTGCGTATGCTCGGAATATAATAATTCAACGCTCGGAATATGTCCGTTGTTTTTCACTAGGTTCAGGGAAAAGTCTTCACCCTCTGCTTCACATGCTGTGTTATGACTTAGTTATGACAACAGGTAATATAAGCCGAAGGGGTTGCGGCGTTGGGTTGGACCCAGTATGGCAATATTTCAGACATCTTTGCTTTGTCATAGGCTCTTTTCAAAAAGCCATTATCAAATATTGCACATTTTGAGAATTTCAAGGGTATCTAATAAGTCATCCGGCAATTATTTATTGATTACTGTTTGGACCCGCTATCACTCTCAATTTTGATCTCTTTCACTGAAGCAACATCTCACAAAAACGTTAGGGAGCAAAATAGCCGTAGGGGTATGTTTGACGTCATCTATGTTAGAGATTGTTTTCTTGGTCTGCTTCTCTCTGGCAGAATAACATCCTCTGGCCACTAAAATTACAAGAATAAAAGCGAACACAATAACAGTTACCAATATTTAATGGGCAATAAAATATATGACCAGACCACAAAGAGACCTGCAACATGTCATATGACAGGCGAGATAAGGGAAGACTCAGCATCAGAAATTGTTCGACTGTAAATAACAATGATACTTTTGTCTTTTTGTGGCTGTAATAACTCAACGCCGTTTTGGTAAATAAGCCATGCGGTTCGCCACCAAGCAACCGTCAGCATTACATGTATTTCTGTGAAAGACATCCAAAACGAGACGGTTCAGCTAATATGAGTGGATCTCTTACAAGCCAAAATGATAGATATCAACAAAATGCTGTTTTCCATTTCTCCTCAGGCTGCTATTTCTGCTGATTTGCTCCATCTGCTGCCGTGCTTTTTTGGGGGGGTGGGGGGTTTGATTGCTATGGCGAGGCTGATATTTGTAATAATGCATATTCCGCGGCTGGTACGGTATATGCATTCTTGACTTGTGATGGATTCTAAACTGCATGCAGAGATAGTAAAGAAAAATGAAATTTACTTTTTATTGGAAACCTTTACAGTTCTAAGAATGGCAGATTAAAAAAAAAAAAAAAAATCAAATTTATTCCTTTATTTCTCTCCACTGACCTGCAGATTTGAAAATGAACACATTTTAAAAAGGCCCTTTTCAAGCCCAGTGTTATTTTTTTATTTGGAAATTAAGTTGATTTTTGAATGACTTACACTCACAATTACCTTTACCCTTTTTAAGCCAAAATTCTAAAAGATCTAAAGATATCCAAAAACAACTTTTTATCAGGCATGAACAGACCTGATCCAAGCAAAAGCAAGTTCATAGCACTCAATGGTTGCATAGCAACCCCATAATTTAGCATAAAATTATGCTGCATATTGGCCCCTCCTAAAGGGCCAATATGATGCATGTTTCCCTGAAATGCAACATGGTTTAGATACCAGTGACTATCAGGGGTTTAAAAGCTGTGCAGAAAGCAGCCTTGAGTCCGTTCAGTTCTGCTGATTCATTAATCCCACTGAACATTCAGAAGCTATGATGCTCTTTTTCCACCTCAAAGCTAGCCTAGTATGAATGTTCTTAGTGTTCGGCTGCCAGCTTCTCCCAGAGACAGACAGAGAAAGTGTGTGCATGAGAGCGAGGGCAGCCGGCATTGCTAGGAAGCAGTCATACAGCTCAGTCAAGTCTTTTCAAAACAGTATTCCTCACAGCTTGATGATACCACGTCTGGAATGCATGACCTCTACGTAGTCCTTCGGGGTGAGCGAAAAGCATTCACCCCTACCATTGCAGAAGCAAACAAACCCATGTAACCTTTCCCCTTTTCCCAATCCTGACAATGTATATTAGTTTTGAGGTTCCACACTAAGACCGCTTCGATGATTGACACCAACAGACAGCGAGGATCCTTGGGTCAAACACATCTGCAGTAGGAGGTCCTTGACCTTCGGACAGGTAGAGCCCTGAATAGAGATATTCCCCCACCATGTGGAGGTGGTGTTGAGGTGGTAAAAGTGGTTCTGCAAACATCCACGAGCCAGCAACCCAGAAGGGATTATGAATGCCGTCTGGTCTGGGAACACGTTGGGGTCTCCCAGGACGATCTGGAGATGGTCGCTGGGGATTGGAACCCAATGGGTTGTCAAATGGTGAATGATGCCTCAAGGGATCTTTGCTCAATCAATACGGAGTGAAATGTGAAGATAGTAGGAGGAGCTTGTAGCTAATGAAGTAAATTTAGAGCACTGCATATGTTTAAACTGTGTGTCTGCACATGATGTAGCATAAAATGTGAACTCACTGCCCATGATACTCACTAACCATGAAATATATATGGATATTTCATTTTGAAATATATATATATATATATATATATATATATATATATATACAGTCATGCCAGATTTTATTCCCCAGGGGTATGCACATATGACTGTACTTTATACTTTATATGTTCATAAATAAACAGTACATAAATACAAAATACATCCATACACACATGTAGCCAAGCCCGAAATTATTCATATCTTTGAATAATCTTGGGCTTGACTACATATATATCCATACACTTATGCATACGTACATACAAATATATGTGTGTGTGTGTTTTTGTATACACACACACACACACACACACACACACATATATATAGATGGATATTCATATATACACACATAAGCACATATATATTATATAGACATATACACATACACATCATACATGTATGTATATATATATATATATATGTTTATATACTGTGTTTCTATGTGTGCGTGTGTGTGTGTGTGTGTATACATACATGTAGCTCACAGTATATTTCAGATGATCACATGTAAATGTACATATTTTATACATTTCCTCGTAAATACATTTATGTTTCTGTTTCTTAAATCTGGGTATGCGTGGGAGAAAGAGATGAGATGGTTTCATGCGGCTTTGCATGTGATTTATTGTTTACTTTAATAGTAAACAGAGAATCCCAGCTCATGGAAATGCCTCTGTTTTCCGCTGCTAAAAGCAAAGTCACATCACACAGACACCACATGACTGGAACACCTTTCGCTTAAAGAGCTTCAGAGCTGACCTCCTGAACAGTGTAATTTCTTAAATTAAATTAGAGGAAAACACTGAGAATAAAACTGTCTGGCAAAGCAACCCTTTCCAAAAATAACATTTACTTACCAGACAACCTACAGTGTCTGGCTCGTGATGGACTGACTTAGATAAAATTCCATAACTATAAATATATCTTCCGTCCAGAAATCACTTTCAGGACAAAAAAAACAAAACAGTAGGGAAGGTCAAAACTTACTGAATGACTCCACATGCAAAATGCTTGCTCCAAATCTATATGATGATAATAATTAATCCCTCATGGGAAAATTTGTTCTCTGCAATTATCCCACCATGGATGAACCATCCCCCAGGACCAGGGGAGAAGTTAGGGGTTCGGTGTCTTGCTCAAAAACACTGCAACACACTAGGAGGAGTTGGGAAACGAACCAGGGACGTTCGGTTCCAAAGACAATTGCTCTACTTCTTGGGCCTCACATACACCTTAACCATATATATAAAGCTCAACTATAATTTTACATTTTTGTTTTAATATGTGCAGTGCTGTTACTCCCATTTCTTGTTTTTCATATGTAAAGTATGTTCTTTAGTATCATTTCAAATTTGAAAGTATAATTTCCTGTTTTGGACCAATAACGTCCATCCATCCAGCCATCCGTTAAACTAGAATGAGTCTTCCTCTGTCATTATAATCCAAGTGTTCAGTTAAAGCTTACTTGGAAAACAAAAAAGCTACTTTTACCTTGTAGAACTACAGCAAACCCAAACCCGGCTTGTCTCAAGTGTTTCTGATAGTAAATTATTATCTAAATGTCAAGATCACGGCACCACCTTGAAAGGATTGAGTTAGATTTTCGATCTTGGGTTTGTATTTTTGATTTTCTGTTTCAACTACGGAGTGTTTTTTGTAGGATTATGGCCTCCGTCTAATAGCTTCACGTAGCCAGAAATCCACACAATTACACCTTGTCCAGGTGATCCGTTTAGATGACACTTTTCATAAAGTTCACAGTATCAAAGCTTGTCAGATTATATCTATCTAATATCTCCATTGCAATGCCAGGACCACCTCTTCAGCTCTATGTGGATTACAGGAAATGTCTAATTTGATGCCAAAGCAGCTTTAATCTACTATCCCATTAACATAAGGTATTTGAGCACATATTGAAAAGGTGGAATTGAATGTTTTTTTTTTTGTTTTTTTCTTCCATTTTTTCTCTCTTGTCTTTACAGCTGTTGAGTTTTCAGTGACAAACAAGGATTTGGAAAGTGTTTTTTCTGAGCATACTTTAAGAAATTATACTAAACTACAAAAGAGTTTGTGTTGATTGCTGCTGGCATTTTAGTAAGCTGGGTATTCTTACTTCTCAAATTGTGATTACTAATATGAAAATACCAACATGCTTTTCTTGGTATTTGATTGATATTTGGGATATATTTTATTGGCAAGTAGTCACCGTTGATAATAAAGGGGGTGCTGGAGGGTAGCAATTTAGTAAAATACATCTTTGGATTAAATGTGTAAAAAATGGTTTTGTAAAAAGTAAGGATAGATATTTGTACTGTTTTTTTTACTTATTGCTATTGAAAGTGCCTTTTGTTTTTCGCCTGGCAAAATATGAATAAGGGCACGTTTTATACTAGACAATAAAGAAACCGCAAATTAATTTCAATGAACGCTCTCAGACATACGTGGTTGACCTCAATTCTGGTTGCTGTAAGAGAGTTGAAGCTAAATCGGGATTCACATCAAACTATAATCATTTACAGCATTTGTACTTTCAAACGGTTCATGAAGCAGTACGGCAACCTAATGAAGGGCCTGTTAGAATCACAATGGTAGAAAAATAGAACAGGGGTCTTTGCATTGATATGAATATCATAAAGCCAGTCAGGAGATATGAAGGGGTGCATATTGTCACATTTTTTAAAATTGCCTCATATAAGTATTTGCCTTGTTCAACTCTTTATTGGACATGGCTCAGTTTTATGCATTTTCTAAAAAACTTGAAAATGCTATGGTGATTATTTTAAGGAGGCAATGATTTGGTTGTGAAATTGTATGCATAAATGATAGCAGTGTCTTGACCAGCCAACAAACAAACAATGCCATAACTAAAGCTCAAGGCGTACTCTTTCACACACAGAAAAATAGAATTACTGCCATATAATTCTCCATTATGCATGCCAAAGTTTCAGTGAGCAAGACAGTGAACTCTAAGTTGCTCCCAATGGCCTGGTTATTGCCTTGAATGGCAGATTTGCCATCCTAGGTGTGTGTAAAGTGCTCGGAAACCATAACGTGTGAAGAACATTGTATAAGTTGAGACCATTAACCATATGCCATGGCATCAGGTCAATATAAGCCAGGAATGATAATAATGACTGGCAAAAAATCATATTGAATACATATTAAGCCCTTTTTTGGTCAACATTTACAATATAAGCATCTCTACATACAACAGCTCAACGAACAACTGATAAGATCAAAAAACTTGCTGCTGTTAACTCTGTTTACCGTCCAGGCAGCAATAATCATTGAGATTGAATTTCTTTAGGTTTGCGGTTGTGCGTCTGTTTTCTGTTGGTTTCGGGTTTCTGATTGGTCTGCGTGGTCTTCTGATTTATTGATTTGTTTGTTTTTCCCTTTCAGTGATGTGATTTGCAATTTCATACTTTAACTTGTGCTACATGCTTTTCATTTTTTATCATTTTTTCTAGTCTCTGTTTCTCCTTGACTCACATCATCACCGTACCAATATCTTATTATTTCATTGTTATTCGTGGGGCAAAGGACAAGACAAAATGAGATACAGAAAAACTTAGGATTATCACTTAGATGCCATTAGCTTTTAAGATTAAAACTCCTGTTGCAAATTAATATGAAATGATTTAAAAGAAATAACCAAGTACCTTAAATACAAAGAAAAGAAATGCATCCACCCTATTGTGAAGTATGGTGAAGTGACTGATGTTGAGGAAATATGGACTGGATTTCATCCATTACTGAAATTATTTCAGATTTAAAACAATCATTCATGATCCATCATGCAGTCAGGACTGCAGGGTGAGGTGGGGGACTATCCCTGCTGTCATTGGGCGAGGGTTGGGATTCACCTGGGACAGGTCACCAGTCGGTCACATATAGAGACATACCGTCCAACCATTCACTCTCATTCACATCTGGGCAATTCAGGGTCTCCATTGAACCTACTGCATGTTTTGAACCACGGGAGGGACATGGACATGCAGACATGGGGAGAACATGTACCCTCTACAAAGAAAGGGCCCCTAATGGAATCAAACAAGGAACCTTCTTGTTGCACTAACCGCTACACCCAGATCGTAAATGCTGAGCTGCAAAAAAGCTCTGTGTGGGACTGACAAAGCATTACAGTTTACTTTCTAATGCGGCATGTGGGCAAAGTCCTCCATTGATTGTGGTGTGGGAGAACTCCAGCAACCGAAGAACCAAAGGTTTCTTTTTTTTTTTGAGGCTTTCTTGGTTTCATCAGTCACCAGGAAATCTCACCAGCAGACCAGCATCGGATCAACCCTCACACTACAGTCTGCCCAGAGCAAAGAGGAAGTACTGCTTATCACTCACTGCTGTTTGTGGTTGAGCTCTGCCTCCTTGTTCACAAGGTCCTGTTTCAGGTTAGCGAGCATTTCCACGGAGACGTCCACCTGCCGAGACAGCTCTGAGGCCTTGTCCTCCAGGTCCTGTTTCTCCTGGCTCAGTCGCTCGCTCTCCTGCTTGGCCCGTTCCAGCTCTGAGCTTTTCCTCTCCAGTTCGGCCTGAAGACGTCCAACGCGGGCTGCGATTTTCTGCTCCACCTGCGGCCCCCAAAAAAAAAAAAAAACACTTGAGGGTGATGAACACCTTACTTTAATTTTGCAGCTCAACTTTCTGGACTTAAGTGACTACGTATACACAGTGTGTGGTTGCGTGTGTGAAAATGAATGGTTGCGTGTGTGGAAATGATTATACTTTTATCTACAGATCACATATTTATCAAAACCCATAAAAAGTTGGGGCCAGATCTATAAATGCTAGACATGCGTAAAAAATCCATACACAAAGAAATGATTTTGATAATAAATATTGCTCTGTCCAGTGGTTGGAATCATTATCCGTACACATGATAATATCAAATGATATTGCTGGCTGAGTAATTTAATCAATGGCCTCTGTTAGACATCTTATCGTGCTAGAAGGAAAAATTTGAGCTCATATTTTGCAGAGATTTAGAATCTGCGTCCTCTGACTTATGTCTCAGACACTTTTAGATCAGTCTGTTGTTTTTCCTTCCTTGCTCATGGCGCAGGGCTCAGAACTTACTGATTTTATCGGAAAAACACTGAACACGCTGGCTTTTGTTGCAGCTACAGATACTTCAGTGCCAAAAACAAGGCTCCACAACACTTCATTTTCAACATGAATAATAATAATATAAATAATATTTATATGGATATGTACTCGTAATCTATTTCTTTCAACATCCCCTTAATGTGAGCTTTATTAGCGTGGAAGTTGGGTGTGAAACAAGATCACATGTTCTTGGCTTTATTAATAAGAGAACAAAATTGGTCATTTTTTTTGGTAATAAATCTGGCCCAGAATCACCTGCATGAACATCAGTGAGTTGAAATCAAAATATTATGACAATAACCTCTTCAGAAAGCTTCTCCAGTCTTTCGTCCAGCTCCAACCGTTCAAAGGCCCGTGCTTTCAGTCTGGCAAGGCCCTCCTCATACGCCGCTTCCACGGCACTAGCCGCTACATTAGCTGCCACTGCAACAGCCGTGCTGGGGTTTCCGTGGGGACTGGGGTCTGTTGACGTCATGGCTTTCTTCACAAATATCTCCCCTAGGGGAAACTCCACATTTGGAATATATCGGGCCGCGTTGTTGGAATTTGCCGGGGTCAAACTCAGGTCGTCTGCGCAAGGAAGCTCACGGCAGGGAAAGTGCCGCTCCTTAAGAGCCGAGGGCCGCAGAGGCTCAAAGGGATCGTTGTTGTTGGCCGGTGTGAGGAGAGTTCCCTCAGCCACGAGGGGCAGCAGAGCAGCGGCGTCGCACACGCTGTTCGATTTGGACAGGACGTAGAGGGTCTCGTACGTGTGGTTGTATTCGAGGTGGGCGCGCAAGGACGACAGGCTTCGGAAGCGCTTGTGCTCCCCGCAGCGAGGACAGCGGTATGGCAGGTCCAGAGAGGCCATTCCGTGCAATAACTGCTGGAGGGGGAAGGGGCGCTCACGCAGCACAACGGTAGCGCCAGTATGAGGGCACCAGGAGCGAGAATCGGGCCGATCCTCTCATGGTTAAATACGGGGGAAGCGAGGCAACTCGCGAGAGCCAGCAGGGGGGAGAGGAATCTCGTGTGCAGCGGGGGAGCCGGGCTCGGTCAAGACCGCTCATAGTGGCCACATTCAATCGGTCTTTTCACTTCATATTAAAAAGTTTCCCCGCCTCGGGACCTGAAAACACAAGAGCAGACAATTCATTTCATTTTGCAGAGAATTAAAACGTGTTTTGAAAAAGAAAGAGAATGAAAATCAGTTTAAGAAACGCATTGAAAAAAAAAACATCAGAGAATGGGAAAAACCCAAAGCATCATCAAAACAATGTGTACGGCTTCGTTGCACCCTGATGATTGACTTAATCTCTTTCTACTGAATTGTTTCTTTTGTTTGTTGTTGTTTTTTTTTGGTCAAATGACTCTTCAAGGGATAAAGCAAACCACCATGTACAACAGACATTGGCGAGGCAGCTTTTTTTCAGTGTGTCTATGTAATTGACAATATCCAGCTAGATAATCTTTCCTTTCGTTTTTCCTGTCTTTTAGCACCACCAGCTAGAATACCTGGTAAATTATATATTTTTTAAGATTCTGATGTGACAAATTTGTCAATTAATCCCCAAACAACCATTTCCATTTAAAATTGGCCTTTCCAAATTGAATAAATCAAATATTTAAAAAAAAAAATCACATGAGACACAATTGTCGATAAATACCCGAACAACCATTTCCATTTTAATCATAAAAAATAAATAAAAAGGTATAGTATTATGGTACAGAGGGTCAAACACCTCATAAATAACACATTGAAACTAATGTTAATGATTCATGAGACAGGCATATATCTAAATCCTTTCTTTTTCAAGCCACATTGTTGTTTTTCACTTGTCCATTAGTCGGGACAAGCAGACGGCCTGGTCTGCTTCTAATTCTCCAAGAAGAAATAACGATCCGAAAATTTACTGGTCAAGAAATGTGATACATCGGCTGCACTGAGGGTTAAGAAACGAAGCATCTCAGATCTTGGACAGGTCTCCATACGTGCTCAGTGGAGTAAGGAAATGGATCCATTACCATCGACAACCGTGAGCAGCAGCAACCTTTCAACAGTCTGGAGTCTACAAGATTAACCCGCACAATCCTCTGAGTCCTTAAACAACATTTAATAATCCACCGAAGGACATCTGAGTTTCCTCCTGATGAAGCCTTTTTATTTGCAGATTCTTTGGCTCTGCTCTAAAGACTAAGCGCATTAAGAAAAAGGACAAATATTCTGAATGGCATTGAATAATGAGTTTAGCACTCTGGGACATCAAGAATTAAGATGCTTCACTTTGCTCATTTAAAATAGCTAACATTTGCTGCTGCTGACTCACATTAAGATAATTCTGTGTGTAAACTTCCAATGACCACACACTGTTCTGTTGGTCATATCCAGGGGCTCCCGAAAGAAAAGTACAAGACAGTCGTGATCAACAGTATGTAAGCCAAATAAAAAGAAATGTTTCATTTATTAGCTATACCACGTATCCTGCACTCAGGGTCACAGAGGGCACTTGGGGCCAATTCCAGCTGTCATTGGGCAGGAGAGGGCAAACTTCCTGGATAATTTAGGGTTTAGGCTGTGGAAGGAAATCAGAAGAAAACCTATTTAGGCGAGGGGTGGGAGGGGGACATGCAAACTCCACAGAGCAACTTCCTGCAAGACCCTCTTGCAGCGAGAAGGAAGTGGCAACCACTGTGCCACCGTGCCAGCGAGAATAAAAACCGACATGAAAAGAATCCCTTGTGCAGAGTTGTGGCTCACAGTCGTGGACAAGCGGGCGCTCCATTCATCTTCCTATGTTGTTTAAATTGAAATCCTCTAGAAAATATGCACACCTATTTCAAATATCAGGCCATCCGAATCAGGTTTTTTTTTTTTATCGTCAAGCAATGCATTAAAGTCAATACGATCGGAACATAAAGATGTAAATGAAAGCACCCGGTGAAGTTCACGTCTAAGGGTAGAGTAATCAGAAGTGACTGAATTCTTATCTGCAAAGGCCTTAAACAGGGGCAGAGTTTTTCATCACAGTGTCTTTGGAGCGGTAAAAGGTTTTACGAGTAAAAAAACCACAAGGGTTCCCCGGGTGAGCAGAATCACATAGGGTGGAGATGGAGAGGAGAGGAAGGAAATGTACATTTTAAAAAAGGCGGAAGAAGAAGTTATGCAGGGGAAGTGTTTCACAGCAACAGGAGCATAAATAGTTTAACAGCTTTACAAAATTACTTCCATTCATGCACTCTCCTAGGACGGGGTCAAAGGGGCAACACACTCAGCGACCTAGAATTCATCCACATAAAAGCTAATGGTCTCAGAACTACAAAAACAAGTTGACGAGAAATAGGTATTTTGTTGATTTATTATGAAGGGGAATATCTGTTAGTTCCTTTATGGTTTTATTTGTGTAACTGTCCATGTTACAATACGGAAAGTGAATATATGTGTGGAGGGTCCTGTATGATTTGTAGGGGGAAGCACACAGATCATCTCCAAACTGGTGGAAGAATGTGTGTCTTCATGATCATTTTAAAAACATCTGAATATGTTATTTGACAATTCTCTCATTGTTCCCAATCAATAATTGACCAATTGTAATAGACTTGGTCATGAATACACATCCCAAGCAAAATATGTGACAAAATAGGTTCAAGCTTAAAAAAAAAAAAAAAAAAAAAAAAAAAGAGAATGTTGGAATATTTCTATTAAATTGCATCGCTGCTTTCACTTAGTTAAATAATTCTTGTTTGTGCAGATTTGGTGTACCACTGCCATCAAGTCCCCCACAAAGTTTTACCCAGAGATTATGGGACTGATTCAAACCGGAAACGTGATGTTGTGGAGCTGCCAGGGCTTGTATAACAGGTCTTACACGAGCATCAGCCTACACTTTGGTGATGGAGCGCTTATTTTTCATTTTGGAAAAACGTCCTTGTCCAACTCCCACGGCACTTTCGAAGTCAAATTCAAAACTGTAAATCCCAGCAAGTGAAGAGACAATGTGGATATCAAAATTCTCACACTGCCAGCAGAAATCCATGCATGCAATATAACAACATCAATGATTAAATGGCTAAAGAGTAGAAGCGGTCCAACACTGACTGACATGGATGAGAAGCCATTGGAACTTTGGAATATTCCTGGGACAGACAACGTTACACCGTGAGAGCTCCTGTAAAAGCTCCCGAAATGCCCCGCAGGCTACAACGAGAGCGTGTCAAAGTGTGTTAGTCCAGAGAACGCAATGGGACTCCAATGACAGGGCAATCTAACAACCTGGGGTACATCACCTGACAGCAAAGGGCAACCTGAACCGCTTATGCTGGAAAAGATTCAGCACGCTTGAGTCATTACACCGAGACACCCATCACTTGAAAAAAATGCCAAAGCATTCCTTGTGGCGTTCGAGAGCTGAACGTAAATGGCAATTTCTTTGTTTTTTGTTGTTCTCAGCAAATCCTGAGGAAATACCTTCGAATCAGTTCAAGTGATAAATAGCTTCTGAAACATTTGGCTGAAGTAAATAATCCCCAAATAGGGGAAAAAAAATCTAGACGGATGCACCGCTTATTCATTCTGACCAAAATGGTTTATGGCAGTTTCATTCTGCGGCAACTTTTGCTTCAGAGAAACTATTGTGCGTTTTGGCACGAGTACGTGATATATGGTCTGATGTTGCGGAACATCGTAATATATCACGATTAAAAATACATAAAAATGCATTTGTTGGCGGCTGTTGCGTCCCAACAATCCATCATTAAGCTAAACTGTTTTTTTTTTCAAACACAGCTTTGAACAGTAACACGATGACAACAAGGAACCGGGACAGCTAAATCATGAACTATAGAACGCCATTATTGGTGTTGAGGTCAGGACAAGACAGGGGTCAGAGACTGAGTGACTTTCAGAAATGTGGGCTGATGGACACACATTCGTCGTCCCGCCTCTCCCAAGCTCACCACCGTCTGTCTGCTATTGATCCAGCCAACTGTTCAGCGAAACAATTAACTTCCAGAATACATAGATCAACAATGCATGCCGGGGGAGGCTGTTACACACTTACAGCGCCGTGTCCTGCTGTGATCACTGTATGTTCTGCCAAGCCTTAAAACGTTTCATTTCCAGGCTGAAAATGTACGGGGCACACTGTCCTGTTCGGCTCAACAGATTAGTATTTTACACTGCCAGGAGCAAGATAAGATGCTGTCATTCCTTTGTGTATTATATTCTCTTTATAGAACCAAAGGAAGCTTCTCATACATGTGCATTGAGACCTCTAAGCTACACAAGGGAGCGACTTTGCAAAAACGACATGGAGAAACGGTGGTCACATTTTTGGCGATCTCAGAGGTCGTCCTACATTCAGTTAATCCCGAGCCGGGCTGATGCTGAAGTCAGAGCTGGAGAAACATTGAAATCACTTTAATCGTAGCTGACAGATGGGCGCAGTGTCCAGTGAGGATGGGTGACTTCTGATGAGACGGCTTTTAAGAAAATTAGAAAAACATTTCAATTCAAAAACACATTCATATTCAATGGTTCCAACAAGAGAAATTAAAGTAACAGTGCTATGACTGGAGGGCAAGGCAGAATTATTCAGGTTATAGTCTGAGGCAGTGACGTGCACTCAGTAGAGGCAGGGGAGGCCAGGCCTCACCTGTCATCACGGAAAGAAAAAAATGCAACATGAAAAAATAAATTAAATGGTAATATTTATTCAGTGATATGAACTATAAAGTTATTTTCCACGTAGCTTGACCATTTTTTGTTGTTTTTTTTTCAAAATCGCTAAAAAAAATTCACATTTACCGTTTAAATATGAAGAAGAGACGTGCGGCAACCAGCTGAGCCCCCTATGGATTGCATAATGGTTCTGCTAACTGCGCTGCCATGCTATGCACTGAGACCGTATTGCTGTCTCTGTGGATGTCATAATTAAAAAAACACTTTTAATATATGGACTACATTTCCATAGTTCAGCTGATGTGTCTAATGTTTTTCGTCAACAACTGTAATGTGTTTCTCGTCTTTCTCGTAATCATAAAACAACTGCAAAGAGACATTAAGTGAGGCACGCAGTGATGGTGCCTCATGGTAGGGGGTGCCGGTGATCCAAGGGATCCTTCTTACTACTCGGCTACAGAATAATAGAATTAGCAATAGCAAGCTACAGTAAACAGTTAGCAAGTCAAGTGCAGCCATCCAGCTATTTTTTTGCCGATCTCATCGGACTGTATAGCTCACAAAGGGTGAGGGATAAATGGAAATCTCCTGGGCAGCTTCTCAAATTTTTGGCCCAGAAGGATCTCATTCAAACTGTTCCTGAGGTAACAAAGTTGCTCCGGCCGGTAGTCACCATTCTGGCTACGACAGCATCGGTGGAGCGCTCATTCTCAGCACCAAAAAGACTCAAAACATACAGTCGGAACAGGACAGATCAAGGACGACTGCCTTCACTGGCAGTGATTTCAACTGAGACAGAGAGACTTTCAAAACTGAAGAAAGAAATGGAAGACATCTACAAGCAAGTTATCGATGCTTCAGAGGGAACGGCGCATGGACTTCATTTATAAGTACAGGTAAGAGATAATAATTTTTATTTTACATGTGCTTTTTTCAATACTACAGTTTGTATATGTAAAGAATGCTGATATGATATTTTAAACAAAACACATCAACTGCTGCCAATAAAATGGTGAATAAGCTACTCTGTAGGGTTCATATGTTTGTAAATCTGACTGTGATGACGTCAGTGCCTCACCAGCCATGAACCTCACCGCACGTCACTGGTCTGAGGCAATATTGATCTACATCATAGGATGCTCAATTTCTTATGATTTAGCTCCAATATGGCATCTGCAGCCATAATCTAAATAAAATTATAAAAACAAGCTTGCTAACAATGAATTTCAAGCGGATAATGAAATTCCCATATCAATTAATTAGATGGTGGTTTACATTTGAAAGATTATAACATTAAAAATAATTTCCAGTGCATTTAACAGTAGAACAACAACAGCAAGCCACTTGAAACCCCTTGAGCAGATATCACTGTTTATTAGAATATTAAAATCAGGTTGAGCTTAATTTCCTACTTTTAATTTGAAGCATGTCAAGAGAAAGTGAAATATAATATTACATGACTATAACCGTTTAAACAATTATACAATGTAGGATTTTGGCGAGTCACCAACGCAACTTGAAAACAACATATCGGATGTTGTCAGCATTCTATACTTAAACCAATGGCTGCCGTGTGACATCTCATCCGATTGTCTATGAAATAGTTCTCTTTCTACAATGTTGCCTGAAATTGATTTATGACAACCAATATGAGACATTCTTAAAAAACTTAGGAATCAGAAAAAAAAATCTGTCAAGTACTTCCAACCAATTACATCAGTCTGCAGAGATTCAAAGAAAAGCTGGTATGAATGACACAAGCACAATCATTGACCGATTCAGTAATTCTCTTTACCGCTGGAACCACGCACAGAGTTGGGCCCCTAACTGGCCATTCGACTGGGCCAGAGAAAGGGTTCTCAACTTTACTGGTCACCAACCGATTGCAGGGGGTGCAAACATTCAAGGTCATTTCTAGAATTGGGTGTCCATCTGCATTTTCCAGCCTCACCAACAATGTCACCTGAGAAAAGATGTGAAAAAATCTCCAAAATTAAAAAAAAAAAAACATACAGAAGAAAAAAACAGCTTAAATTGGGACAATGAAGTAATATTTGGATCTAAGGTGGAATTTCATTTCATATTTTTTGGCATATTTGACAGCGAATTATGTTTCTGCAGTTGTTATTGAAAGGTAGGTGTGGAAGTTCACTTCTGTCAACTGATTTTATCTTGAGTCACACAGGATTATCCAAGAAGTTATTAGAACATATTACTAAAGATTGTCTGGTGGAAAAAAAAGATTTAAAAAAGTATATATAAAAAGAATGTGGAATATTTACAGACAGATCACTTATGCATTGGATAAAAAGTCATGGACCAAGAATTCTACCCCGAGGTACTCGAGTGTTTAAGATAGTAGCTGGGTGATCGCTAATTTCTCTCCTCAGCCTCCCTGGTAAGATCTGTTCAGCTGTGCTGGAGAAGAGGGTCCACTGTGTCATTGAACCTTGGATCCATTAGGAGCAGTTTGGTTTTCGTCCTGGCTGTGGAACGGTGGACCAGCTCTATACCATCGGCAGGGTCCTAATGGGGGCATGGGAGTTTGCCCAACCAGTCCACATGTGTTTTGTGGAGCTGGAGATGTTGTGGGGGTTGCTCCGGGAGTATGGGGTACTGAACCCAATCATACGGGATGTTCGGTCCCTGTATGATCCTTGTCGGAGCTTGGTCCACATTGCCGGTTGTAAGTTGAACCCGTTTCTGGTGAGGGTTGGACTCGGCAAGGGCTGCCCTTTGTCACCGATTCTGTTCATAACTTGCATGGACAGAATTTCTAGGCACAGCCAGAGCATCGAGGGGATCTGGTTTGGTGGCCGCAGGATTGTGTCTCTGCTTTTTGCAGATTATATGGTTCTGTTGGCTTAATCAGACCATGATCTCCAGCTCTCACTGGAACGGTTCGCAGCCGAGTGTGAAGCGACCAGGATGAGGATCAGCACCTCCAAATCCGAGACCATAGTGCTCAACCGGAAACAGGTGGAATGCCCACTCTAGGTCAGGGAAGAGGTCCTGCCCCAAGTGGAGGAGTTCAAGTATCTCGGTTTCTTGTTCACGAGTGAGGGAAGGATGGAGCGGGAGACCGAAAGGTGGATCGGTGCGGCATCTGCTGCGATGCGGACTCTGTACCGGTGTGTGATGGTCAAAAGGGAGCTGAGCCAAAAGGCGAAGCTCTCGATTTACCAGTCAATCTACATTCCCACCCTCACCTATGGTCACGAGCTATGAGTAGTGACCCAGAAGAACGAGCTAGCGGATGCACGCGGCTGAAATGAGTTTCCTCCGCAGGGTAGCCAGACTCTCCCTTAGAGATAGGGTGAGAAGTTCGGTCATCCAGGGGGAGCGCGGAGTACGGTCGCTGTTCCTCCACATAGAGAGGAGTCAGATGAGGTGGCACGGGCATCTGGTCAGGATGCCTCCTGGACGCCCCCCGGGGGAGGTATTCCAGGCATGTGCATCTGGGAGGAGACCAAAGGGAAGACCCAGGACACACAGGAGAGACTATGTCTCCAGGCTGGCCTGGGGACGCCTTGGGATCCCCCAGAGGAGTGGGAACGTGTGGCCGGGAGAGGCAGGTCTGGGCCTCAGTGCTCCGGCTGCTGCATCCACGACCCAACTCCGGAAAAGCGGGGAAAGACGGATGGACTGTTGCTGATTTCATTACTAATTTTGACAATCTGAGTTTTTTTGGACATACAAGATGGGTAATGAGAG
The DNA here is from genome assembly GCF_037954325.1 of Fistularia commersonii. Taxonomy (NCBI): domain Eukaryota; kingdom Metazoa; phylum Chordata; class Actinopteri; order Syngnathiformes; family Fistulariidae; genus Fistularia; species Fistularia commersonii. The sequence goes on from NC_141295.1 coordinate 13,425,034, forward strand.
GATTGGGGGGGGGAAAGCTGAACAGTGATCTCCCATGATTCACTGGGTACAAATATTTGTTATATCAATATTTTTTTCATTGCCATCCCCTTCATTAAGAGAGAAGTCTGTTCAATTAAAACCACTCAGGATGATGAACTTGATTGCATTATTGAGACTAGCTGAGGAGTTTATTTCCAAATATTTTGTGATTTGATCTGTGTGGACTCAGTCAGAAAGGATAAGTATTGAAATGTCAGATATGATACAAAAACATTTTAAGAGCATTGGAAAATGCTGAGGATGAAATACTAAGACTGATGAGATGAACAAAAGTGGCATGAGACTCCCTTTGTTTGCTTTTTTTAAACTGCATGTCGAGTCCTTAAATTACTTTACAGTCAAATGGCTGTAAAATATAAAATGTTGAGTATACTCTGAGTAGGTATTGCCTGCTTTAGTGTAAGAACTTTGGAAAGAAAAAATAAATAGAAACCCTGTTACACACATTTGGGTATAAAACTGTGACAATTATGCCCCACCCACCCACCCATCCACACACACACCCAAAACACACATAAATGCGACTTTGTGCGATCTTTGATATATCAGCTGTGATTTTCAAAAAACTATCTTAGATACCGACAGATAATCGTATTATCAGCGTGTGTCTGTGTGCGTACGTGTGACTGAAAGTCACTCAGACGCAGTTAAATTTCATCTGATTCAGAAGTGAGGCATGTTTGTAGAATGTTATTGCAAACATAGCTATTATTGGTTGTAGCTGGAATGGAGCACATATTTATAGCCTTTTAAAGCTAAGCAAGATTAACTGATTCCAATACTGTCTTGCAGGATAGACGAGATGGACCAGATATACATTTATGTGTGTGTGTAGTGTGCATGTGTGTGTAGTTTTAAATAAATAGTCAAGTTCATTCGAGATTTACAACTAGTTTTATGAGTGTTGTTCAGTCTATATGCATCACAATTGCATTTTGCAGCAATAATGGTATAACAGAATTTGTCCTATTAAATGAAAGGTTGTCAATGCAATTTTGCTTTGAGGACATAGTTTGCAACTGAAAGGGTTTTTTTTATTAATGGCAATATATTTGAAATAGTAAACACAATTGTACCATAGCTAGATGATGTTATGAATATGTAGTTATTCCTACTCCTAACACGCAGTCATATATGAAAAGGTTTCTGATGCAACGCTTGTCTGCACCTGACAGCGGCTGCTGCACCTTAGTAACAATAACCTCTGACAAAGATTTTAAATTTTATGCCAGATTGGGATCAATACTGTACATTGCTAATGCCACTTAGTATCTTTACCAATTGGTGAAAATTCAAACCAGTTGTACCCCTTATATCATCTACACATTGGCATCAGTATTTTTCCACACTCTTTTGGCAGCCGTGAGCTGTCACAAAAACTTAACACAGCCAAAGGCCAGAATCATGAGCCCGATCCTTGATCTCTAAGTTACGGTCGGATGAACACAATTTCTCAGTCAGGAACAACAATAACAGAATGGCTGGGAGATGCCAGAGAGAGCCAGCTGTGCGAGGGCTCAGCTACAGTTCTGTTTCAGGAAAGAAGACTCATGCTCAGGGCTCGCTTGGAGGCAGGTTAATAAAAAATTCACACACATATACCAATACAATAATCATGGATATGAAACTAAACCACGGATAGAGGTACAAGATTTGGAATTGTGGCATGATGTCCTGTGTTCCTTATTTGCAACAGTAAATAGGAACCACCCACAAGACACTGCGGTTACTCTGGTTGGAGCTGAATATTATGATAGTTGTATATATTTCATGACACTTGTAAGGCAGAGGGATGGATAGATAGATCTACAAAGGGATAGTATTCACTTGTAACTGTAATCTGCATATACATAAGTGTCTACACACACACACACACACACACATATATATGTATATATACACACACGTATACACACATATATATACATAAGGGCACTATATTGGTGCAGCACGAAGGACCCTGGTTTAATTCTGACAAGGGGACCTTTCTGTGTGGAGTTTGCATGTTCTTCCCGTGTCTGAGTGGGCTTCTTCCGGGTTCTCCGGTTTCCTCCCACAGTCCAAAAACATGTAAGTTAATTGGAAAAAATTGGGAAACTGCGTGAGTGAATGGTTGTTTGTCTGTATATATGGCCTGGCGATTGACTGGCAACCAGTTCAGGATGTACCCAACCTCTCGCCCGATGACAGCTGTGACAGGCTCCAGCGACCCTGAGTGCAGGATATGCGGCAGCAGATATATATATATATATACATATATATATATATATATATATACATACATTTTATTTTTTTCATATTCATTGATGGATGGAATGCAGCCTCAAGGTGGCACGGGCCAGTGTCTCCCTGAGCTGGTCCCTAGCCTGGATAAATGCAAAGGTATACGTCAGGAAGGGCATCCGGCGTAAAACTTTTGCCAAAACCAAACACATAACCGCCATTGGATGGATAGGATCAGGAATGACTCCATCAGAAGAACAGCACGTTAGATGTTCAAGAAAAGGTCAGAGAAGCCAGTCTGAGATGGTTATACACTTACAGAGGAGGGATAGTGAATATATATTGGTAGATGGATGGTGAAATTGGAGCTGCAAGGCAGGAGGTCTAGTAGAAGACCAAAGTGTAGATTTATGGACGTAGTGAGAGATGATATCAAGGCAGTTGGTGTGAGAGAGGTGCATACAGATAATAGGGTTAGATGGAGAGGGTTGATTCGCCGTGGCAACCCCTGAAAGGAAAAGCCAAAAGGAGAAGATATTCATTGATGGGTGGATGGTATTTACTTGTGATGTGTTTGTAATCCAACACCAATCTATGCATACATGAGTATGTGTGTGTACACATACACACATGTTTACACTTAACACATAACACATAACACACACACATACTGTATATATATTGATGGATAGCTAGGACTCCATGCAGGTAGCAAAGGTTTGCATGTGATATATTGCTGCAATGCAGATGCACAACACTATTCTGTCCTTTCAAAAAACAAGAAGACTGTCAAGGATTTCAAAGAATCAGTTGTCAGGAAAGTTAAATCAGATTTCATTTGAGACCCATCATACACACACAAACACACACGCAAGAGCAAACATACACACACCACCATGTTTTTTCTTTTGCCCCTAGTCTTTAAATGGATGTTTACATCCCTTGAACCGGCTACGATGCCAGCAAAGAACATAGAATATAAACTCTCCTGCATTGCTGTCATATGACAGCCCCCTAAAAAACTCCAGCAACCGTGCATGTTTGTCATTTGTGCTACTTTAAAGAGCCGTGCACGACAGGAGAGTTTGAGACGTCCCGCGGGAAAAAAAAAAAAAAAAAAAAAAAAAAAACTAATTATAGTCGCAGTGGTATTACAATGTCATTACAGTCTTTGCCAACGTGATCTGCACAGGAAGGTGTTATACCAGAAAAAAAAAAATCGGGCATGGTGTCACATTCGCGCGCTTGCACGATCAGGTAAAAAAAAAAACGCGCGCGTACATGTGTGCACCGTCGGGACCGCAACCCGCAACATGTCATATTTCTCAAATGTATCGATCATTGCGAACGCATCGCGTAAAAAAATTTGGATTGACAGATGAAGATGAGGAGGAGGAGGAGGAAGGGGAGAAACGGCGTAGATGCCGGGATCTGCAGTGCACATGGATCCATCTCAAACTGCACATGACGGTGGGTGTGGACACCAGCTGTCATTTCGGAGAACGGGGAACGCGGCCGTAGCGACGGAACCGTAGGAAAAGAAATAAACACATAAATAAGGTGGGGGTTTGGGGGTGGGGGGGGGGGTTCGATCACACCGATGCTTGGTGACAGAGCTGCCGTGTCCCCCCCTCCACCCCCAGCCCGTGGGACGAGTCCGGTCCTCCGGATCACCGGCGGGACGTGCGCGGATATTCTGCAACGTCGGTCAAGATATAATTGAAAACACGCATGATGCGAATGAAGAGGAGGGGAGTTTAAATAAAGAAGGGGGGGGGGGATTGGCGTTTCAACTCACCTCGCAGGCTTCAGCTGACGATGTGTGCCCTCGGCGTCGTCCGTCCCTACACGCATGTCATTTCACGCACCGGTGTCAATAGGTTTTGTAATACAATTTTTTTTTTTTTTTAAAGATGTTTTTTCCATCTCCCCACTCACCACGCAGTCCCCATGTTTTTTTTTCCCCTCTCCAACCCAAGAGCCGCTCCAGCCCTCGCTGACGTCACGCAGCCCCTTCTCTGCAGCAGAAAGCAGCGGGCCTGCAGAGGACGACCAGGGAGGAGAGAGAGGGAGAGAGAGAGAGAGAGCGAAAGAGAGAGACTTGAACAGATGCAAAAACGTGAAACAGGAAAAATACACCCCTCCCACCCTCTCATGAAGAGGACTAAACCAGGCTCTGGGAAGATGACACTGTGAGGACAGACCTTTCATTCAGCTCAGGCCCTGCAAGGTGAGCCTGTAAAAGAAAAAGCAGATATAACATCCGATTCACTTGCTTATAACATCTTGCATCCTGTCAGTCATGTTAAGTGTAAGCCCGGGGTTTTATTGGCGTTGATACATAGTCTGTGTTGTGTTTCCCCCTCCCTCCCCCAGGAGGTATCCGACAAATTATTTAAAATGTTATCGATCGATAAAAGGGAAGCATATTCTTGGAGGGGTGGGATCTACACCCTGGGCCAAGGGACAGGTTGCATCTCAGTGGAGTCAAGCCTGCAGATCTTGGACTGCATACCAGGATGCCGCAATATTTGCATACGATGGTCTTTTAAGTGCTCATCCAGATCACTAGGTGGCGCTGTTATTTAAAAAAAAACATTTTTTAGCAAATTAGGTCGCTTCGTCAAAAGCTAGCTTACATCACATCGTCTCCAAACATAGTCCTGCTTTTTTATTCTTTGGGCTTCAGGGGTAACAGCAGCAAATCATCTTCCTCCATCTGACCTAATGCTACATCCTCTTCATGCTTCCTCCAGATCAGGGGTCCCTAACCCTGGTCTTGGTACAAATTATAGTTTTTTCATTAGACATTCCAGATCTTATTTTGAAAAAAAAAAAAACTGTCACCACCTTCGCCTTACTGCCGCATTTCACTCTGTCGCGCCATTTCACACATCAGCTACCACAAGCTAGCCGTTAAAAAAAAAAAAAAGCCAGAAACAAAAATCACTCAGACTGGTTTCAAGAGGAAACAAGCAAATGATGAGAGCGTAGAAGTGTCACAGACTGTCAGTAAACAGAAAGCTACATTTAAGAGAAAATAAAGATTCCTACCTAAGTCACCGGTTCATCTCAACAGGCGATACTTAAGCCCACTATGCATCATTTGCGGTGAATGGCTCGCAAATGACAAAGGATTTTATTATTTGAACCCCGTGCCCGTCATTGGTCCGTAGAAACATTTTCATGCATAAAACTGGTCCCTAGTACAAAAAATGTAGGGGACTGCTGTTCGAGACCTCCTGCCTGGTGGTTCCAACTTCAACATCCTTGTCCAAGATATTTACTATCCCTCTGTATGCGTCCAAACCATCTGTTTGATTTTAATCACAAACACATCTAATACTTGCTGTCCAAGTAATGGACTCATCCTCGACACTCCCAAAGAGAACTTAAACGTCTTCCTCTGTTACTTCCAGCTCTGCTTCCTGGCTTTTTCTCAATGCCACCATCCCAAACCAGACACCATCCTTGGTCTCGCACAGTCTTTTACACCTTTCCTTTTATTCTGGCTGATAAGCTTTTATCACACAACACACCTTGATGCTTTTCTCCAACCATTCTAAACTGCTTGAACATGTTTCATCACTTCTTCTCCACGCTCTCCCTCACACTGTGACCCCAAGTACTTAAAATCTTTCACCTTCCTTATCTCCACTCCCTGTTCTATTTGTGTTTCTCTGATTCACACGCATGTAGTCTTGTTGTGGCCAACCTTCACACATCACATCCAAGCAGGTTTAAGCTTTAAAAAAAAAAAAAAAGCAATATTTTTTTTATATTACAAAGCTTAACCCGTCACCAGAGGTAGTACATATAGCTAGGAGACACTTTGCCTGACACCATTCTGGTCTAATCAGGATTAACCCCTAAATGTCCCGGAAGTGTGTCACCGCTCTTCGACTTAGAATATGTAGTAAGTATTTTTGCTCACAGCGGGACAAGCGGCGCAGGAAGTCAGACGCTAGTCAGGTCATATGGTCAGATCTGTTTTCAAAACAATTCACATGAAAGTCTCATTTATCACATTGATGTAACAGAAGCTCAAATTCTAGCATTAGCGCAGAGTTTTTTTTTTTTTTTTAAATCAAAATAGCAAAAGTTGAACAATGGATATTAGTTTTGACTAAAGAAAAGCAGGGACCAATGAAGCTGCAATACAGCATATATAAGTGGAAGTTAAGTCATGTTGTGTATCTGTGATACAAGACCAAACCGCTAGTGAAACTCAAATCTGCAATAGCTGCTGATAAGTGAAGACTTAAAGAATGATAATTGTAGTGAAATCTGTTTATTGTGAAAGTCTTGAGAAGGCACAGAGTTACAGTCAAAGGAAAAAAAGGGGCAGGTTGGCTGCTGCACAATTTATCCAAAGCTGTAGTTCTTGACCTCGTCGGAGGTCCTGAACCCCACCAGCTTCATACGCGTATTCATCAAACCCTTCACTGGAAAAGAAAATGATTTTCAAATTCAAGACAGGGTACAGCATGTTTTATCAGTGCACAAAATGAACCATGCATCAACATCACTGTGTTTGAACAAAACCAGCATAACATGATTTTCACACAAAAATCATAACTTAATGAATATTTCTTACAAATCAATGAGACTTCTGCTGTTGCCATTGAGAGACCAGTTCAGAAATGCACGACTTCACCTTGGCAACTGCCACTCATGTCATTTTCGAAAGGAAGTGTTCCCTTAGTTTTGCTGCTGCTAGACTAGAATTGCTCAACTTGGCATTGCAAATCCCGCAGACTCCCATCACGTTCCGTCATACATGTAAATCCATATTGTACATGCTCATCTGACCGCTTTCTTTTTATCCTCCACATAATTAGTATGAAGGGATTAAAATATTAAAAAATAAATCACATGATGTACCATCACAACAGTTACAAGTTGAATGCACCAAAATCCCTGCTGGACAGATAGGCCAAGCTATGTAGCGTGATCACCTGCAGCCAGTTATGGCCTAGCAGGACGTGTCATCACAAATTATGAGATTAACCCAAACCCCTGAGACTGACTCATCGAACCCAGGTTAAGAACCAGTGATCTAAAAGGAATAAACCACCAAGGAAATCCGCATAAGGAGAGCAATCCAATACTTAAGTGCCTGCAAGTACACCAACAAACGGAAACAAACTCTGCGCTACCTGAAATGGGAGGAAAAACATAGACACCTCAGAGTCAGCAACAAAACACCCACACAATTTTTAGCCTCAACACCCACACAGCAGCTGGCCTAACAACCCGCTTAGTATCTGCCTTAACAACACAGTATTTGGCCTCACAAATCTCTCAGTATGACAAAGTTTGCCCCCTCGGTGGGCTGCACATCAGCCAACACATTGAATTTAACAAACCACACAGTATGGACCCAACAACATACAGTATGGGCCGAACAACACAGTGTCCGGCCTCACAAACCATACAGTTAGGAAACGGTGTCTCCCCTTGGTGTGATGCACATCAAACCACACAGTATGGACCCAACAATACACAGTACCGGCCTAACAACATGTAGTTTCAACCAAACAACACACAGTATTTGGCCTCACAAACCACACAGTTAGGACACAATGTTTCACCTTGAATTTGACAAACCACACAGTATCAGCTTTAGCCGCCCACACAAAAGGCCACAGCACGTCCCCCCCCTTGGCATGCTGCACATTGAATGGCTTTATCCCTAAAGAAATCAGCACACAGTGATTATCAGGTCCTCTGATTGACACAGAACACCTGCAAGATAATTTGAAACACAGAGAGAGGGGGACAGGTGCTGGCAATGACACCATCATTAGCAAGCACTTGGCGACAGCGGTGAGGAAAAACTATCTTTTAGCCGGTGGAACCTTGGACAGATCTGAGCTCAATGCAGATGGCCTTCGGTCTCGACCGGTTGGGGTTTAAGGAGAAAGACCTAGAGAGGTAGAAAGAAGGAGTGGGATAGAGACAGGGGGTGGGTTTTAGAGTAAGGAGGGACAGGCACATATGATCATGGTAATAGCTGGAATGATATATTAATAGCTTTTATATTCATAAAAAAACAGCAATGGTGGACACCTGGCGAGATGCTGCAGTAGCACTAGCAACGCTTTTGGGGAGTACTTGTCCTGGCAAGAAGAGAAAGAACACCGCAAACACAGTAATAATTGAGGCTATCTTTAATTTCTTTCTGTGTTCTTGTCATCAATAAACTCATAAAAAAAGTTTCAAAGGAGTGCAGTATGTTTTGGGGGGCAGGAGAACAGATGAATGGCACTGACGTTGATTTCAATTGGAAAATTTGATTCAGTTACCGAACGTAGTCAAAGAACAAATTAAATTTTGTACGCCAAGGTTCTACTGAGGTTCTACCAGGCGTTGATGAAGGGACATCCTGAAAGTATAGACTTTATAGATACGACTACCACTACCAACTCAGGCTACAACTGAACATTTTCCGGAATAAAATTATAACAAAAATAAATAAATGCATGAATAAATAAACGAGTAAATAATAAATAATTAAAAAAGAAGAAATCATAAAAATTTACAGACAATTCCAATTCGAGACTCACTATCCGCCGTATCTGACGGTTTCACCAGGCTAATAGAGGGGCTTATCAGAGACAACCCCGACAACTTGACGTCCTGGGGAATTAATCGCAGGGAGACTCGTGAATCTGCGATCTAACACGAACCTGTGTTAAGATCTGTGCACAGATTGGAACAGAGTCCAGGAAGCTGAAAGTCATGTCATCTATGGAGCTACCAGTGACAGCATACAGAAGGGAGGGAGAAGAAGGAAAGATAGATGTCGAAAGAAAGTTAAATAAAGTGCGAGCGAAATGCTTATGGTATGACTTCATGAGTGTGGAGGTTGTGCCAAGATTACTGGTACATTTGTGGCGAAACTGGGTGCCGAAAAGGAACCTCAACCACAGCTTTAAGAATATGAGAACACACCACACCCACTCTCTCTCTCTCTCCCTCTCTCTCTCGGTAACCCGCACACACACAAGCACACACACACACACACACACACACACACACAGATGCAAGCTGCCTGTTCACTGTGTGACCCACTTTCCCAAATTGTGTTCCAGATACCAGGTGATCCCATGGCTTCCTCGCTTGCATCTAAGTATAAGAGTGGGTGGGTCAGGGTACACGCACAGGAAGCAAAGCATATAAAACACTTGAAATCATATCGTTGATCGTACAGTTGATGTTTGGGGGCGGCTGTGACTCAGTTGCTTAAGCGGGCTTGGTTCAATTTCTGGGTCCTCCAGTCTGAATGCCAAAGTGTCCTTGGGCAAGACACTGAACCCCCTGTTGCTCCCGATGGCCTGGTTTGCGCCTTGCACTGCAGCTCTGTCGCCATTGGGGAAACTACGAGGTGTGGAAATTGGGGCCATTCAGCATGTTAAACTGAATGTTTCATACAGGAGTAAGCCATTAAAAAAAATCAGTCAGCATTGATCCGAAGTCCATCGACCTTTCAAAGAACATGGCTAGACACATGTTCACCAATGGTTCACCTAGCGGGGTCTCCTGAGGAACAGTTTCCCAAAGCGAGGATCCAGCTTTACAAGACCGTCTGCTTTTACTGCCTGCAGGGAGAGACGTCAGTCTCAGGTGCTGAGGTCACCAGTAGTTGTTCTGGGTGTGACCTGGTTGACGCCAGCAGTGAAGGACACTGTCATGCAAGGAAGTTAGACCTTTTAGGTGGGGTCAGGCCATGGTTCTTCATAAAGTGTGGATAAGCACCAGAGAGCTAGAACGGCACCCTGGGCTTATGGTATCTGACTCCAGTGTCGCATAGAGGTTTGGATAGTGTTGGGATGATGGACCAACTGGGAGGTCGTGGTCCCTGTTTTTGCAAGGGAGCACCAGAGGGTTTGGCCCCAGCGCATGGCAATTACAATGCTCAGAGAAATGAGACTCAAGACGATTTTGGAAACCTTTGATTCAGGGGGAAAAATTGTAAATTCTGTACTGCTCAACACTTTCATTGTGCTCCTTGAGGGAGAACATTTTCAATTACAGCTATTTATTTTCCACAAGACATTTTTTTCCATGTCTGGGAGCAGCAACGACCGCAGAAAAAAAAGACAGTTCCGACTAATCAGATTTGGATGGTTATCAGGATATGATCTCTGATTTCTTTTTCTTTTAACATCAGTAGGAAAGGAAACGCCTTATCTTAAACACTTCTTCCACCAGAGTTTAGTGACACTACAGACGATTCCCAAATAAAGAGCTACCGCTGACTGACGCACAGCAAGGATCTTGCTGGAAAGGAAAATTCCAGTAAAATAGGTTTGGTGCTGATAAATCATCTTTCAGTCTTGATTAAATATAAGCAGTGTGTAGTTTTTAGTGCCTCTGGTGGAGAGTCCCTGTATTGAACAACTGCTCATCTCGCCCCTCCTTTTCAATAACATTCCTGATCTGCAGGAGCCCTCAGGGATTAACTCTGAAAGAAGGCGGGCACTTTGTCAAGTGCAGTAATGAAACTTCATTTGGAATATAATCATAGAGGTTACATCTCACAGGTTAGAAAGCATGCTTTAGTGATAAGTGATTACATGTGGAGCAATATTGAGGAGAAAATGTGAAAAGGGTTTAAATTATTTATTTATAATAATCATTTTACAGCATCATCGCTGAGAACAACTGAATTAATGCTTGAGATTAGATGGCCTGAAATGAAGGTTATAAGCGATTGCAAAAAATTAACAAAGTGAAATAGAAAATAGGAAATAGATTTCTATTGTTGCCTCCTTGCTAATTTAATATTAAAAAAGCATTCTAAAATGTGCAATTTGCCCCCACCTAATATTTTCTTTTTTACCATTTCTGTATTGTACTTTCCGATTGCTATAGCTATTTATGCAACAAAACTATTTAAACAGTTCAAGTTGTATGGTAAAATTGACCAAGTTAAACCATTTGGTAAATTTTAGCTAGAATGACATTAGTTAAAATGGCAGGAAAGAGCAAAGAAGATTATTTAGAAGATTACTTGCTTGTAAGAATTGCTTTTTCGATGAAGAAGCTGAAGAAGCCCAAGCCCCTTTAAATCCATCAGGGAACCCCGTCAGCAAAGGGGGTTCGTCCCAAATGAGTCCTGGACCCAGGCCAGCGTCGAGATGGATTGTTGATTACTGTTCTGTTGCACATCCCTGTCCTCTGCGCTTGCAATAACCCGATCGACACCAAACCACTGGGCTGGATCGCGGTAAAACAGACGATGTGGCAAAAACCCAGGTGTCGAAGACCTTTGTGAATACCCATCGGTCTCCGCAGACAAGATTCTGAGCAGTGAGGAAAGAATTTCACAAGTCAGCATAATCAATAAGTCATCTGGCGTTTTCATCCTCTTTGTTTTTCCCGATGCAGTGAGAAATCTGGATATCCTCCAGGGCAGTACATTTCTCAATCTCATAAAAAAAAGGTACGTGCACTGATTATAAAGGTTGGGCTGTTGATAAGATGATGCCAAAAGGATGCACCTGATGAGCAGCCATGTTCCCCTTGTTTGCTGCCGTCAGTGGAGTCGCTGGCGAGAGTCCGGCTAGTAAATCATCGGTTGTAACCCAGAACCCAAGCCTGAGGACGAGCTCCTGCATGAAGAATGGAAATCATTTGTAATTGCGTGGAATTCTGTTTCATCTCCAAAAACATCGAAGCAACTGCCTATTTGGCCCTCCATCACACCTTTATACCAACTATAACATCTCATACGCGTTATAACATAATAAGTGTTGTCATCATTTTCCTACTCTTTGCGGCTACAGGGTCCACTTAGGGTTGGGGCTTATCTCATCTGTCATTTGATCCATAATTTATTGTCTTATTTAATAGAAATAATAATAATGATGATGATTATAATAATCTTCCTTTCAGCTACTCTCTTCAGGGATCGCCGGTGCAAATTAACCTTCTCCAATAACAATAATAATAATGATCATCATTCTTGAAATAACTTATCATCATTATCATCATCATCATTATTATTATTACCATGAAATAAGACAAGAAATTATAAGCCCGATGACGGCAGGGATACGATCCAGCGCCCCCGTGATCATCCGTGAAGGATAAGTAGTAAATAATAATAAAAATAATAAAAAGATTCTCCTTTCAGCTACTCCCTTCAGGGGTCACCACAGTGAATCAACCTCCTCCAGCAATAATAATAATAATAATTATAATCATACTTAAATGAACTTTAGGGGGAGAACATGCAAACTCCACACAGAAAGGCTTCCTGCTGAAATCAAACCTGGGACCTTCTTGCTGTGAGGTAGAAGTACTAACCGCTTTGCAACAGTGCCGCTCTAAAACACAGATGGGTAAAAAGATCTACCGTGACAGTGCTAAAGAGAGAGTTTCCTCCCAGACAGGATGCAGGACACACAACATCAGTAGAGTCACTCTGAAATAACAGAATCTTACAGCTCTGGTAAAATCTTTTTGTCTACCGACCTGAAAAGCTCAATGGCTTGGGACATGATATCAGCTAGCCAGTGGATGTATTCCACATAACCATACAAATTTTTATTTTTGAATACAGAATTTTTAAGGTAACACAACTGGTGGAAACACATGGCGACTCGGAGAAGGTTGTGATTTTGGCGGTTGTCAAAAATCCTAACAACACATCGACCTGGGAGTTTTGTCACGATTCTCCTTTTGCTTTGGTACCGTTTTCTTACTCTTGTTTTCAGCTTTGTGTGGGCAGAAGCCCTTTGCCGTGACAATAAATTAGTATGTAATGTGCCAAAGCTTCTCGCAGGGCAGCACAACCATCTGAAATGGTTCCCGTTTTCTCTCTCTTTACGATTGCAGGTCTAATGTCGGGCAAGTGTGAACTCAGGTGTCTGCACACATGTTCACACACACCCTGGGTCGACTCCTGCCACAAGCTTCAGTGCTCCCCAATCTCACCAGGGGATCCTCGTACTGCCCGTCACCCAACCTGGCCTTTTCCCTGAACCTCACCTGCCTGACCAGTTCTTACTCTGCCTGCCAACTACTCAACCAGCCATTTTCAGCCTTGGAGCCATATGCGGACTATAAGTGGTTCATGACAATTTTAGTTCATGCATGACTGCATTAATTTGAAATAAATTCCTTGATTAAATTGAACTGAAAATTATTGAACTGATTGATCAATACCGCAGTATCATTTCCATCATACTCTGTTATTCCCGGTTTCTCAATGTTAATTTGTGTGATTGAGAGATATTCATGACAGAAGCCTGTAGCCTTGAAAGGCATTCAGCTGGAAATGCAGCCACGCAATTAAAAGAGTTTGAGTTGAAAGGCAAGGGGTCTGAGGAATTTGCAAATTTCTGACCGTGACCAACGCGTGATTGGAACCTGACCGGGTCCATAAAAATCCAAAAGTTGTTGGATTTTCATGAACGGTTGTTTTTTAAGTTGCTTTCTTTTTGCTCTGTACACTTTTGAAACTAACAACTATGAAAGACTCTCAATTTTGCAGTCACGCACCAGCCATATATTCTCTCAGATGTTGATAGGTTTTATCGCAAAAACCCGATACGTTCCTCCTCCTCTGTCGTCAATAAATCGCTCTTTGCCTTCACGGTTTTGGCCTCATTAGGCTCGAGTCTTGGTTCCAGGTAGATTCAGTGCTTGTAGAAGCTGATGAAGAGCGGCGCAGTCTCACAGCAAGAAGGTTCTAGGTTCGATTACGGAGGGGAGGCCCTTACTTTGTGCAGTTTGAGCTTTCTAAACCGCATCTGCGTGGGTTTCCTCCTCGTTCTACCCCGGTTTCTTCCCACCATCCAAAGGCTACACTCCCCCTGTTACCCCAAGTGCAGATAATGAATGAATGAAAGAAACTGATAAAAGGGTTCGTCACACTAATAAAGTATTATAGAGTGAATATGCTTCAAAAAATAACAAATAACACCAAAAAGCAAGTTTTTTAAGAAATATGGAACTTATATCACTTTCTGACTGTCGCAAGATAAATGTCCCTGAGGGTTTACATATCCCTGTAACACTTTAAAAGTGCATGAGAGCAGTTTAGGTTGTTTATTAAAAATAACAATGATGCAATGAATGCAGTTTGACCTGAGAGAGATGCTGGCTTTGGCTAATTTAAGTCAGGAATTTACAAAAGAACCTCACATATCATATAATGCAGTGTTTGGGTTTCTTTAGTTTTGCAAGTAAGATACTCACTCAAGCAGAGAGAGAGTGCACAGAGAGACTGAGGAACTGATCCCTGCTGATACACAGGGCCACTTATGGAGACAGACAATATTCACCCTCTCACTTTCTTCAATTAACCAATCACTCTGTATAAGGTAATTTCTTGCAAATTTTCATGTTACTTATTTGAATACTCAGAATACTCTGTGCTGTAAATAAACAAAAATGTCTCTCTATCAACAAAATAACCTCTAACTGTAGAAGTGAACAGGAAAATTAGGAATGACAACACCACCACCAACACCAACAACACAGCAATGATAATAACAACAACGGCAATAATAGTAATCCATTATTCTTGGTAATAGTAGTTATTATTGTTGTTGTTGTAGTTGTTGTTGTTGTTTGTCTCTATATGTGGCCCTGTGATCAACTTGTTATCGGTCCTTGGTGAACTCCAACGGTTGAATGAATAATTATTATTATTATGACTACTATGATTATGAATTTTCTAATTTACATTTAGCACAGTGAAAATTCAGCTTGTTGTGAAATTATTATTATCATATATAATGATAATAATGATTACGGTGATGATTATATTAGCTATTATTATTGTAAATAACTAAAAAGAAAATTAAAACCAACGATGCAAATAAAAAATCATAAACAGTTGAATGTTCACAGTGCCAAATGTGAATTAGAAAATGAATAAACATTTGAGAGCATGCGAGAGTATCTAGAGACTAATAATAATGACACAATAATGAATAATTATACAACTAATAATTATAATCACTGAAATTAATAATATTACATATGAAAGTTAACAGTAAAGCTTTAAATTCATACAGGACTGTATTATTTTTAGTGTTCTAATAGGGAAGATTAGTTAAGCTTAAAGAATGGGCAACATTTTCTAGATGTGCTTTGCTAGATTATGAAGATATTGTACTTCAGCAACTATAAGAGTTGGTGACATTCGTGTGTGTTGCAGAGATGTTTTAGATGTGGCATCAGCAGCGACTGCTTGTCGATCCTGGCTTACCATTTGCTGGTTTGAGAACACTCTGTAGGGAGTGTGTTTATTTGTGCCATAGTGAAGGCCATAATACTTCCAAATAATCAGGCGGGGGAGAAAAAGGAAAGAAACAGAGTACATGTTACAAAACAAATGCAGTGCTTTCTCTTCAGCAACTATTTCACACCCAACAGTCACCATCACGTTATGTGAGTATTACTTTAAAATGCTATTATTCAGTAAATGCATCCATACATGCACACACATACACACATACTCACATACATACACAGGCCTACATACAGTATAATCTATCTTTCTATATATAAGTTAGGAGGTAAAGCACCACTTACTGGCCAGTGTAGAGATGTGCACCAGTTTCATAGATGCGAGTCTAAATTAAAGAAATAAGTAATTTTCAACTCGTGATATCGTATTCTGTGCAGCAATGCAGTTTTCTCTATATTGATTGTGTTACAGTTCATGGTTTATGACACAAAAACAATGGGGAATGAAGGGTCGTTTGTAAGAGGAGAAAACCACCGCAAGTCCTTGGACTGATTGAAATCAGCCAAGAAGCTGGAGTTTTCACATGAAATGGCAATTTCAAACAATTAACATTAAAATGTGATCGCAACGTCCTACTTTCTGTCCTCTGAAATATCTTTTTTCTTCTTTTTTTGTCAGCGAAAAGTCACTAGTGTTCCATTACTCTGGGCAAGTACGCCGAGCATTAAGGTGTCAAATAGGCCATAATTTATCACACTGCGGTCACCATCAAATTCATCATGTAGAACAGCAACATTTTCTTTGTACATTCTGATCCAACTTCCTCTGTGAGAACAGTTGTACAGATTTAAAAAAAAAAAATCAATTATGGAAAATCTATTGATTGTGAGTTCAGTTCCATTGATTGTGAGTTCACTTTAAAGCTTTTTTAAACATATTTTTCAGGAAAATAAATTGTGGCTTAATATAAAAAAGAAAAAGATTACACAAGAACCATCTTCCACCAGTGTCTGCCATATGGCTTTCATCAAAATAAAACAAGTTGTTTTATTTTTCAAATGAGAGAAATATCTATTAAAGCATTCCCACACCGAGTGCTGCTCACGATCTGACCAGGCTGGTTTGATATCACACTTTTATACCAAAACCATTAATATTTTTTTTCAAAAAGCATTTCAAACTAGATTAGTGTCTGCTATATTTCTGCACTTATTTCTATAATATATTTTGACTTCTCTTATCATAGCACTGCATATCTTTTATTCATATATTTACCCTGGGTCATTCCCCCATCTACAATAAAACCCCTGTATACTCTCAAGTCCTCAAGAAGAGTTGTGTTTTTTACACAATTCTTGAGCAATTCTAAAACTTACCAGATTTTGGAGTTTTCAATGCTTTTAGACTGATAAATTGCTTTGCCTTTCTGTATAATTAGCTTTATTTACAATTCTAATGGCTCTTCTGGGATGATGAAGGGGTAATCTAATAAGACAAAGCGATTGTGACTAAATAATAACTTCATAAATATTTGATTGATACAGACTGATGACTAAATTTCCCTCTTTATTTTTTATCAGAACAGGCGTAGAACATTTTCATCGTGCGCTTTTCATGGATGCTAATTATCGGCACGTTCTGCTGCATTGCCCGGATTTTCCGTCATTTCACAGCTGACAACTTGAGGCTTTCAAAAAATCAAAAATCAAAAATAAAAGAAATTAGCCCTCACATAATTGATAAAGTAAAAAAGCCAAACCTGTTACATCTATCGCTACCCCTCTACGCCCTCTACATGTCGCACTCATCCAGTCATGACAGGAAAAGACTGACACACAAAAGCTTAAAAACTCTCTCCCTCAGGAGATATCAGGAGATTGATAGGATGAATATGATGCTGAGCCGCTTTCTCGTTCTCACGTCAAAAAATGTGGCAAATTTAGACCGAACACCTTTATCCATCCCTCCCTATTCATATTTATGAGACGTGACTGACAAACTCATTGTTAGGTAATTACAGTGTGGTGAACCTTCATTGTCTTTAGACTGGTGGAGACTGAGACACACTGTGCTTCGGCTTGCCGCACTAATGCAAACCTCTTCCATGTAGATATTATTAGTCACTGTTTGCTTAGCAACTACAACATATGTCTGACAATTTTTCTTTTTTTAAACCTTTTTTTTTGATTCATTTCATCTGGGCTGTAACAACTTTGAAAAGGAGACGATTGAAAGGTCCGAGGGAAATGTTCTATAACAGGGTTGTGTGCGAGCGAAGTCGTGGAGTACGTGGAAGTCTCTTATTGTTCAGGACAGTGAATGGCGATGTCAGCACACAATGTGGTAAAAACAGAGGAGACAAAAGACGCAGAATCATCCTGAAGGTGTCTGGATGTGTGCCATATTCTGGCAAAGAACAGTTTTCATGTATTCTTACCATATTGTTCTTGGCCTTTATTAGTTCTCCATCGGTCACTTCATGAATACCCTGTAAAACAAATCCACAGCATGACATACCGGGTCAAATAAAGGTTAAAGCAAGTAAATCAAGTACCACATGTATCATTAAAAAAAATTAATTCCACAAAATTTGAACTTTTTTTGGCTTTTTTTCTGAAAATGAGTAAAAATCTCAACCGATTGTGGCTGCATTGCAGCTGCGTGACATCAATCTGAGGAAGAGGAGTGGAAGAAGTGGGTGATTCGAACAGCAGGGGGCACCAGCAATATGCAGGGATTCAGTCAGAACAGCCACTGGGGGAAAAGATTTCTTATAGTTGCCACAACTCATAGGAAAATCAATCCCATATATTTGAGATTCCGTCGATTGTTTGCACAAACCGTGCCTCATTCCGCTATTATCACGGTGTCCACAAGCTGAACGAGTTTTACTCTCTGAACCAACATGAATGTGAAAATTACCTCAAACACCGGACGGGATTTTTCTGCTAGATGAAATCCTGGCAGGAGCTGAAAAGGAGTAATTAAAAAAAAAAAAAACAAGCGAATGTCTTTGCCTATAAGAGACAACACACAGATCTAAGTGATCTTTGAGATCACTCAAATCGCTTTTTCTTTCTTTCTTTCTTTCTTTCTTTCTTTCTTTCTTTCTTTCTTTCTTTCTTTCTTTTTGCCTTCTGTTAACACCAAGTGTAACACAATGGCAGAAATACACAATAGCTTGTGGGAGCTCAGTCAGTATCAATATATCACCTCAAGTGCCAATTATACTCATTAAAAGGATAAAATGTGATGAAACTGCAGCTAACAGCCTGAAAATCGTTATCGCATTCACCGCGGGACAAAGTATCTGGACTGTAAGTGTGCAGTTTTGCTGTGGAGCCGTCCGACTGCGAACGCGAGAGGGAGAAAAAGGTGACACTCGGGGGTGAGAGGCCAAACAATGTGCGCGCACAAAACATTCGGGAATCACGTGAGGCACGAGCAAGCTACCCTGCTATTACTTAAAGGCTGCGCTTAATTTCATTTCCTTTGAGTTTCATTTTCTCCGATCCTGTTCGCTTTGTCGATTTAAACATGCGATTCGCGCACTTTGCAAGTTTACACCAGCGGGCTTCGTCATTTCTCTGTCGCGGTCTTCGTTCCATTGGTGCAGACATGGGTCTGCAAAAAAAAAAAAAAAAGAATTAGCATGTTTAATGACGGTGGTTTTAATTTAACGTAGATCTAGAATAAGGGCCTTTTTCTTGGTACAATATAGAAATCATCTGTACAAGAGGCAGTGCAGGGAATATTCTCTAAATACAGACATTATGTTAGACAGAGCTGTTTGCTGTCATTCACCACTTAATTTCTGAATGAAGACATTAATATACTAATGTGGTGATATAAAGGTCTCACAGCAAACTCTGTGATTCACAATGACAACAATTATCCAGATCTCTGCATTCTTAGCTTGAGCCACAGACGTTGCCATGGCAACACAAGTATGTCTTATCAAGTACGGCCCTTATGATTTTTCACTGCAACTTATTTAGCCCGTTCACTGTAGGTATGACAACAGGCTATTGAGTTGTTGCATTCATTTACATGTTAATAGACTTAACAACCATTGTGTATTATCTTAACCTATGGTCTTGCCTTGACAAATTGTTGTCAGCTAATATTAGATTAGTCTAGTAAGAGCGTCTGTTTTTTTTTTTTTAATGTAGATGATGTAAAACACACTCTACACACTATAAATAGAATAAAATCCAGCTGGAAGTAAGTGTGACAGTTCACAAAATCACAATAAATGCTAAGTGCTTTGGTAATGAAATTGCCAGGAACAAAAAAAATGTGAAAAAATTGGGATCGTCAAAAGAGATTGTGTTTTATATGATTACAAAAAAAAGATTAGATTTTTTTGCTCTCTTAAATTAATTGACTGGGGCTACATGGCACTAACCAGGCTAATCCATCCTTTCAGATCCCAGATGTCGCAAAATGCTGTTTTTTTTTTACACGAATGAAAGCAAAATTAGTGACTTACAGCACAACTTCACCAGTCCGGTGAAATGCTGCACTTTAATCCCCACTGACTTTTGCTTGCAAAGTGCGGGTTTTTATTTGAACTTGGTAGTCACTTTGTAGCTCCGACTCGTCACACACACTTGCGCTTCCTCTCTTGTTGAAAATAATGAGGCTTTTTGATGTGAGACCACCGTGAGCTGTAATGAAAGGAGTGGACTGTTCAGGACACATGAAAGCTCTTCAGTCCATTTGGACCACGAGCAGCCATTATGGGCGCGGGACAGAGACGCCGTGGAGGTCCGTTGACTTTATGAAGGGGTGCAGGATTTAATGATGGAGGCAATAGCTAAATCTGCCACCCTTTTAACTTCTCGTGCAAGGATGGAGATAATATTTCAGAGGTGTTAAACACAGGGGGACCTATAACATTTATGAACAGAAACATGGTCTTATTAAAATGACGGCTAGCGGAGCAGAAGACAAATGAATCCGCTGCTTGATTGAACCGGCTCTACCGCCGTTTAAGTGATTGTTCAATCATACTTCTACATTCATTCATAATGATAATTTATATGAGGGTTTTTTTTTTTTAAATGCTGTTTTCTCAACTGGCTGAGTGATGAGCCCATAAATTATCTTTTGTCATCATCCAGAGGCATGAAGCAGGGCATCTACCTCTCATCATATCAGTCCGCTCCTTCTCTCCAAGTCACCGCTGTCAGTGATGCCTGGAGAGACACAAACAGAGATGGAGAGGATGAGTAGGAGGAAGGACAGAGGATCAGCACATCCTCATTTATGCGAGGAAGAGCCCCCCCAGCTGAGATGGGGTTAATATTTTTCCAGCCTAAGTTCGGCGTAACAGTGTGATCCGTCCGCTCACAGGCGCGGTGAGCCCGAGCGCCGAGACTCTGGTTAATAGTTAGACGTAGCATCCTGCCGCCGGGCACCAGTTTGGGCCCCCTGAAAACAAAGGAAGACCTGCATCAGACGCTGAATGATAGTGACCGGGCCACCCTGTCACTATTATTCTCCCCAAAGATTGGCAGTTCCCAAACAGTTCACAGACATGTGGACACATCAATCCCCGAAGACACGGACGGCAGGGGCCCATTGCTGATGCTGTAAACGTAGCTTGTTAACGGGAAGCACATCCCGTGTCGCCGCGGCATTGACTGACAGGGCCGCGGGTGACCCTTGACAAAAGAACAGAAAGCTTGTCGTAAATCACCGGTAGTTTCAAGCATCTGAGTTCCCGATCACCCAAAGTGGAAATTATTCTCATTATCGTTTGTCATGTTTTACAATTATGAAAAAAAGATCGACATACGAAACCAAGAAAGCAACACTAATTCTTGACAAATTATGCATTTAAGCCATAACACCTGGATGTGATGATTTTTATTCTTGCCTTTTTCATCCACCATTTGTTCTTTGGTATGCTGTGATGTCGAAGAAGGAAAAAAAAAAGTTAAATGTCCCCCCATTACTGCTCCATCCTCCAGTACCTTGCCATATTTTACCGTTCTACTAAAAGGGACAAAAGCATTTAACAAAAGCTACATCCCAGTGTTAATTCACATGGTGATCGCTTACAACATAAGACAAGGGAATTTAGGCGGCGAGAGTAAGTGTTTTGATTTTTAAATGTGAGCCGCTGATCTGACTCATACATATGAAAGCCCCTTTTAAAGTGCCAAAAATTAAGACGGTGGGGGGTGGGGTGGCGGTGGGATTTTTTTTTTTTGAAACGCATCTCTTAAGGTTTCCAACACTCTACAGATTTGAGATCAGAGGAAGCTACCGTCTAATATGTGGCCTTGAGCTTTCAGACCTGGGAAACACACTCGATGTTTTACAGCCCTGCGTCACCCCAGCGTGGCTCCTGTGCACTCAGACAGGAGAGAGACATCACTCTAGGTGAACTCCCTGCGGTGAAAGTGATGGTTTGTCACCAGTTAAAGGCCACTGGGAGGCTGAAGCAGCCATTATGCACTCCTGAGGAAGAACAGTGGGGAATAAGGTTATTGTGGGAAGCTGCAGCGCTGCTATGTTGCTAACCAGAAGGGGAGTGCGGGCGGGGGATACAATCTGACTGTTGAGCAGGGATGCTTGAGTGTGTAGAGCACATCAGCAACACAGTATTTAAGTGCTATATTTGTCCTTATGTGGGCAAATACACAAACGATATGAGTATTTCAAGCAATAAAGGTGTCATCCATCCATAATCAACACCGCTTATACTGCGCTAAGGGTCGGGGAGCTGCCGCAGCCCAGCATTTTTTCCACACAGAGTGTGTTTCCCTGGTCTGAAAGCTCAGGGCAACGTACAGACACGTCGGTCGGCAGTCGAATCGCAGGCCCTCATGAAGGGACAAAACGGCCGATCGCTCTCTCATTCACACATCTGGGCAATTCAAGGTCTCCCATCAAACCGCTGAATGTTTTTGACCTGTGGGAGGAAGCCGAAGAACCATGGCGAACATGTAAACATGCAAACAGAAAGTCACCTTATTGGAATCAAACCCGGGACCTTTTTACTGTGAACTTGAAGCCCGTGTCATCCAATGGTCATCACTATTTTGGAATATTTAATTGCCCATTACACTTTAAATTATATCTGTGGCCCCCCATTTCAACATATAACAGTAAAATACCATCTGATTTTGTAATCAAACATGTTTTCTTCCTCAGTTGCTCTATTGCTTCTGACAGAAGCGGGACTTTCTAATAGGAAAAGATTCAAGAATCTGACAAGGGGGGAATGGCCTTGGTTGTGCTGCCTTTGTGATGATTATTGTTTTTTTGTCAATAAAATCCATTGTTTGGGGGGAAAGTCATGACATGATCACATTTTTCAGGGGCTCTAAAGGCTTAATAAGGCCTCCTGGTTTGAGCTCCATAATACATTATAATGTATTCTTATTTGCATATTGTTTTTTTTTACAATTCACTTATAAATGGCCTACAAAAAAACAAGATAGAAATAAGATATATAATTTTCATGTTCTTATGATGCATTCATTAAATGACGATCCATATGATCATTTTATTCTTTGTTGTGCAGTAAGTCGCCTCTTCTTAAGGGGGAATGCAAATTTTAAAACAATGACAGAAAATACAGTGTGTGTTTTCGCTGGACCATCAATTGAACGGTAGGGTTACTACTTGCACCCCCAGCTCCTCCGGTACGAAGACTTCGTCAAAATGTCCTTGAGCCCCAATTACTTGTAAAAGTTGGTATCTGGTGGCCCCTCTCAACCAATCGTGTCTGAATGGCTGAATGTGACAGTGTAGTAAAAGCACTTTGAGCGATCAGTAGACTAGAAAAGGCGCCATATAACGGCAGTCCATTTACCATTTACGGAGGGAAAAATACAGCACAATAGAGCAAACTAAAATGAAGTGACATGGAGGAGAATGAAAAAAAAATCAATAGAACAGAGTATTTTTTAGCAGCACAGGACATAATAGAACAGAAAAGAAGAAAATAAATAAACAAAACATAAATTAAGTGATCTCCTTCTTTGCAAACAGCCAGTTTAGTTCTCTCTGCCCATCCATAAAATATAACTCGACACTCTGTTCTTTTATTTATGGCTCCATTTCGCCACTATCAGCATTCAGCAGGTCTTAAAACAACTGTTGTGGCAGAGACAGCAAGCTGCTAATGCTGAAGTAGCTACATTTTGCATACATTTCATGGGGCTCCAAAGAGCGACACTTGATTTTGATGGTTAATTTAGATGCAGAATACATACAGTAGTTGGCGTTGGGGTTGGCGTGCACATGCAAATCGTCACCCTGCTTGACGGGAGGGTGCACTGCATGAGCTAAGCGTGTTCAGCCCACTCAGTTTTATGCTACTAGTTTTTATATCCGAGCCCAGCCTCCACTCCCCAACTCTGATTCCATCTTGGCTAAGACAGACATTCGCATGCACATACACACATACCCAATACGTATCGCACACACTCTCAGCCTCCCCCCCCACTCCCGCACCTCCACCTCCTCACCTTTTTCTCTCACTAAAACACAGATGTGCACAGTTTCCTCAGACTTCAACACGTTCCCCCCATTTCTCCATGGGTGAGCCATCATTATCTAGAGAGAGTGCCGGTGTTTGGCCACAGTGCGCCTCCTTCCCAGTGTTGAACTGAGCAGCTGAGACATCAGCTGCTGTCTGTCACAGACATGCCTCATTACTGCAGTTGCAAATGTCAAAGCACTAAAGTAATCACTCACAGCTCTACCGGACACATGGTCATGCAGTGATTTATTTTATAGGAAGAGGGTTAACCGTTGTCAGTGCACGGCGGTGGTTGCATGGATGATTTGACTTTGCTTGTTTTTCTCTTTACATTAAATACGTTTTGTGCTGATGTGACGACAGGCACTGGAAAAAAATTAATCAACAACAGGTAAAAGTATGTCACAGACAACAAACTTCCTTCAGAGTCATTACTGTCAATCCGGGGGTGCACTCAGATATATTTCCGATGACGGAGCCAATAATACAAACGCACCTGAAGCCAGAATTCCTCCGCACATGTCAAAACAGTTGTGTTGGGTGCTTCATTGTTAACAGGTTCTTATCAGTTTCGTCTGAAAAACAAAGGGATGAGAGCCCATGTGGGGTTTCTTTTGTGCACATAGCCACTAACATCTATCCTGACTGATTTGAAGGATCATTCACTGCTAGAGGAAGCTGTAGTGCTCTGCCACCGGTGAATCCGCTTAATGATTAACATTTCATCCTGTTATCACCACTAGTCACTGTCAGAGTCATCCAAACTAGGTTGGGCAGCAGTCAGAGTGTCATTGTTTTTGGAGGGAAGGGGAAAGAGCCTCATCGTGACGGCGTTGTTGTAAATGTGAAGTCGTCCTGACAGAGAACATGTGATGGAGGGCGACACAACTTGGTATAGGCAAATGTTAGACACAGTGTTGAATTTCAAGGGGTTTCCCATTAAAAAAAGCAATGGTGGCAGCATTGTTAGTGTAGGTGAAAGTGGCCAACGTGATGGAGCAAAACAACACTGTGGTTTAAGACGATGACTTAGGGGTGCAGTGTGTCCTCAGTCATACGTGATTTTTACCTGTCTGTTATTAACGATTTATTTTATAGGTATGAATTATGTATTTTTTCCATTGTCTCTGTTGAATTATACCATTTGAACCTTTTGTGTTTCTGTGCTATTATCTACAAGTTTTGAAAATATGGAAATCTTACCAATTATCGTGGGGCTGCCAGAAGACCTGCAACAGACTCTAAAAGTTAATAGAACAAAACAATAATAGAATATCATTCAATAAATAATTTAACACACACAACAAATAAACCAGAGCCTCAAATTATGAGGCAAGAAATCAGCAAGAAATCAATTATCCTGAATCTGAAAAATACAAGAATAACAGATTTCTTTTAAAACAGTATATTTTTAAAATGCTTAGAATGATGCATCTTTTTAAAGTGTTTAGTTCAATTCTAGCTGTTGAAAAAGAATCGTTGGACAGTACTTATATACAATAATATTTTGTCTGATTCTATGTTATAATGCATCATAGTATACAAGCTTCAACTTCTGAATCATAATTAATGTAAAGATTCATTTGGAGACATGATTCTGGCCACCTGGTATATCCTGTATATTCAATTGTCACTTTTCTTTCCAGTTTGCTCCCAGTCTCCTTAGAAAACGAGCTGGCATCCTCGCTGTGAAACGCTCCGCTGTGCTCACCAGCTAGCAAATAACTTGATCTGTCTGCTGTTTGGTACTTGGCACACAGAAAAACAGTGGGCTCTGCCAGAAACAGCTGCTGGGAGAGCTGAAGACGACACTATGAAAGCGGCAAGAATGAACCCAATCAGTAAAGTTGCGAGTGGTAAAACAAAAAAAAAACTGTGCTGCAAAATCTACAAATGCAATCTGTTGCTTCATCGCTATAAGATTCCCGGTCCACATTCAACATGTGAATTCCTTTCACTGTTACTACATTAACATGAATGATAGCAAGTTATTTTATTTTATTTTATTTTATTTTATTTTTCAGTCTCTCATTGATTCATCTTCACTTAGGGTCGCAGAGAAATGGGGTGGAGGTCAGAAAGTTGGAGGGAGACCTGGTTACCCTGGACAGGTCACCAGTCTTATCTTATCTTATCTTATCTTATCTTATCTTATCTTATCTTATCTTATCTTATCTTATCTTATCTTATCTTATCTTAATCAAATGTTCATGAAAAAATGTATACAATGTGTCTTTGTTGCTATATGTGCTTATATAGACATTTTGACTGTAATGTTAAAGACTAAGATAAAATCTTTTCAGTTAATGAATTTAATTTAATTTTACCATTCATCCTCAACTCAGGATCGCGGGGAATGGTGTGGGGGTGAGGGGTCGGAGAGGGACCCAGTTACCCGAGACAGGCCGCCAGTCGATCACAGCTTATTTTATCTTATCTTATCTTATCTTCGTCAGATGTTAATGACAAAAGGCATACAATGTCGCCCTGTGTGTTTTCGCACATCATAACATTTTAGACTCTCCAATGTTAAAGAACAAAATAAAATGTTTTCAGTTAATTGTTTTATTTTATATCTAAAAACATAACACATTGTGATATATGATGGAATCTTTAGTTATTCTGGCTTAAACAAGATTACACTGCAATGAAGCTTCTTTGTGTGGCATAACCGTTATTTTGGACTGGCTTTCCGCGGTCCTGAAGGGCTGCTGCTGCTGCAGCAAATGCGGTTGCACCACAGACCTGCAACAGCATTGTGACAGCTAAAACTTGGAATGTTCCAAGGGCAGCAGTAAATTGTCCTGAGTAATTGAAATGCTATGAAGTCATTCAGCAGGCAAGGGTATGTACACCACTCTCCTTTCACTTTAGGTGCCCCGAACAGCGCAATCCCTTGACATAGTTACCATAGAGATGGTGTGCAAAGGATAAAAGTGGTCGGCTGGACTCCTTGACCTAGGGTTGACTTGTAATTTATGAAGGAGTGGAAAAAAAAAAAAGTCAACCTCTCAGTCTTCAGCTTTGGCTGATCAGAAATACAAATGAAAATTTGGAAACCAGAACAATAGAAAGAATTGGGCACTTTAAAAATGTTTGCATAACGAGCTCCTTCTTGCTGTAATGGTTCTCTTCTTTTTAATCACCTGCACTCTCCAAACCACCTACACCCTTCTTCATGGTCAGATACGGGACCGAGAGCCTGATGCATTATCCGAGGAATTAATCTGGCGAGCCTGATTGCCATTACAGCCGCACGATTATACACCTTGATTACTGAGCCCACCCCGAGGACCATGACGCGCCCTGATTCACATTTTTAAGGTGCACATGAAATTATGCAGTGATTACCCTACAATAGAGGAATCCGTGAGTGAATGAGACCATATAGACCGTCTCAAGTAGGGATATGATTATTAATAGGTACTTGAGGTGACCTGATACCCGAAGCTTTGACCGCTGAAACTGCCTTGGGTCCATCATATAAGTAAATAAATTCAGTGTCCTGTGTTCTGCAAGTTATTATTGAATTATTGTTCTAGAGGAAGAATTGTTTAGGGTTCAAGCATGGATAAAAGGGATGTTAGGCACTCGAGAGATGACTCGGGCCGCACTTGTCGCTCTTCAGATAGACTTGATAGGTTTATTGTCGGCGTGGGCCTCCTTTTGCTCGAGCGCGACGCCGAAAAATAACAAGAGCCGATCAATACGGCCAGAAACTTGTACGTGCAAATGAAAATAACAGGACATCCAAGTCGTAAACATCTCGGAACATTTCATTCTGCCGCGACACTTATCCCGGGAATTTAGTCCATTTAATCCCTCACTGTCAATATTAAGATTTTTTTTATTTAATCCGGAGCCAAAGTGCTCATTTGGTACTGCAGATAAATAGTCCCATTGACTTATCCAGAGGCAATCCTACGTCAAGCGATTAATTGGATGAGACAATGAGGAAGTGAAATCACATCTGTTCCTGGTTTTCCCCCTGGTAACGTATTGAATACATTAGTCACACAGATGCACTACCTTGGATAAACCCACCAATCCAAGAGTCCTAGTGTTAACATGTTTGCATTAGTAATACCATTGGCAAAGATTTAATGGACTTAATGTGCTACCATTCACAGCAGAGGTCCACGGTCTGAGAAAGCTTGGATCTCAGGGGCGAAAATGTGCCCTTCCACCACAATTACTTAATGGCTTCAGCAATTATGCATATCTACGGGAGTTGAAAACATAAATGTCAGGAGAAAGGAGAAAAAGAACAGATTAATGTCTTTTGTCTCGATCAAAGAATCGGCTTGGACAGTTTGTGACACGGTTATATATTCAATAATGACAATGCAGCTGAAACAATTCTCACATGCAGTAGATTTATCAAGGACCATTTACGGTATGCAAATGTGAACTGGAGCTTCCAAATGCACAAATGCAGAAATTCCATCACTGGCCAGAGTTCAATAACTCTTCAGTCTTGAAGTGTTCTGCTAATGGTCACTGTGACTGCATATCGCTGCAATTCAACACCTCAACTATCCATCACTGGACCGTGTTTTCCACTAAAACAACACGGAAAAGGGTGCGCGCGCGTGTGTGCATGTTTGTATATGTGCGCGCGTGCTTCGCTTTACTTTGGGCCTGGCATTATTGTAAGAGAGGAGTGATGGACGGGAGAGGACGGGTACATACTATTCACAAGGCTCCATGTGGCAGCTTGCATTTTCACAGCGCCACAGTATGTTTGTCAGCTACAGACAACGCAGGCACTTACGCACTGCCGTGGGCAACTGAAGTAGTGTTCTGCCAGCTGACTGCGTCACGGGCACATGCATGTCTTACATACCACGGCGGAGTCCCTGCCATAACATGCCAAAGCGCCTTGATGGGGTTCAGAATCATAACCTGCAACCCGGGGGGTCTCGGAGCATCTCGGAATCTGTCAAAAACAAGTTCAGTTTAACAACCTCAAACATTTCTGGCAGCAGGCTCAAGACTGGGCTTTCTTTTTTTAAGAATTCACATCTGAGTAGGCTGTGTCAGTGATGATGATGATGATGATGATGATGATGATGATAACAATTTGGTGGATTCGAGAAAAGGCTTTGCTTACAGTAAAACAACCCTTCTCCGCTGCAGAAATGAAACGATATCACCGGCTGCCAGCCTTTATCTCGTAGCCGCGGCGCTTCACGAAATCAAGAGCATTAGCCACATTAAGAGGGATGCACGGGCTATTATAAAGAGAGCAGTCTTACCACCGTCCTTTTGAGAGAGAGAAAGAAAATAACAATGATAGACCATAATCACATTCTGCAATCGAGTGGAAATTAATATACTTTTATTGCAAAAATGGGTGAGTGAATGAACAAAGGGATGAATGAAGGGAGAGCGTATTATTATCTCATTGACATGGCAAGAAAATTACCTGTGTACAGGTTTCCCATGGAGATCACCGTGACGTCGGTGGCGATCATCACCACGCTTGCAGTAGGGAGAAAATCGATCTATGAAGACGAGAGGAGTCACAATCGCAGCACTGAGTAACATTCACTATAATGTTTGTTGAGTCAAAAGCCTTGTGAGTCACCGGACAGAACTGTGATGTCTAATGTTAGGAATGCAGTGTGGTGCCACAGGTGGCCTGCAATGATGTGTATTTTGGGATGGGAACACACTCATCTGACTGCTCAGATGGGGCCGGGGAGGGGCGTTTGGGGAGCGGGGTGGGGGGTTGGGGGGTCAGTTTTATAAAACCCAACGGATCGGAGTGAAAATGGCAGGTTTCATTTATTCCAAAACCACTCACGAGAAACTCGCTGCTTCCAGAAAGTGTTTATTTTGCTCATAAACTTCTCATAAAAATAACAACATCGATATCAATTAAATGTATTGTAGAAACTGTATATGTACAAAATCTCTACTTGAATAGTTAATATAACTTAAGGCGAGTTACAATTTTTTTTTCTTTTTTTTTTGTAATTACCCCGTTGGTGATCATCTCACCAAACTTTCACCACAGTTTTTTTTTTCTTTTTTTTTTTCAAGTGAACATTTCAGCATCTTATCAAGAGTGAAAACCCTTTTGTCCTCAAGGTTAAGTCCACAGAAACTCGCAGCAATGTGTGCTACCTGATTACTCAAAAGCAATTTCTCATAAGGTTTGCTAGTCGATTCTAGCTCGATTTAGACGTTAACTCTGTACATACTGTAAAACCGTCTCGTCGAAAAGCCGTACCACAACTAGAGCGCATCCGGGTCCCGTTCACATCGAGATCAGCAGTTCAATATAATAACTCTAATCATACCAACAATGGGACCAAGTGCGAAAAGGGTTCCGATATCAAATCTCAACAATTAAAATATGTGTTACTGAACAATAGCCCTCAAAAAACCAATACGTCATTAATGATTTTGAATACATCACACCTTCCAAATGAAGCTCAAATGTGATTAATGTAAAATATACAATTAGCTATAAAAATACAAAGAAGTACAGTAATACAAATATATTTATTTCCCATTTATGATATATCTTTCACAATCGTAATTATCCAAACAATTCGGAACACAACACAAAGACCAGTGACAAAAAAAACACTGACAACCAAATGAGAAGAAGTTAAACAAACACTAGATTTTTTTTTCTCAAAGATGGACAACTTTATGGCCCGCGCCATAAATAAGTTACCCTACATTCATGTCAATCACCACCAAGGCAGAGTGATGGAGTACAGTGGTTGATAATCCTGGTTAAAGGAAATAAAAACACTGACATAAACATGCATTTTTTTTAAGAAACATAGTCCAAACCATTGCTCTAATAACGCTAAAAGCAGAAAATAAGGATCTTAAATGGAAATATGATTAAAATCTTTAAGTGCAATCCGTCCGTCCACCCATCCATCCATCCATCCCTGCAGGCTGGGCGGCTGATGGAAGCTGGAGCTGTCCGCGGGAAGAGGTGCTGAACAGCGGCTCATGCAGCGAGCGCTGCAGCGGAGAGGCTCGGCTCCAACGGCAGCGGCAGCAACAAGTGACTCTTCATCCGTTTTCTCCGACTTTTACAACGAGGCTGGAATGTGACCCCCCCCCCCCATCTCTTCCTCCCTTCTTCCTCCTCCTCCTCCATCCTCATGCTCGGCAGCAGCCTCTCCAGTCGAGCGCCAGTCAAACCATCTCGTGTGCATCAACTTGTGGTCAGCTGGCGTAGGCAGTATTTTCCAAGACGGAAATACCCAAATAACGTGTGTGTGTGTGTGTGTGTGTGTGTGTGTGTGTGTGTGTGTGTGTGTGTGTGTGTGAGAGAGAGAGAGAGAGAGAGAGAGAAAGAGAGAGAGAGTGTGAAGAGAGAGAGATAAAGAGAGAGCGAGAGAAAGTGTGTGTGTGTGTGTGTGTGTGTGAGAGAGAGAGAGAGAGAGAGAGAGAGAGAGAGAGAGAGAGAGAGAGAGAGAGAAAGAGAGAGAGAGCGGACGCACAGCCGCCTGGCGGGGTCCTCGGGCTCTTCACATCCCCTCGGGCAGAGTGAAGGGCCACGGGCTGGGGGCCACCTGTGGCTTTATTTCCATTTTCTCCTTCTGTTTCTGGTGTACGCGTCCGTGCCGTTTCCTCTCGTCGCTGCGGGCGAACCGTTTGCCGCACACGTCGCACGAAAACGGCTTCTCGCCGGTGTGAGTCCTGGTGTGGGTGGTGAGGTGGTCGCTCCGGCTGAAGCTGCGCAAACAGATGCGGCACTGGAACGGTTTGTGGCCCGTGTGGATGCGGATGTGCCGGTTCAGCTCGTCCGAGCGCGAGAAGCGCCGGTCGCAGCTTTCCATGGGGCAGGTGAACGGTTTCTCTTTGGCGGGGCCGTGGGAGGCGGCGGGGGTCTTCCTGGCCCTGGGGGGCTTCGTGGGGCGGGCGCTGTAACTTTGCGCAAAAGAGTCCGGCAGCAGGGAAGAGTAGAGGATGGAGTCTATGGTGCTCGGCAAGGCGGGCGACGCGTACAGGGGGTCGCACTGGTTGGGCGGCTGCGGGGGCTCCGGAAACGGTTTCAGGTTGGAGGAGACACCCATGGGCGGGGGGAGGTAACTGTTGTACAGCGGGCTGGAGAAGCTCTGGGAGCAAGTGTCGGAGAAACACGGCTCCTGCTTGATGCCCCCCTCCACTTTAAAATCCGGGTTGGGACAGATCGGGGGGAAGGTGTCCAAAAGTTCCTTTACATCCATCTGCTGGTCGGGGGGGAAGTCGTTGGACATGGGGAAGGTCTCCGTTTGGAAGCTCGTCTCCAGGCAGCCGGATTTACCGAAGGCGCCCCACTCGTAGCAGCTGCTCTCGAACTCGTTCTTGATCACCACCGGGAACGAGGCGGCCTCCGACTTGGGCTCGGCCTTCTTCTGGTGCGCAACGCGGGGAGAGCCGAATCCCAGCTGCGGGGTGCCGGAGGGGTCCTGGGCCTGGCCGCCGGCCTGCTCCTCCGCGTACCTCTGGCACGTCTGCTCCGGGGAGTACACCGGGGGGAGCGGCCCGGAGCAGCCGAAGGACGGTCTCTTGACGCACGGATCTCCAAAATCACCGTCCATCGGCGCGGGCGGAGACGCGTACGTTCCGCGGCCGTGCGAACCGTGCTGCACCTCCGAGAGCGGCAGCGTGGAAATACCCACGATCTCCGTGATCATGTTGAGGAGTGTCTCGGTGCTGCATGGCGCTCCCTGCGATGCCTCCACGTAGAAACTGCCGGAGTAGGCGAGCGACGTGGGGGTGTAGGTGTCTTTCGGGCACTCGCATGGGTTAAACGCAAATTCCGAGTTCGACGCTTCGGTTTTGAGAGTTGCAGGGGTTCCTTCTGTGGAAATAGGAGAGGGGGGGACTTTGTCACTTTGTGGGTTTTTATTTCTTATTTTTCAGTCAGTGAGTCAATACCAAAAAGGAAGGAAACATCACCGTTACATAAACACCCGTGGCCATTCGGCACAGGGACGCCTCGGTGTGCGCGGTTCGCAGGTGTCACCGCTTCCCCCCCTCTCAATTCTATTTCTTTTTTTTTCCGCGGCATGCACATTTTTTTGTCATCTTTTGTGTGTGATCGACCGTGCAAATGCGAACTCACCGTGTCCGTACTGGGCAAGTACCCCCCGCTCCGCATCGACGTACACCTCCTGGTTCTCTTTCTGCACGCCGCTTTCCATTCCCAGGGAAGAACTGTTGCAATTGTCAAACTGAGGATAAAAAGAATCTTTCGCGTTCAAATCCATATTGTTCAACATAGTGATGCAAATTAGAAGTCCGTCCCTCCCAGAGGTTGGAAAAAAATGACAAAAATGGCAAAACGTTGAAAAAAATATATGCAGATGACACTTTCTTTCCAGCCCCCCCCCCTATGATGCTTTTCGATAAATGATCCAAAGTGGAGTCTTTGTTAAAGGTATATATATATGTATGTATATACATATATACATATATATATGTATATATATACACATATATATATACATATATATAGCAATGAAAGGTATTCCTTATCGTCTCTGCTCCTCGGTAGGTATTTGCTTGCTGTGGATTTCACATCAGCGACTTCCCCTCTCTCTCCTTATATACACTTTGGCAGCTCCCTCGGCCCTCCTCCCCATTCATCAGCTCCAGTGAGAGGATTCCCCGCTGCGTGTAAACTTCATGCCCATATATGGACAGAGGATGTGACGGAGTCCCCCCCCCCCTCCAGCCTCCCCCCTCCCAGACTTCCCTCCCTCCACCCATACTGTAGAGATGGGAGACTGACGTTGCAACAAGTGGCTGACGGATGGTAAAACCTGGCTACGAGTGGTGTTTAGTATGAAAGTGATGGTTAATAATTTAACAAAAAATAAATAAAAAACAAATCCTTGAAAAAACAATGGTGATAAATAGACGTTTTGAGAAAAATAATTGGAAAAATAATTAATGATAAAAAGATTTTTTACACTCCTCATCCAAGAGGCGTATTCAGTTCTGATGACCCTCGGGAGATTCTGAATATAACTGACAGGTTTTAGCTTTACGGATGAGGGGTGAAACATCTTCGTGTGAGGCAATTCAAGGGCATCCGCGAACGACAAGAAGATGTCGACAAGAATTCACCATGACCTGGATGACTGAGAACCTCCACAGACAAATAATAAAAAAGACAATTAATATATCCTCATGATGCCTTTTAACCTGCAATAGTATGAAAATTATTCCTCACTCATGAGTTGACAGATCCACATAAATGCTACTGAATACTTTCAGTAAAAAAGATGGGGCTTGAGCTTGGGGCTAATTTAAAAGACATATATACTGTATGCATGCCTACGGAGCCCCTGAAGCTACGAGGCAGGAAAACACAGTTTTTGCAAGATCTTGCAAAACTGTTATGTTAGAGTTGGCAGGACTAACATAATGTAAGAGGCTCAATGGTTTGAGCATAATGAGATTAGCTCACTTTAAACTCTGTGTTGTTACAATAAGTTAATGAATCAATGTTGTCTCACTTCATCTGTATAATGTCCACATTTGGGACGTCTCTCGAATGCAAGAAATGCTGCAATATCGTCTTCCACGACTCCCTTTTTACAATCAGTTAACAAAACTAATCAACACCTGGAAATAAAACTCAATAAACTTCTCTGTCTTCTTTGTGTTACCACTCCAACCATGGATGACCCAGAAGAGCATTGCTCTTAATGTAAATAGTTTTGCAAGATCTCGCAAAAGTTTGTCTATTCCCCCCCCCTCCAATCCACTTAGCAAGATCTCGCATTTTTCTTTACCCTTCAAAATTTTCCCCCATGTCCCCTGAGGCAGCGGTCCTCAACCTTTTTTTTCTTACCAGTGACCAGTTTTATGCATGCAAATGTTTCTGCAGACCAGTTAGAGGCACGGTGGTTCAAATAATAACTTTTGTCAGTTCAGAGTATCTAATCTGAACACAACAATTACAATTTATATTAACCAACTACAATGTTAAGTGCGGCAGTAAGGTGAAGGCAGAAACTGTCGTTTTTCAAAATAAGATCCGAAAGTTCCAATGAAAAAACTGTCATTTGTACCAAGAAAGATTTTCTTTTATGACTGGTACCAAATTATCCACCTTGAGGGGCTCCATTCAGACACACCTACAACTCTATAATAAAGATGCACCATACATAGATAGATTAAAGTTAAAGTTAGGTTAAATAACACATTATAGTTTTATCTAAGAATGTTGTTGCAAGCTTATAGTTAATAAATAGGCGCCTTTGCATGTCAGAGCAGTGTAAGCAATTGTAATTGAATGGGGTCAAAATTTTAGTCCTGCCCCTTGAAAGGGGGCCACGCACAAAAAATATTTGTCGTGGAGATAAAAGATAATCCCTAGCCATGCCATCACATCATCTGCATGCAATCATCAACAGTACAACTTCTTTTTAAGAGAAGTGGTGATATACTCATTCGCAGAAAGGTCTCTTTTTTCCATCGGAGGCAATACTGACATTCAGTGTCTGGTTCAAGTTCAAAATCGACAAACAGTGGGAACCAACACAAGAGACACGACAAATATAAATAGTGCCGGTTTTGAAAGTGATTTTATTTCTGCCTACACCAACGCATCTCACCGAGCGATTGAAATAGGCTAGTAGCTCATCAAACTGTTTGTTATTAGACGCAATTACATGT
Organism: Fistularia commersonii; assembly: GCF_037954325.1. Lineage (NCBI taxonomy): Eukaryota > Metazoa > Chordata > Actinopteri > Syngnathiformes > Fistulariidae > Fistularia > Fistularia commersonii. The sequence continues at coordinate 13,460,667 of NC_141295.1, forward strand.
AGCCAAGCGAGAGAAACACTAATCTTCTAATATTACCTCTGCTGCACTACAGTACGGATAATTAAGTTGAAACCAGAGCAGAAAATAGGACATGCTTGTGAGGCTATCTTTCAATATAAGTAGCTTTATTTTACAGACAGATATGAGAGCAAAATGTTGCCCAGTTCAATTAATAACCCCTCTCAGAGGATCCCGTCTCCGTATCTGGGCCAGACTACATGTTTTCGGCTGTTTCCTCGCACACCTCCACCTGTCAGTCGAGTGTTTAGAATGACTTTCACAAATTAACTTCCTGCCGTGAGAGAAATTGTGGTCACTCGCACTATAGGGGCGAACAACAGCAAAGGCTCCGTCTAAACAAACCCTTGGCCTTTAAAAGCATTGAGGGAAGTCAATAACACCCCTGAGGTGTTCAGTGGTTGAACCCAACTGTTCACATGACATTTCAACCCCAAAAGCTTTTTTTTTTTTTCCTTTTCCCTGCATCACATCTGTTGCCGGGTGCAGTCTGTGGTCACACTTCCTATTACAACAAGTCGATAGTCTTTCATAGGGCGTCGTAGTGTGCAGCAGACCTCTGGCTCCGGTTTGAGCTTCAGCACCATGGATAACGACAGTGCATCATTCAACCTTGAAAATCTCCCATAAGCCAACAAAAAAAAAAAACTCCTCACTTTTTTTTTTGTTCTTTTTGCACTGAATGCTTGCTGTGATGTGATATGAATGACATTCTTTTTCATGAAATGAATCCGATACCCCGGAGGACAATAAGGATATCTTATCAGTGCTTGCACATGGATTTTGCAGGAGCATTTCAATCCTTAGTGCAGGGAGCACTGCTCAAAAGAATGGTAATGATCCCATTAGAAATAGTGAGGCAGTCATTTAATATCATACTCCAGTCTCATATTGTCGCATTTATGGCATAAATTGATTTGAGTTGATAAAACTATATATGCCCATGCCAGAATTGTACACAAATCAGTATTTTAGCGATACTGCACAATATGCTGTGGCACAATCATTTAAGCAATGCAGGATAATTGTTAGAACTACTAAACTGTTAAAATGTCAATTGGTGGTGATAGTGTGTGTGTGTGTGTGTGTGTGTGTGTGTGTGTGTGTGTGTATGTGTGTGTGTGTGTGTGTGTGTGTGTTTGCGTGTGAGTGTGAGTGTGTGTGTCTGTCTGTGAGAGACAGAGAGAAAGGGAGGTAGGGAGGTTGAGAGAGCATAATTTGTGAGATGTGAGATATTGTGGAATCTGGATGACTGAATTTTTCAATATTAATTTATGGCGGAATGTTTAATAAGTCAGAAGGTACATTGAAGTCAAAGATGTTTTCTTTTTAGAAAATTTCGGTCAGTTCATTTTACTCTGCTTTTCAAATACAAGATGTGTGGTGTTTTCATGTTCTTAATGCTTAAACACACGTAAAGGTCTAGAAACCAAATGTGCAGCAGTTACTTGAGAAAAACATCATCGTGATGTTGACTTTTAAAATAGGGATACAAGACTATCATTATCGCATCAAAGATTTCTATTTGATTTCTGTCAACCAGCTCTGAGTGGGCTGTATTTGAGAATACTATTATCTAACAGTTCCAAGATCTGCCACTGTAAACTGTCAAATTCCAGGTGGATACCAGCTTGATGGGTCACCTCCTTCCTTCAATTCTCTTCTACGATCCTAAACCTATCCTTTCTGTGCAACTCGAGGATCTTGGACAATGCATGTAAACACCTGCCTGTCATGAAATGCGTGCCCGCGAGCCAGCTTGTTTGGATGGTTGATACTGTAACTGCTGAATTTTAATGCAGGAGGCTTGAGTCAGAGGCGAAGTGACATCTGCCGACCAACTGGGTGTGTATTTCACCAACATTTAACATATACAACTCCTTCCATTATTCACGATACTGAAACTGTGGACTCGCAGCGGCATGAGCTCTTGAAAGCAGCACAAAATGGAAATTGGCAGCCTGTAATAGCTGCCGCTGGCACTGACCTCACCACTCCTGCAGTATACAGAAATCTGCTGCTCACCTGGCATCGCTCTAAAAGAACACAGCAAATAAATAAAAATCATTCTGTGAATTGAATTTTTTCAAAAATGAATCTTCTTTTGTCTCCATTTGGATGCAACGCATTTGCAAAGCGTGAAACCAAAAGGCCGTTTTCACATTTGTCTATCAGTGTGGAGAATTTTGTCTGTGCTCAAAGTGTGAAGCAGTATGCATGGCCGTGATCTATCGCGAAACGCTTTTAAAGTTCACATTCACCAGAAACATTATGTGGTAGGAAAACAGAAATACTGCAGATGGATGTTTACGTATCTCAGCTTTCACCAATCAGAACACTGAATAGTATTTTCAAATTACTATTCAGACACTTACTTTGTAATAGATTGGAATTAGCAAATGCATTTTTCATTCATTTTCATTTGTTTTGTTAATTGAGATCCAGCTTCTGCAATTTCGCACCCAGACACAAGAGACAGCAGACTTGAATGATTCATCATCACTTGTTTATCTGCATATTTTTGTAATTAGCGCACCTTGCAACCCAGAAAAACAGTCCTCGCCATAATTTTACAAAATGCCTTTGACATCAATCCAACCTCAGTCCGTGTTGCAAAACCAGAAAATCATATTAAGTTATTTGTGAAAAAGCCAGCATTCAATCGGCGCTCGTTGTGAAGTGGCCCGTTACCACTTACACACCAAAACAAAGTTTAACACAAAATGTCACCCACTGTCCATGAATTGAATTTCGCCCTTCAAATTCCATTTTTCTCTCCTCGTTTTCATTAATGAATATTGCTTGGAGCTTTTTGTATTGGTGCTCTTTTTAATGATACGAAAACTTTACAGATAGACACTTTATAAGATATGTTGGCAATTTTACACCTGCATTCCCAGGTGGATGCGAATGAGTGAATGCCATCTAGTGTATAACCATTGAGGCATAACAATACTGTGCAATGTAGTGTGTACTGTGCAGAACCTTGACTTCTGCGTCAACGAAGTTGACACATTTTGTATATGTTTTTGGCAGTAGTTTTGTTGTAAATATATTAAGGTGATGAAGTAAGTTGGCAGAGCGGACGTCCCTCCAGTCAGACGGTTGGCGGTATGATCCCCACCTCCTCCTGTTTCCATGCCAAAGTGTCCTCGGGCAAGAACTGCTTAGCCCCTTGCATGTAATCGGTGTGTGAATGGGTGAATGCTTTCTCATACAAAGCACTTTGGAAATCATAAGGTGTGGAAGCGCTATATGAAGCCATTTACTTAAATATAGGCTCATTGTTACGTGTGGATGCTGCTCAGGTTGTGCAATCAAATGTCAGTTGGATACTGAGCTCTAGTGATAAAAAGAAAATAAACTCTATGACAGAGCTGAGTGCTGAAGAATGACAGCATTAGGCCTTGATGCCGCTCACTCCTGCAACAATGTTCAGCCAAATTCAGTATTGGATTCCTATAGACTCTCACAGACTGTTCTCACTACAATTATGTAGGGTTGTTGACTGCCAAACCGACAAGACTGGCTCTACAGTATTGTGGTCAGCGTGCACATGAACACCATCCCACCCCCACCCTTATGAATAACGGAGGTTGATGTTTTACCCTTAATACCCACTATCTTACACAGATATTATTCTTCACTACATGTTTTTTTTTTTTTTTGCCAAAATGTAGAAATCATATGAATGCACTGTGCTATACATCTAAAAAAAGCCTCCAGCCTTTGTCTAGTAATCCAACTATTAGTATTTGACTGCTATTTAATTAATCCTATTTAAGACAAACTGCCGTCTGGGTGTCATAATGTATGGTTTTACCTCTTTCACGTCTCCAGGAAATGTTCACATTAAACAAGCCGGGAGAAAATTACACATGGCTCGAATGTAATATGCAGCTTGCGGCAGGGGATTAAAATAACACAAGCAAAACATTTTGAATGTGTTGCTTTACAAAGTGTGGCAGAAAATCACTTCCTTCACACCTCTACAGACTGCCTTTTTACCAGTAGCCACTGAATTTTCAAACATTAATGGAAGGGCTGCTGTGAGCTCAGTGCTCAGACCATTTGATGCATAGTGGAGTTCTTTGTCGCTCAGAAAATTAACAGGAAGTAGGAAAAACTCGCAGGTCATATGGAATAAAATATATTGTATCTAAAGCAGCACAAATGCCAAGAGACTATTAGACATGGTAATCAACCCGCTCGTACTACTCTACTCAAATTTGACGTTATGGCTCCATCAATGCAGAGTGTCGGAAAATGTATCAAAGCATACCAGTCGTTCCCCTGTCATCTTTTTAAGGGAGTGTATGATAATAGCATATAAGCTCTTTCATCGTCGCTGTGACATTCTCCGGAACAAATCGTTTTCACCTCAGACGTGCACTCTAATTCTAGGCCCAGGAAGTTTAGCTTTGAGGAACTGCCTCCAAGTAATCCCGAGTCTATTAAAACCAATCTGATCACACAGAGTTCAGATCACGAGATGCTGTAATGATAACTGCAGTGTGGCTAACCTCTATCCTCCATAAAATGCCACAGCGCACAGACTGAGTAATGGATTTATGTAATGTTAGCACTTACTGACATTATAGCACAAGGATAACTTCGTACCTGTGAAAGAAAAACCTGAGGGTCTTTTGTTTTATTCACTCGCAAGACAAAAAACGTTACATCTCTTGAGAAAGTTCATATATGATACAAAGATGCTTTGAGATGTGCTCTAACAAGTCTGTCGACTTCAACCGGTGTTAAAAGCGCTGGCCACCGTAAGAAGATGAAACGGTTCACTAATGAGCAGATATCTTGGCACTTCTCCTGAATGGATCGTCTCATTGTAGCACAAGTGGAGCAGCTTTAATGCAGCCCTGACCTAGAATAGGTGAAACGTGTGTTAGGTTGTTGTTTTTTTGTTTTTTTCTAAATGAGACAAGTTTTTCATTAGACTTCCATTATGAACAGGGTAGAAAAATGAGATATGCAAAGGCTAATTTCTGACGAGATATGTTTCATACTGCGAATCTCATTAAAATTGCCACTTTCATATCTTTTTTCCTAATCAAGTATGTTATGCATGTTGTTATTAAGGGCTGTAAAAAATTGGAGTATATTTGGCGAATACGTTTACCGAAATATTTCTTGCATACCTGTACTAGTCGTGTACATACAGTGTATTGTTAACCCAAGCGCTTCTTATTTTTATGTTTTTGTTTATTATACCAACAGGGGTTTTTATGCAATAGGCACGGTGGTTTGAGCTTCAACCTCACACCGAAACGGTCCGTGGTACATTTCCAAAGTGGAGAAAGGAGGCTTTCTGTCTGTAGTTTTTACATTCTCCCCTGTTTCTGTGAGGCTTTGGACACCAGGTTCTGCGGTTCTCCGGTTCCCACACACTAATAGGCAGGTGGTTAAATGAAGACTCAGAATTGCCCGAACATGTGAATGAGAGTGGACGGTTGTATCTCTGTATGTACAGTCCAGGGTGAACAAGGCGTCTCGCCCAATGACAGCTTGGATCGGCTCCAGCTCCACCAGCCTGACCCAAACAGTAGTATGGAGAATGAATGAATGAATGAATGAATGAATGAATGAATGCAATACCATTATGCATCAATGGTTTCCTGTTCTTTCCAGGGCTCATCTTACAAAGTCCAATCTGAGCTACTTTAACCTTTGGACCATCAGAGGCCAAAAGCAGCTGTACATAAGACCTTTTATTTCTTAAAATGTCAATACTATTCTATAATTCCAAAAAGAGGTTAGATTGCCGACCCCGAACCTTTATAGAAAATGCCAAAATATATATAAAGGGTATTATATGTGGCTATATTATACTGAGTTCCACAGTTATGTGAGTTTTCAATTAATTTGATGGACTATTACGTTTAAACCTGCTTTGACTGCTATATGCTTAATTTGCAGCTCTCAGGTAAAGAATGACATTTTCATACATTTTAAAATTATAAGATACATTTGTAATTCAGCAAGTGGTTCTTCAAGCTGGCAAAACTTCATTTTTGACAGTAAAAGCAACCAGGTTTGACAATATGGAAGTCCTGCCTGCCTGCCATCAATTTTCAGGACAAATTTCCATATCCATTAAATTGTTAAATTGCAAATGCACATGACACCCCTACGAAAGTTAATGTACAGACATTAAAGATTCACAGCATGCCTATATTTCCTGAAGCAGTTAAATGTATTTTTGTGCTGTCAAGTGCATGAGAACACTCTTACTCATATCTAAATGGGCAAACTGAAACATTTCCATTCTCTTTACAGTTTGTATGTTGAATGTTTGATATTATTTTCATAACCTGACTGAATGCTTTGTTTTCTACTGTAAACGTAACCCCATGGCTGTTTTATTTTCAGGTTCACTCCTGGACAAGGTGTGGGAGTGTTGCTTGCAGGTGGGTGCCTGCTAGAGTTGAAGAGGCAGTGAGGAGCGACTGCCCGATGGGAATTCTGCCTGCAAGATGAAGTATGGGGTGGACAGTTGCCTTTTTTTTCTCCTTTTTTTTTTTCAAACTTTTCAATTTATTCTGGAAGATCATAGTAACAAAAAGAGAGCTTATGGCGACAACAATCAGCCAAACTCAGCCAAGGTTATTGACAGACCGTGTTGTCTCTTGCTGTTTTAAAAATTTGTTCTGTAAAAACTATAAACAAAGTACAAAAAGCGTTGTCTTCCTACACATCTTACTGTACGCGCTGGCTCACCAGTTGTTACACACAAAGTTTTCTGATGCTTCACAGTAAAACTGCTAATGACCTCTGAATACATTCCCTTACAAATGAAAGTTCTGCACTCAATGCCTAATTTAAGTAGTAGTAAATATCATCAGGGTAATGCAGTAGTTAGCACTTCTAAAAGCTCCTTGGTTTAATTCCAATGGGGGATCTTTGTGTGTGGAGTTTGCATGTTCTCCCTCGTGTACCAGTCCAATAACATGCACTAGATTCATTGCAGAACATGAAATGGAATGAGAGTAAATGGTTGTACAGAAAGTGAACAAAAATGTCTATTTATTCACAAAAATATCTAGTTAAAAAGATTAGGAGAATTATCAACAACAACAGCAATAATAATGGTAATAATGATTGTTATTGTTTGTCTCTATGAATGGCCATTTGATTGACAGGCAACCAGTCTCTTCCAACTCCTCGCGACCCATCAACAAGTTTACTGCGAGTACTGCAAACCAGTTATCGGGGATAAGGATGTGGTTGGAGAAATATTATAACTGTCGGCCACTCTTCTGCGGTTGTACGTTTTTCAGTTTTGGGTCATGATAACAAAATAAACTTCTTTGTGTTACAACCTTTATGATCAACACAGTCCGTTTATAGGAACGGTAAATGGTCTCTCCTGACCATGGTCATCAGAAGCAACTAGGGGCTCAGCATCTTGCCTGAGGACACTTTGGCACGCAGACAGAGGAGCGAGAAATCTACCGCTCAGTCTACTGAGCCTGGGTCGCTCAACAAACAGGTCATACTCCGATGACATATAAGAAGGATTTGACTTATTCTATAAAGTAGGATGATTTATTTCAGCCAACGAGAGGCTCACACTTATAATTAAAGGATTTAAGAATCAAGTGTGTAATTAATAATACTTTCTAAAAAGGAAAATTTCAAAATTTTTCATGACAAAGTTCATCAAAAAAATTATTGATTTGAGAAAAAACAAATATATAGAGACAGAAAAAAATCAAAAAACAAATATATATAGATTTGTATTTATAGCTTTTGTATTTGATTTTATATATTTAAATACATATTATGCATATGATCAAAGTATTGTGAATAACCATCCATCCATTATCTACCCCTTATCCTACACTTGGGGGTCATGGGGGCCAGTAGCCCTCAGGCGAGAGTCAATCTTCTGATCACCTGTCAATCACATGGATGTGAGTATATATAATACATGTGTGTGTGTGTGTATTTACAAAGCATTGTGAATTTATACAATTTATAGAATTAAATATATGAATGTTTTGTTTTTAATTTTTGTCTTAAGTGTATGCATTTTTTAATTCATCCAATTTTTTGAGAAAATAGGAAAAATATTTCCTATTAGCAGGAATTATAGAATTAACATTGGGTTTCTATTATAAGATTAAGCCTTTTTTATGACCGAAATGAATGTTCCTAGTTGATAAAGTAAATTAAATCACTCTTTTATGTATATCATTCTTGTGTGTATATATATATATGTGTGTGTGTGTATATATATATATATGTGTGTATATATATATATGTGTGTGTGTGTGTGTGTGTGTATATATATATATACACATAGATAAGGCAGTTTTGAGTTAAAATACATATAATGGAAATACATGCATTACATACATACAATGGAAATACATACATTAGATAAGAATGCTCTCACTTCATATTGTTGTTAGTTTGAATGGATTTTTTTCCCCCCTTGAAGAGGATGTCGTACTTAAGCGGAAGAGATTCACCCGTTAATGAAAATCAGTAGTCGCAATCTGTTCATCCATGGATTTGCTATAGTGTTCTATATTTAGTGGACAGTACGGCTCCGCTGCTGACTAACTGTGTGTCTGGTGTCCATTTCTTCATCACAGCTAAACTGAATACACAGCAGTAATTTCATACTTTGGTTTTAACTGTGACAAATAAATGAGTATATCACTGAGATGAAAAGCGGTCAAGAGAAGTCCCAATCAACTCCGCATCCCACATTGTTTTAGAGCAAAGAAGAGAAATTCAGTTCCCTACTAGGATATGCACCGCAATGAGAAGGAGCCCTAATGCTGTTTGCTAAGAAAAAACACTTTAAATCTTAATTTGAAGGGGTCATAATCTGCATTTAACCTGTAACATAAAAAATGAAGGTAGCATATACATTTTTTCCTTGATCCTTCTAGTAATGAAATGCATATATTTACATTTTGCCTTAAGTAATTCCTCCTTTTCAGGTTTTGCGGATGCAAAGCGGATTTTTTGGAGCATTTGCACAAGAGGCAGAGAAATCCATCTGCCTCCCCCAATCACATTCCAACATGTCTCACATTCAAGTCTCCCCCAAGGCGTTCAATGAGGGAACATGTTAAATCTTAAACCTGGTTATAATAGGGCCAGTAAGACACCGCAAAAATGGATTGGTAGTGCACAGAAACCTCTGCCGGAAACACGACTTTCTATAAATACAAGATACTCGCCTCAGCTGCCAAATTTGCTCCTTTCTCCATCTCCCTCTTTCTCTCTGTCATGTTAGGCTCAGCCTAGTTATATATATACTACATCATCATTCCAACATTGGGCAAATGGGCAAGAAAAATAGCACAAATAAGAAAATAAAAGCAGGCGGAAGCGTGGTTCTTTTGAAGGAACAGCTCTCTCTCTCGCTCTTCCTCTGAGAGTGGGAGTGGGTTAGGGAAGCCCGGTACCAGGCCCCAATGCTGTGTGGCAGGTTTCCCGTGCACGCCAAAAATACTTTTGCACTCGCCCACTTTGGTCCCCAGCTGCCTGTACTCTTCAGTTCTACAACAGGGATGGGTGAGAATCATATACGGCTCTTCAATCGTGATTGCGGAATGCCCCGGTGATTCTTTAACCATGCCCCTAGACTCCTCCACACACACACACACACACACACACACACACATACACATACAGCACGTGCACGACTCCCACCTTGCCCTCTCCTATGCTGGATACATGCTCAGAGTGCTCTGATAGCCCAACTCTTGGGCCCGATCCAGCTCCTGCACCTGCTGTTACCTAACAGGCTGCACATTATGAAGGCTTTAAAATCCGTCATATGAAGACGGATTTTCCATATTTTCTGTAAGACGTACAAGTCGCACCACAGCTTTCAAGTTGTTTGAAGAATGCCGACACGAGGCGTGAGAGGTTCCAAAAAATGCAGAAATATAGATAAATTGTTTTTACCGGATGCAAACAACAATCGCCCCATAGGAGAGCTCAATAATTCTCTCTGCACAAAATCATTATCATGCAACATGCGACTAATTGCATGTACTTTTGACCAATGGAAATTAATAGTGCTACATATTGTGGTCTCTGACTCATCTGCACCCACACTGATTTCTATTTGTTGCTCTTTCTCCGATCCAGAGACACCACAACGTGCATGAAATGATATTGGTGCAAATAGTTTGGACAGCATTGTTTTCATCCCTGCTCTATGGATGCACATAATTCATTAGGAGGACATGCAATGCAAACAGAATCAAACAAATAGCTAACAGCAGACATGTGAGGAAACAGATGAAGAATGTTAAGAGCTCGCAGCTAACAAAAGTAACTATGGAAACGGCCAGCTCTACATTGCACTAGCTTCCACAGCTCTCTCCAGAAATAAAAACTGTTGGCTAAGAGCGAATCAGGTAAAGACAAAAGATCCCGGGTGAACCTATTTATAGTGGGCCTTACATAACATACATAGGCCTATGTTGGCTGAGGCAAGTTTGGTGCTCAACAGTAAGCTTCCAGGGAGCAAAGGCGAATATTATATAGAAAGACATAAAGTATAAACAATTATGCCAGCGTGCATGATGCCGCTGATAACAGCTGAATTGAATAGAGGGAGGAAGGCTTGCTTGTTTTGATGTCTGGGAGAACAAACACTGTTACATCGTCCGGGGAGGGCAGGGATGCAAAATGCCGGAGTTCCGTTATAAGTATTTAAATGTGAGATAATAGAAATTGACATTAGAAAGAACATTAGAGAATTGATAGCTGTGAGGCCCAATGAAAACACAAAGAGACTGATAAAAAAAAAAATACTATGCAAGAAGAAGTAGATATCCATGTCCAGGTTGCTTTTCTTTGTTTGCAAGGGAGGGAAAAAAAAAAAAAAAAGTTGTGTCAGAGGAGAAACAGAACGCATTATTGTGTAGCCTCAGGACAAAGCATTTGACATCTCCACTGAGACGATATGAACACACAAGCCCACAAAAGCAACCTAGGTGATATCCAATGTAATCTAAGACCAGTGCTCTGATAGAAATACAGCCTGCCACTGTATCTTCAATCCAAATTGAGCCATTAGCATAATTATCCACTCATAGTGCTTTAAATTCCAAGTAGCTCTCTATTGTAAGTAAAATGATAGCTAAGCTGTATTCAAAAAGCCTCTTTTGCACTTACAAATACCTTATTAATTAGCTCCCTCTAGCATAAGTCCCCAGTAATTACATTAAAACCAGCAGTCTGTGCTTTAGTGGGGTATGTCCGATAATTATTAGACAAATCAATGTAGATACACCATAACGGTGGTCATCAACATGCAAATTTGCAGAGATTTTGACAGTGCGTTAACTACGTCTTCACTGCGCTCATTACAAATTTCATTAATAGTAAGCAAAACATAAAGCGAACATAAAAATATTCACTCTATAGCAGCTCTGATAAGGTTGGAAAGATATGCAAATGAATACAACCTGACTCATCTGTTTATTATGCAGTCACATTAGTTAGCTCTGATGCTGTTTGGCTATTATCCCATCTCACTGTGAAAAAAGGGTCTTGGGTGAGGAGGATGGATTGCGCAGTGAGTGCTTTAGTCACACAGATTGTCTGCGCTCTTCAAAGAAATAAATGCATTTTCGACTGTCGTTGCATTGATGGGATGTGGAATCCATTTCCTCTGAGAGAAAATGCAAAAGGAGGAGGGCATTTCTCACCCGAGTCCAAATCTCCCGATGCCGTGCTCTGCGTTTACAGGTCAAAGGGTCAAATGAGGATCTCGTCCTAAAGGCCGTCAAGACGCAACGATGAATAATTCTCTCCCTTTTGAAATCCAAACTCGCGAAAACTCAAGTTAACTACATATTTACATATTAGATATTATTAATTCATTAACTTATTAGGTAGAAATTCTTTTTCACAAATACGCATATTCCATGACCGTATCGCCTGGACACCTGGATCTTCTAATGCAGTGAAAGTGCACCTTCACAGAATGTCGGCTGTTCTGCTAAATGATACAAGTGCTATTTTTAGCGATGCAACCTTACTGCACCATGCCGAGCTTCCCAACTATAAAAGCGCACATCAAGTCCATTCATCGTATTCAGAGAAGTCTAGAGGTTGGAACCTAGTGGTCGCGCACACAGGCCGAGAGCGAGTTTTATCTCTGCCCTCAGTCCCTGCGTTTTTATATTGGATGTCAAAGTATTAATAAGAACATTGCTGCTGTGTGCCTCCGTGTTACCTTCCAAGGTTGTCTAACTGTTGTCTGAAACGTATGCAAGCATGTGTCGAGGAGTAAAAAAAAAAAATCGTCTATGTGTCCTCCATGCCTTTTGATGAGGTTTAATTAAGCACCGAGCCCCATACAACAACTCCACTCCATGGAAACCACACACACAAAAAAAAGAAATAAAAGAAATAATACGTAGCAGATTGACGTCAGCGTGAGGCCTTCGAATGTGCAAACTGACAAAAGAAAAAGGGTCGGGTTGCTGTACTTGAGGTCACACCACACTGGAGCGGCTGTCTGCTTTGACTGACAGTGTAGTGCTGGCATCTGTGCTAAAATGTAATGGTTTATTAACTCCGAGAGTAAGAAGTATGAGGTAATCTCAAAGTAAGCTTGTAAGTTATGAACAGATTACATCACAAAATGGAATTTGCAGACAGTAAACCAAGTTAGCTCCTTTTTTTTCGGCCTGTTGGGGGCACCGCAGTGGTTAGCACTTCTGCAACAGGTTTCTGGTTCAATTCTGACAATGGGCACCTTTCTGTGTGGAGTTTGCATGATCAGTGTCTGCGTGGGTATACGTCAGGTTCTACCGTCTCCTCCCACAATCCAAAAACATGGGAGTAGATTCATTGGGGAACCTAAGTGCAGGATAAGCAGTATAGACAATGAACAAGCTGGAAGCTGGAGAATAAGAATATTTTCATTTTTAACTAGTTTTTACAATAACATTCCTTCAACAGAAATATATATTTTTTAAATGTCAGATGTTTTATCTGCCTTAAACATCTCACTTTGTGTGGCATTTCCAAGTATTTAAGTATTTTTTTTTATAAAAGGGAGCCTCATGCTGTCATATTTGAAGCTATTGATCCCTGTTATTTATTTATATTTTTATATTTTATATTTTTTTTATTTTTTATTTTATTATTTGCATCACTGCCTTTCAGAAATTGAACTGCAATTAATTATTGCAATGTTCTCACCATGAATGGTAACCACAATAAGAAGCAGCTGCTACCAGCGTGATAGTTAACATATATATAAAAATATGTATGTTCAGTTGATTGTGTTGTATGTCTTCATTCATCCATCCATCCAGCCATCCATCTTCTCCCGTGTCGCGGGAGCGGCCGCTTGAGCAGTGATGCTCAGACCTCCTTCTACCCCATCACACGGTCCAACTCCTCTGGGGAGACCCCTAGGTGCCAAGGCCAGCCTGGAGACATAGTCTTTCCAGTGTGTCCAGGGTCTTCCCCATGGCCTCCTCCCAGATGGACATGCCTGGAAAACCTCCCCCAGGAGGCGTCCACAAGGCATCCTGACCGGATTACTGAGCCACCTTATCTGGTTCCTCTCTATGCGGAGGAGCAGTGGCTCTACTCCGAGCTCCCCCCGGATGCTCGGAGTAGGGTAAGGGTAAGTCCGGCCACCCTGCGGAGGAATCTCATTTCGGACGCTTGTATCCACCGTCTCATTCTTTTGGTCACTACCCACAGCTCCTGACCATAGGTGAGGGTGGGAATGTTGATCAACCGGCAAATTGAGAGTTTCGCCTTTTGGCTCAGCTCCCTCTTCACTACGACAGACAGAGTCCGCATCGCTGCAGACCCCACAACGATCTGCCTGTCCATCTTCCGCTCCATCCTTCCCTCACTTGTGAACAAGACCCCAAGATACTTGAACTCCTCCACTTGGGGCAGGACCTCTTTCCTGTTGAGCACTAGGGTGCTCAACCTGGCGGACCCTCTTTTCCAGCACAGCTGAATAGACCTGACCAGGGAGGCTGAGGAGTGTGATCCCCCTGTAGTTGGAGCACAACCTTTTTAAAAGGGGGGATCACCACCCCAGTCTGCCAGTCCAGCAGCACTGTCCCCAACATCCACACAATGCGGAAGAGGCGTGTCAGCCGTGACAGCCCTACAGCATCCAGAGCTTTGAGTAACCTAGTGCGGACCACATCCACCCTCCACGCCCCTTTTTGACTGCTTCGGCAACTTCAGCCCCGGAAATAGGTGTGTCCACTCCATAGTACCGCGGCTCTGCTTCCTTATTGAGAGGTGTTTCAATGGTGTTTCAACGTCTTGAGTTGAGGTCAGCAGCACCCTGCTCGTACTGCACAGTGTCGACGGAGCACTGCCTCCCCCTCCTGAGCCGCCGGATGGTGGACCAGAATTTCCTTGACGTCCACCGAAAGTTGTTCTCCATGGTCGCCCCAAGATCCTCCCACGCCCGACTTTTTGCCTCAGCAAAAACCAAAGCCGCATGGCCTGCCACTGGCTGTCAGCTGCCGCCAGAGCCCCACAGGCCAGAAAAGCCCAATAGGACTCCTTTTTCAGTTTGACGGCATCCCTCCCCACTGGAGTCCACCAGCGGCGAGAGACCCCGACAGACACCAATTGCCTTACGGCCACAGCTCCAGTCTGCCGCCTCAACAATGGAAGCACGGAACATGGACCATTCTGACTCAATGTCCCTCACCTCCCTCGGGATGTGGTTGTAGTTCTGCCAGAGGTGGGAGTTGAAACTCCTTCTGACAGGAGACTCTGCTAGACATTCCCTGCAGACCCTTGCGTTATATTTGAGTCTGCCAGGTCTGACCGGCATCCTCCCCCACCATCGGATCCAGCTCACCACCGGGTGTTGATCTGTTGACAGCTCCGCCCCTCTCGTCACCCAAGTGTCCAGGACATGCTGCCGCGAGTCAGATGATACAAACACAAGGTTAAAGAACTTAAGAACTGTGGCCTAAGGCATGTAGGTGCCAAGTGCACATATGGACACCTTTATGCCTGAACATGGTGTTTATTATGGACAATCCGTGACGAGCACAGAAGTCCAATAACGAAACAGAACTCAGGTTCAGATCGGGGGGTTGTTCCTCCAAATCACGCCCCTCTAAGTCGCACTGTCATTGCCCGAGTGAGCGTTAAAGTCTCCCAGTAGAAAAAGAGAGTCCCCGGTAGGGGCGCTTTCTAGCAGCCCTTCTAGGGACCCCAAGATGGGTGGGAAAACTGAACTGTTGTTGGGTGCATAGCCACAAACAAAAGTCAGAACCAATCCCTCCACCTGAAGGCAGAAGGAGGCTACTCTCTTGTCCACCCGGTTCAACCCCACCGTGCAGGGGGCGAGACAGGGGTCAATCAATATGCCCACAACTGCCCTGCGCCTCCCACCGGGGGCAAATCCAGAATAAAGAGTCCAGCCCCTCGAGAGGCCTGGTTCGACACTGTGCGTCAAGGTGAGCCTGACTGAATCTAGTTGTAATCTCACAGCCTCGTGCACAAGCTTAGGCTCCTTCCCCACCAGAGGTGGCATGCCATGTTACAAGAGCCAGCTCACACTGCACCCGACCCCCTTGGCCCTTCCTGTGGGTGGTGAGCCCACAAACGCAAACCCTTCCACCACAGTAAGGTGGCAGCACACATGTTCATTTAGTCTAAGGTAATAGCAATCATCATGAATGCAGTCTGTTCAATTTTCGATGGGCTCACACAGAAATTGCTAAGCGATCAGGAGTAGCAGAAGGTTAAATTCACAGAGCACCACCTACAAACAGCCAGTGTGAAGAAGTGTTGTGGCCTAAACCACAATGATTGAGCAGGATGACTCAAACTACTAAGTAACAACACAGGAATTCAGCAATATTCTCTCTTGTGTTTCATTGCAGTAACTGTATTTAGTTAGGGAGTAGATTGCACCAATAGGGGGAAAGACAAACATGCACACACAACGTATAAACCATTTATTGTTTCTTTTTAAATAAAACAATACCAATGGAGAATCGATGTCCATGTGCCTGGCAGACCGAAAATGATAGACTGCTTTAAGAACCAGGGACTGCCTGAAGTCTAGGAACAGTTATTCTTTCAATAATGATATTTGAAAAGTATCAAGCATTAGGCCAGAGGACATCTGACAGCTAAAACATTTTTTAAAAATGGCATGATTAAAGATAATGGTCCTTATTTGCTGAGTGAATGCATGATTTTCACATTCATGAACTGAAAACGATGAAAAAGGACAATATTGGCTCATCACTGATCTTGTATGAAAGCATGGACCTTTGTTCAGGTGTGAAACCGTTTGCTTCTTTACAGATATATCAACATTTGACTTGATTTTCCAAATTTAAGACTAATGCTTCAGTGTTCTTTTTTTCAGCCATGATGGGGTCATTTAGAATATTTTTTTTGGTTTGAGGCTGTAAAAGTACTTTCTTTCAAGTGTTTTGTGCACATGATGGCTATGCCATGTATTCTCTGTATCAGTAATTACCACTGCATCCCCAAGATGCAATATACATATAGATAATACTGAGGATGGGATGGGATTGGAATTGATGACTGATTGCTTGATCACAGAATTTTCGAAATATTTACTCCCTCTATGCGTACATATTATGCACGCCATGCAAATCTGGCATTTCCAGACAATTATGGATCTCATTTGCACCCTCTAGAGGCATCCACCGGCAACACGCAAATTACACTGGCCATCATGTTAACAATTTTACCGAGAACGCTTCCTGTTCTCTACAGTACACAAAAATGTTTTTAAAAGGTAAGTATTTCTTGAGCCCAAATGTGGAGCACTAAACAAGAGACGAAAAGGTGGCACATAGTGCTTCAAGGAATAGTATCCAGCTCTTAGAATTATCCTGTACTCATTGGTAGTTTCAACAACAAGATGAGAAATTTTCTATATCTTGAAACTGAACTGTGTTGTTTGAAATCACGTTTAGGTGCAAATATTGGCCCAAAAATTATAAAAGCCCCTTTTGAAGTATCAGTATTGCTCAGCCATCATTAACAGTGTTAGGGCTGACCAGCCAGTGAATGGGTGGCTTCCTTGACCCTTTCCAGTGCTGTCATTGTACTGTTCCCAGATATATCCTGTAGCAATGTACTGCTTATAAACATTATGGATAATGTTAGTCCTGAGTTCCTCATAGAGAGCAGCTGCCTTCTCTTGGTATGGCCCTTGAATGTAGCTGTAATGGTGGAGAGCTCTCACCGCCAAAAAGTTGATGTTAATCCATATGGGGCCCCTCCAGTATGGGGCATCGTGTTCTGTGTTCCGCTTCATGTACAAAGGATCCGCTTTTGAAAGGGAACGCAGGCCGTATGGTGTCCACAGCTTCGCAGGGTCTCTCATGTCTCTAAAAATATGTTCCAGTTTGGGTGAGTCGGGTTCTAGGATGTGCAGTAAGAAAGGGAACATGCTGACATAACCCAAAGCATTGACAAACTGGGGTTTGGGCTCACGGCGGACGGAACGGATGAGACGGGTTACTGGGAACTGATGACGAGATTGACCGGGAGGCACATACACCTTCTCCTGTTGCAAGGACACAGCGTGAGTGTGGTTGCCGAAGTCACAGAAAGCATTGAGTTGATCTGACCAATGGAGCTCGTTCAGCAGAGCGTTGTCGCTGAGCACTCGGTGGGTGGCTTCGTATTCCTGATGAGGCTCCCCTAAGAGCTGAGCTATGCGCGCCATGATACCTGAAGACAAGGCCATCCAGCAGTGTAAGTCAACGTGGCGTTCATGGGCTGATGGGTGCGAGGCCCGTGGGTAGTCATCCAGCCCGGATGTTAAAGTCTTGGGGTTGAGGAATAAGTTAGTATCCTTGTCACGTCCACGCCAGCGGTAAGAATTAGGGAGAGGCCCCGACTGTGTGGTGTTGTACCACTCAAACCAGGTTTTCAATCTGGGGAACAGCCGTCTGAGGAAAGGCAAGGTCAGTTGGGATTCTGCCATGGCTGGATTTGAAGAGAGCTGCTCTATTAGTTCCTGGAGAGCCAGGAAAAGAGTAGGTGGGTTGGCATTCTCATTCCGCTGAACTACAAACTCTGCTGGAACCTTGCTGCGAGCCTCATCCCCCAGGATCTGCTCACGTGGGATCCAGCCCTCCATATTCATTAGGTCTATCCAATGGGATATGGCCTCTCGTGTTACCTGAGGATCCCACTTACTCAGGAGCAGCTGGTGAAAGCCCTCATCCCAAAGGAACCCTCTGGGAAAGAAAGACCGTGATGGTACAGCGGTAAATAATGCCCCCTCGGGGTACAGGAGAGGGTATTCATTGTAGATCGACTGAACCACCGATTGGCCATAGAAATAGCCCATGCCGCCCAACATGTTACTGAGCGCTGCTTTTCCAAACTTGATCTGTGATGGGTTGAAGCGTCTGACCTGTAGCCCATAAGTCTTCTCGAATTTGGCATTGAACTCAGCCTTCCTCTTCTCCAGCTCTTGGGTCATGACTGGGCCCACGAGCTGGTTTGGACGGTCGTGGAAGCTCGCTGACTCAAAAAGGACTTCAATCTGGAAGGGTGTCTGAACCGTGACCTGGTGAAGCACGAAGTCGCTCTCTTTCCTCGAGTCAGCGAGTTTCTGTTGGTTTGGATGATGAGGGGGCTTGTAGTTGTCCACAGCAATGTAGTGCCTCTTCTGTCCGGATACGGGGCCATAGACAAACCTGCGGTTTAGACTTTGCTTCACAATGTCAGTCAGCTTCTCCAACCCAGGAGATACTGTTTGAAGGTAGTTGTAACTGTGAAAAAATATAAATTTCGGTTATTGGCCTTCCTCCATAGACTCAAGTAATTCATAAGCAGTCACTTGAAAAGTCCTATTATAGCTTGCTCCCAGTCCCTGCAATACATTGATCGTCTTGCATTATCTAAGCCTTAACATTTGAACTGGCCTTGGCTGCTTCAGATCTACGAGTGGCTCTGCATTGAAGTGCGTGGTCACACTAACGTCTACTAGTGAATAACTAAACATCTCCTCAGTTGCTTTGTCACACGTCAAATTTTTAGCAGTCCTTTCAGCCTACAGACTATGTTCACATTTGGAATAATCATTTTTGGCGTTAAGGAAATTGCGAAATATTGTTGCTCCTATCGTTGCCAGCAGAGAGATCACAGTGCAGCAAGAGTTTGATGTGCTGGAGAACTGGACATTTTTCAGGAGTATGTCAATGAAGACAGGGGAAAAAAAGCTTTATTACTGCCATCTACTGGTGGGCCTCATCAGAGGTGATGTAGGATAATACAACATCACAATGTCATCTTTGCCTCATGCAAGCACATACACAAACACTGCGAAAATAACCAAGTAACCAAGAAATTAAATTCAGCGCAAAATGACTAGGCTGATGTCAAACATCTGGTGTTTTGTTCATATTTTTCAAATAATTTAACCGTGACTCTAGAAACAAATTATGGTACTTCCATGTGGTTTTGTTTCCCACAGAAACATGTACACTGATATAACGTTTCCAAGTTTTAATGATCAACCGTTGCACCAGTCCAGCCTAATTTTGTCTTACTCGGTTGCTCTAGTAACACAATTCTATTTTTTGACGGTTTTGTTGCTGATAATGTGAACCCTAGTTGTTCCACCATGTTCCCTCTGGCTTTCAAGTCCGCTCTTCCCTTTGAAAACCTCTGCTGTTGATCTTGGCATTTGCTCTGTATTCATGCGTTTACCTGGCATATTTAGCACTTGATAATTCCCCAGTAACAGGCTCCCGGAACGTGATCTTGAAATTGCCAAGCTCCTCTGAGAAACCAGTGATGGATGCAAGGCGGTCTTTTTCTTCCACGTGAGCCTCCAGTGAGCCCTGTGTATCTGCAGCGGCGTAAAACATCAAGGAGATTACTGGCGCTTGAGGGGCCGAGCTCTGGTGGGTTAAGACAAAAAAGAAATCATAAAAATACCATAATTATCAACACTTGATTATTACAATCTTATTGCTTCGGTCACGAGGCAACATTTGCATATTCCAAAAAAAAAAGTTGGTCCTCACATGCTGTTTAGCAGTGACCCTCCAGGTCCAGTCTCCTCCGTGATCCCCTCCCATCCTCTTCACAAACTCCGTGGTGAGTGTGAAATCATAGTCATGGATTTCCTGGACACCAAAAGTAATCCCATCATGCATGAGCCAGCCGTAGCCTTGCAACCGATCTCCCTGCTCACAAGTGTGCCTCAGGTTTACATCCGTGTCAGAAAACTGACGCATCCACATCATACCTGAGAAGATGTGATAAGTAAATCAATTTGGCTTCTGTTGTTGTAGGACAGCAAAAAAAAAAATCCTCAAAATTTAATATATACTAGAGAACATTAATGGTGTAAAGAAGGGTCTACTTGCTTTTTCCAACACATGCACAGGATAATTATAGGCGGTAACCCTACACTAGATATATAACACACCACTTGCCATCATCTGCTCTAAGAGTAGTCGGGTTCAGAAACAGGCTGGTAGGCACTTTTAAGAAACTGAATACAATTGCAGAATGTTTAGAAATAGTCAAGTTGAACCGTAATTGTGACTAAAGTAGATTTTGAAAAATAAGCCATGTTAACGGGGGACACCTCTTATTGCTTACAGTATAACTGTATAAGTAGTCAGCCTATTCTTTGGTTAAAAACAAAATACACATCTAACAACTCAATAGACTACATAAAATGAAATGAGGAACTTCTGAACAATAAAAATAGGTTAATCCATTCATTCATATGAATGTGACACCTTGAAAACCTCTTTCATTTTCTACATTTTGTTTTTTTTTCCTAATTCTGCATGGTAGATTCTAGTGCAAAATATAAAATGAATCTATTAGTATTTCCCCTTGACTATGGGTCAACAGGACATGACACCAAGGAAATCGCTCAGGAGTCAACTAAACTGGTATCGATACTGACGTTCAGATATAACATATTTTATGATTGTATTCTTTAAATCCTAATATTTTGTACAGCCCATGCATGGTTTTGAATCAACACATTCTTTTCAATCATACATAATGATCATTAGACATTCATCATCATTATTGTGTTGTGTTCATGCTGTGTGTAACAAACTTCCAAAGGCTTCAAAGATTGTACATTACTTACAGTTCTGAATTTGAAAAATCTTTTTAGTTCTCAGCACTGGATATTATAGGTGGATATACTGATTGATATATTTAAAACTGTCAGTTACATCTAGGTCCATCATACAACATTTATCCACACAAAAGGGATATCATTTTTAAAGACCACCACAAAAGTGCATTGCATTCTGAAATGACTCTTGAAACTCTCCACATACCTGTCACAAGTGATCTGGGACTTCTGGTTTTCATGCCAAAGTAGACCTGAGGTCTGTACGAACCCCAGAACCTCTCAGGGGACACCCTGGAACTGCTGGAGTTGGAATCCAAGACTGGAGGCGACGGATGCAGCGTCACCACCCGCTTGGCTAAACTCGAGCGCATGTACAGGGCATAGAAGAACCATATCAAGCTGAACATGCAAAGGCCGATAGAGATGTTGATGAAGATTTTTCCAATGTCAGCTTTCTTTTTCTTCTCCTTGCGGTAAAATGCAGATGGCTTCTCATCTTTCCTTGAAGAGGGGGCAGCCTCGCCAGTCACGACCCTCTTCCTCTGCCTGCCCATCCTTCCCTTCTGAAGCTGAAAGTAACCAGAAGAATTGTGGAGACACTTTCACAAATGTGCCACCCTCTTGAAAAAACAAACAAAAAAAAACCCAACCCAACTCAACTCAACACAGAAAATCACACAGGAAAAAAACTCAAGGTTATGAATACAGAACCAGAACAAAACACACAAAACGTACAAAGATGCTGTCCGATATATTGATAGTCATGGAAAACCATTGTGTCCACCTACAATAATTAACAGTTACGATTGAAAAAATAACACATCCCTTCAATGGAAGGTTTTCTCAATGAGTTGTCTTGATTGACAACTCAATGAACAACTGTTTAAAATCCATGTATGCATAATAACACTCACTTTCACTGAACTGAACTGAATCTCCATTTCTATCTGTAAACCGCGTCAAGTACAATACTTCAGTTTTACAGGTGGTGGACAAGGAGCAGTGAACTGAGTAGAACTAGTGATAAAGTTATTGAGGTTTTAAATATGCATACTTGGGAGGGACATATTACAAATAGATTAAAAAGCATTACGTCTAAACTGAAATCCGTCTTCACCAAGTTGTTTTTTAGCCCCTCCAAGGAAAACCACAGGAAATCCAGGGTAATCTATGGTCAAATCTGTTGTTCAGATACTACGTCAGTTGCCATTTATTGTTTTTTGTAACTTAGTGTCAAGTCATAATGTTCTTATCGCATTTCCGCACTGAATTTTCAGTAGACAATTTAAAAGATCTATGCTTTGAGTTCATTGACTTGATTCAAAAACAAAATCCATCCTGGATACACTTGTAGTTTTAAACAGAGATGCTACTGAGTGCCTCCCAGTGCTTTTGATCATTTTTTACTGAAAAGAGGTTATTTTTAGAGGGAGGTTGAGGAAGGTTGCTTTCAAGCGAGATCTCAGACGAACTAATCTGACTAACAAATAATTTTCACAATGCATTTGTAGGTTTTCTTTTAATTCTTATCATTTTTTACTTATTTTACCACTAATACCTGTGGCAACCGTAAGTTCCGATCTGAACGTGCTCGCAGAGCTGACTGACAGTTGTGATCGGTCTTTTGAAAGGACAAAACCGCTGTGCTAGTATAAACAGGCAACTCGACGTTAGGCAACGCTGCAAGACGTACTTCTCCTTCTGTTCCTGCCAAGATGTTATCTCGGGCTAAAAAATGTATTCAAGCCAGCATTAGAATTTCTGTTGGAATTGGCGTTTAACGGGAACGGCTCTTTACCGACCGACTTTCAGAATCTTCGAGACGTGCCATATGTCGGGGGTCGTTCCTAAATCTGGCACACTGCACAGCTCATGCTAGCTAGCCGCGTCCCGAGTTTCGGCGGCGATTGAAGACAAATTCTAAGTGCGTCACGGAGAATTGTGACTCTATTCGATCAGCCGGTGTCAAAAAATGTGACTTTAATTCGCGTGAAGACGCAGCCACGAGGCCAATCGTTACCGACCTGTCACGTTAGCGGAGGTTCAGCTGCTCATCTTCCGATGCTAGCTTACTAACATTTCCTGGTTACTCCACCACTGACGTGTCCCGCGCGCTCGCCGATGTGACGTCATACGCACGCGTCACCACTCTCACCAAAGCTTCAAGGACTTCTGTTGTTTATTCAGTTTTAATTTTCAACTTTCGAAATTACCTATCAAGTATAAAAATAGCACCGACAACTCCGCTTGCGTGGGTATATCATGCATTACCTCACATAAAAACCAGCAAGCGGTTTCGTTAAAATAACTTTTGACGTAATTTCATCCAAATATAAAGGTATGCTGATCAATGTTACCGTTCTGTGACATAAACGGTATATTATGATACTGTAACTCGGTGGTCTCTCAAATGTTTACTGCTGTGAAAATTCATTTTGTGGCAATATTGCTCTATAATCAGTTGCTTGTATAAACATGTCCCAGCTTCAACAACAAAAATACTGCAATTCTTATTTTCTTGGCTTTTTTAATGAATGAAATATATCTGTTATCCATATTTAAACTTTGGTCAACATGTAAAACAGTTACAGACAGAGGCAGTGACATCTGAAAATGTTACCATACCATCTTTTAAGAAAAAAAGAAATCCGAAGAAGTTTTCAATGCAATGTTGTCATTGAAAGCAGACTTGGCTTAGTATTTGAATGTTACCTGCTTAATACGCAGTTGACCACATGGCCGAAGACCCACTAACCATGCACAGAGTCATGGTCAAAAGCCCACTTTTTTTTTTTTTTTTGGTTAAATCCAACTTTAACCAACAGGCTTCTTACCCTGATGCAAATTAACACCCAAACTGTGCCCAAAATATCACTTGCTTTGACTCCAATATGAGCAAAATCTCAAAAGACCAAGATACAGAGAACAAAAAGCGCATAAAAATGGCTCAATTGAACCACTTAATATGAACTTCAAAGCATATTCCCCTTCAAATGATTTCAAATGCATATCTCGCAGTAAAATTATAAATTTTAGATCTTTATTGTAGAGCTCTGTAACCAAGTACTCACTTACTGTACAGTATGCAGTTTTAATGCTTTTTTTTTGCATCCGTAGCTCAATACATTAAAAAAAAAAGTAATGGGAACAGGTGAAGCAAAGCAAGAGATAAAACCACCTATATGTCCCACACCCTCCAATCCATCCACTGGTTTTATTTTTGTCTTTTTTTTACAGCTCTGACTTTCGATATTCTTTAGAAACAGGTACAAAGCCCGAGGCAAGAGGGGTGGATCGATCAACAAAAGAGAACATCCTTACAAAAAAAAAAGAAAAAATTGTCAAAACAGTGATGAACAAGATGAAGGGAACTCAGCAGCCTGGTCGCTCATCTTCACCCGATGCTGGTTTTGTTTTTATGATGACAATGTTGTCAGGAGGGGGAACGAGGGAGACTCGGCTGCAAATGTCCATTTTTTTTCCGTGTGACATGCCGGAGCAGAAATAGACCGCCAGAAGCTGGCGAACATCCCTCTACCTCCTCCTGATGATCCTTTTCCTCTTGTTGATTAATTTTTTACGACTCCACCATCACCTTCGCTTACAAAACGCTTCCGCCCTCTAGTGGAAGAAATATTGTAGGAGAGGAATGAAAGACTAGTCAATTATATATTGCTTGTCAGCTAATGATCACACTTCATACACTGACCTGGCAGGACAGGCGTCTCTTAGTTGTTTAGTGATCACAGACTCCTGATAACAAAGGTCAACAAACGTCTCCATGATAGAATGGGCGTGTGGCACGTCCAGGTTTATCTCGGGGAGTTCATCGTAGACGCGCTGAAATCCCTGCCAAAAAAAGCAAAATAACACCAGGTTGAACACTGTGACGTGACAAATATTCTATTATTTAACACATTGGTAAATAAAAAGGACTGACTCTGTTCATCTGATCTACAGTGACGAGGCCAGTTTTCCAAAAGGACTGCAGCAGTTTTATCATCATATGGCTAGCAGTGTCCCCCTTCGACTCTAGCACCATCACCACAGCCTGAAACACACACACGCACAGACACAATCAAAAATACATGACATTACTGCGCTGTGTGCATAGATATTGAGAAGATAATACATCGGATGTGTGGAATGCTAGAAAGCCTGAAGATGCATACAGTGTCTAACCAAAGGAAAGTATCTTAAGTAGCATTTGGTGTATGGAAGAGAAAAGTTGTCACTTAGTAGCATCATGACTTAAATTAACAAAATAAATAAATAAACAAACTTTTCAGCAAGTTCATCAATCTGCTGATGTATTGAAAGAAAAATCAGCCAGCTCTATAAATAATATGAATTAAAATTTGAGTCCCCCCCTGCTCCTCCTCTAAGCCAGTTCTGAGTGCCGGCAGCAAAGGGATTTTCGCTGTCAACACTGCTGTGGATTAGAATTCAGGTGTAAATGCATTTGACCAGAAAGTGAATTTCCAGCATAGGAAAAACAATGCATACGCCTCAGATGGGCCATGACCGCATAGACCGTCTCATGTTGGAGCACAAACAAACTGGATAAATCAGATTTGTTACAACTGAATCCAACCTCATACTAAATAATAGTGCAATCATGATGCATGGCTGTTTGCTCTCAAAACCTGCCTCTGCATTACCAGAACCTAAAGAAAAGCCACAATCATCCGGATTATTTGATTTTGCAGCTCTTTTGACTCTGAATGGCACGCCTGAAGACAAGCTGTATTGACGAGCAAAGACTAAAACAATTGAAATAAGAAGGTAAAAAGAAAAAAAAATTGGAAAGTGAAGGAAGTGCCTCAAGGACAGCCAAGGATCAGCACCCTGCAGTGCCTTACCAAGTTAAAGGAATTAAAAAAAAAAAAAAGATTCCATTCTACATTCAGGTGGTTGTTCTGAAGCGGCTGTGCAGGAAAATCTGCTTGGGGAGTTGGACCTCCCTGTTTTAAACAATGCTCCTTATTTTGAATTGACTGACCTGACTTTGACTCGCATTTGTGCCAATGAAGGTAACTTCCTGCCAAAAAAAAAAAAAAAAAAAAAAGCTGTCCTTGGCAGTGATACCACCGACAGTTTCACGTGGACGGGATGGGGGGGGGGGCATTCATACAGTTCTGCTTTGCTGTTGGTTTCCACAGACAAACAGAAGAGACACGACTATTTCAACAGGCTTTCCTCATCTTGAGAAATGCTGCCATGAACTGGGCACTAACTTTGCATCAAAACAACAACTGTTAGAACACAGAGAAGCATTTGTCACCTCATAGACCAGCTCGTGGTGGAAGTGGGGGACCTCCAAATCCCGCAGACAGCGCTCCGCCTCGGTCACGTCACCCGATATCAAGTACTCCTTCAGCAGGAGGTTCATCTAGAACAGAAGGGGGGAAGAGACTGTTTTGGCTTCTTTGCTTTGAATTTCATGGCGCACACTTGTCTCAGCAGGAGGTTGCAAAGCATGTCGAGGACAATGCCTCGTGAAACTTTGCTAAGACAACGGTGTACGATGTCAAATGTTATATGAAGTTAAAGAAAAATAATCTAATTGCAGGCGCATACTGTGTTGAATATTATTGCGTTATTTTGTGAACCATCATTTCTGTCACGGACAACAGGAGCCCAGTTCATCATTTACATGCTGCAATACCCAAATCAAACGGTTGTTATTTTTCAAAAAGAAAACTTAACACAGACAATGGACAACCCTGATTACCAGGTTCACATTGGTGTTTCTATTGTAAATTAACTCCGTAAAATGATTCAAATACAGATTGCAGATGAGTGTTTACTTTATTAAAGGCGCCTTATTCAAAATGCAAAATGTTACGTAACCAGTGATTCAAAGAAAAGATATCTCCTAAAACCTTTATAGCAAATAGGAGAGAAATCCAATTTCATGGAGGAATAATTAGTAAAGCTTGGAATAAAGCTCAGAGAACATAGTCAAGGCCAAGGGGTGTGCATTTTTTGGGGGGGGGGTTTGTTTTTTTTTGTAAACCCGTCCTGCAGACTTGATTTGTTGTCTTTCGAATCACACTCAATGTGGTGAACAAGTGCTCCACTTGCATGTCAACAGTGCAGCAGGCTGGCCTGTGGCGTTCCACCTAGCACGCTCTGTTTGTGTTACATAACGCCGACTGCAGAGAGAGTTGGTCGGTGCAAAGCGCTGGTGTGTGGATGACGGACTGGTTCCTCAAAGTGTTTCTTTGACATTAAGAACACAAACTGAACAACATACATGGGAGTTTTTTAAGTTCTTACCTCTTTAACAAGATGTTTGACAGGTCTCAGGCCTCCACCAACGCCCCACACATTATCTAAACGGACCATCTCTCTCTTCATGGACAGCAGCACGGCGGCGCGGTCCAAAGCCACTCTAGAATAAGGACCAGAAACAATATCATTAACACACCAATCTGGGAGTAGAGACGGGCAGACTCTCTACTCCTTCTGACCAAAACATCTGGAAATACATCAAAAAAAATTTGTAATGATTTTATTTAATTTCACCATCACTTGTCAATGCAAGGAAATTACCTTGTAGGATATTTTTTTCCCCATTCACACAATACATCAGTGTGTGTTCCTTTTTAACTCTTCTGGGTTAATAATGAGACCTCAGGATAATCCTTAATGTCAGGTTTATGCAGGGGGTGAAAATCACTTCACTGCATCGTAATTGACTATGTGGCTATTGTGAAGGCCTTTGGACAATGTGAAGTAGAAGTGCAGGGTATCTTATCAATCAGCCACTGATTTAAAAAAAAAAACAAAAAAAAACAGCCAACCTGGCATGTTCACAGTCCACTTTCCCTTTGTAACAGTCAAGGAAAGTCATGGGAAGAGCATGGTCAGCTATGGCTCGGGCAATAAACTGGCCCAACATCTGCAGGAAAAAAGAAAATGTCTTTTTTTATTTTTCCTTTGACAACACAAGAATACAGGAGAATTTTACCAGGACCTTAATGAAGGTGATGAGTAATTTGAATTTGGTTGTAAACTAGTCTCTTGCCTTGAACCATTATAGTAGGGTCCAAAAAAAAAAAAAAAAAAAAAAAAAAGCATTGCATTAAACAATTTCTCTATAAAACATTTTCCAACCCTGCATCGGTTAAATTCATATGAATTGGTGTACGTATGCAGAAAAATAAATTGAACACAATTTTTATTTCTTGAGCTGCATTTCTTGAGCTGCCCTACCTGTGGAGCCTCCGGCGTGTCAAGTATGAGGTCCGGCAGCTCCTTGAGCATCTTGTCAAAGGCGCGGGCTATGTCGTTCTGTGACAGCAGCTTGACAGACAGGTCAGACAGCAGGCGGGATGTCAGCTCTCTGTGGCTGGCCTTGCCCTCGAAGGACAGGGAGACAGCCAGAGAGGAAAACTCGAACTTGTGCGGGCCCAGGTTGAGCCCCTTCAGTAACATCTGATGGGAGAGAAGAAGAAGAAGGGTACGGTGTGAAGTTTTTAACCTTTCCAGGATATTCATTCGTTATCCATACCGTAACATTCATTTTGGACAATGAATAAATAACTAAATAATTTTCATAATAGTTACAAAAAAATAGTCAAAAAATTGCAACAAAATTAGGAAAATCAGCAAGATTTTTAAACAATAAATGAGAAAAAGGTTGTGATTAATTTCAACTTTTTGGTAACTGTTGAAACGTATATTGAAAAAAAATATACATAATACATATAATTAAACCCGATACTTTGTGGCCTACAAAATGGTTTATGCTAAATGCTGCCACCTACAGCGAAAAAGGTGTACTGCAGGGGCGCAGATCAGGTTGGAGCACATGTGAAAAATCACACCAGCCTCAATTCTCCCCAGTATCAGGATGAAGTGCAATGTAGTCATGATTTCTAGAATTAGATCACTCGGTTCACCTCAGAGAAGAAATAATGCAAACTGGCGAAAACCATGACTCTCACGTCTAAGATTTACCTGAACCTCTTTCGTATCGCCGTGCTCGAAGTATTCCTGGACTATCGGGTTGACCATCTTCTCCAGCTCTCGCTCGTCAAGCTCAGGCACGACCGTTGCATAGACCGTGTCCCCCTGTGTTAAAAACCAAAAAAAATAAATAAATCATCTGTCACAAGGAAATAATTTAAATGGAAATTAAAATGATAACGCAAAGGTTTAAAACAATGTTATTCATCAAAAAATGCAAATCTCTGCTCCGAAAAAATAAGAAAACGTTTTTTGACATGTTCATTATCATCTCGAAACTGTAATGTTTACTTCCTCTTTCTGCCTTAATGATGTAAAAAGAGCAAAAGCAATAAATAAATAAATAACCCCGCTAATTCTTTCTTTTGGTTCAACCCTTCCATCCATGATCGCTACAATGCTACAAATAAACACAAGGATACGGATTGCAAAAGCAAGGGCCATTTAAGATAAACCGGCTCGTCAAAAGAGCGCAAAAATCTACTTTCGACATATCTTTGAATGCAGATATTAATTAAGTGAAATTATCAAAGAATCTCCATTTCCTCTTTTTTAAAAATAATAAGCTTAAAAATAATTTCAGGTTTTCCAGCTGAGCTTCAAGAATCCCAAAGCAATTCCTCCTGCTCTTGTTCAAAGGCCAGGATGCTTTCTATTTCTTGTTTTTTTTTTTAATACACAACACTCTCATTCCTCTCCCTCAACATTCAAGGCCGAAACACACCAGCTTTTCCTACGCTGCATTTATCACTGTTTGTTTACCCCCAGACGCCTCCACTCAGACTCCAGTCTAGCGGCAAAAGAACAAATTTCGACCATTGGCTTGATAAGGGGGTTAAAGATTAAAAAGTACTGTCTGATTGTGATGGGATTCGGCCATCTGGATGAAACTTTATCCCGCAAGCGGTCTAGTTTATGTGCCGTGCTTATTCCTGCAGACTGTTTGCTCTAAAAACGCATGAAAAACTGAATGCGGGTGAGATCTTGTTAAAAATTACGCCGTTTGACGGCAAAGTGCATACCGTCGCAGCAGAACAGAATAAATCACATGGGACCAATAACTGTGTATTTGTTTCTTGTGATTGTTATTCATTACAGAGACTATCTTCACGGTGTGTGTGATGGGTATCTTGTCTGCGGCACAAAACCTCTATTATAATCGGCCGTGGAGCCCTTCGACATCAGCATGGTGGCCTAATGCAAGAAATAAAAGGCATCGTACGAAAAGCTTTGATCACTAAGCCTCTGCTGAACGTCGGGTCACACAAAAAGCAACAACGACGACGACAACGGGAATGAGCCGGAGTGAGCCTTCACCAGAACGGGCCTTATGATAATCCAGGAATGAAACACACCGAAAGACATTATTGGGATTTCCATGTCCGAAAAGACAAAATCCCATGTTCTTCTTTTCCTTTGGCCTGGTGTTTGTTGTCTCCACAATTAAACACCCTCCTCTATCTACCTGCTTCCTCTGCATCCTCTTCTCTCACACCAACTAATTTCATACTAACTAGGCCATGGGTGCCTGCTAGGTTGACCGCAAAGACAGTGGTGGCCGACTGCGTGGCATATAAAAAAAAAAAAAAAAAAAAACAGATGTTGGACATTAGACTATCACCTGTCTGCATTGTGACATTTGTCACCACGCCAAGCATGCGCGTTCATTTGCCCTGGCAACTGGAAAACTCGTGCGAGCAAGAGCCGCCTAGTTGGCCTCCAATTAATTTGTTCTAAACTTAAAAGGTGTAAAAATGAGCGCGGCGGGCCGTACAGAGTAAGAAGCCGAAAACCTACTGCTTCCATAACGGAACGGGAGGAGGATTGGTTTTTCCGCGAGGTCATATACATAAATGCAGTGCATCTGCGTCATCGGTCACTGCTATTGCGAAGTGGCATTTTCAGACTGCGACATTAACTTCCCACGAAACAAGCCGGGTGAGAAAGAGAAAGGCCTGACAGTCTCTCTCTTACTGAACCTGTTGCAGATAAATAAAATAAAGGACATTCAATCTATATTCATGAATAAATAAATATACGTTTTGCATTTTTATAGTCTCTAGATCAGGGGTCTCAGACTCGCGTACATTGTTCCGAGGGCCAACTGCAGCCTGCCAGAACAATATTTTCTGGCCCCCTGCCTGAAATCAAATCTTTGTGTTGGTGTGGCCTGCGCGATTTTCTCACAGGAACCTCTAGGTTTTATACAGTGGGTTTAAAAAAAAACTGCAAGGAAAAAATTACAAAGTAACTTAGCAATGGATTTATTTTTGCTTCATAATTTGAAAACAAAATGATTTTTTGAAGAAAAAACATCTAGTGACATTGTTGAAATGATCTTTTCTTTTCTTATTTCTATAAAAACCACAAACACGATAGCAAAAAAGGGCAAAAATACAAAGATTGATTTATTAAACAGAATAGCCACATTAGCCTTGTAAATATTATACCTCCTCTTATACATGCTTCCAATCAATTTTCTAATAAATTCTAGTCGCAAATTTTCCCACAGTGATAAAATTTTCTGTTTTAACTCAACAATATCTTATCACAATATCAGATCCTCACTACCCCTCTGTGTACGTCCAAACAGTCTCCACCTGGCTTCCGATATTACCTCCTAAAAAAAGTAACCCGTGCTGTCCCTCTGACTCAATCCCGATCCTGTCCATCCTCGTCACTCCCAAAGAAAACCGCAGCACGGTCATCTCTGCAATCTCCCTTCTTCTAAGGGCCGCTGTCACTAAGCCAGACAACGTCGCTGGTCTCACTACCGGTTTCCTGCAGCTTTTTCAGAAGGAGATCATCCCCAGTCTAAAAGTTCAATACGCAAACGTTACGAGAGACTGACCTGAGCAGATTCGTCGTAGTTGGGGTCCTGTAGGTCAGGTTCTTCGTCTTCGTAAACCATCCCCGCGGCGCCCCAAACTCCTTTACCACCTGCGCCACCTGCGAGACACGATGTAAACGTGCTTTGTAATGTAGAGCTAAACAGAAGCGTATCCGACCCTCTGCGGGGTCATCCCAAAATATTCAGTTTTAAATGTGGTTCCTTGTTCTTTTCCCACCCTCCATAATAATTGTGTGAAAATTTGCATGGTTATTTTAAAGCAAAAAAAAAAAAAAAAGTTTATTTTAAATCATATATTTTTCAGAGCTTTTTTTCTGTTTGCATGAGTTTGCATGTTTTCCCCACTTACTCCGTTTTTCCTCCCTTATCCCAAAAACATGCAGCAGGTTAATTGGGAAAAAATTGGAAAAATGACCCCTAATCAGTGTGTGTCTGTATCGTATTACTCAGCCCAAACTCATCCACAGTAATTCTGTAAAGCAGGGGTGGGCAATTATTTTGGCTGACGGGCCACACTTAATTTTTTTGCACAGGGCCAACTAGTTATGTAATTCATGTCATGTAAATTGAACAAAGTGAAAATTGCAATTTGAATATTGAAATTTTAGGGCGTTCTATTTCAACTTTAAAATTGTCAATGATCATATAAATGTACCGACATTATTTTGTATGTAATCATCTATGCAAAATAAAAAAAAAAACAGAAAAAATAAAGATTTTTTTCAAATTGTGATTGATTGAAAATACTTATTAAAATGTACAAAGAAAATGGTTTGGCGGGCCAGATAAAAAAGCAAAACGGGCTCAATGTGGCCCGCAGGCCATGCTCCGCTGTAAAAGATAATTAGATATATTGGCATGACTTAAAATTTACCTTTTTTAGGCAGGCCTCTGCCTTTGCCTGTTCGGGATTTGCGGTCATTGGTGCCAACCTTGCCCTTTGGACTGTGCGGATCACTTCCTGTCAAATCCCCCGACTCCGAGAGGGAGTCGCTGGTCGAGTTGCGGGACGATGATTTACGCTGGCGCCGTTTGGCTTTGGCTTTGAGTCGCGCCTCGTACAACGCCTTCTCCTGCGGCGTCCAGTTCCCATTCACCTCCACCTCGTTGAGCTCGTCGTCATTGTCGTCGTAGGGACGCTGGGGGGCGGCGGGCAGGTTGTCATCGAAAGAGAGCATCCCTGCGATCGAACGGGATGGACAAAGTCAAGTTGGAGCCTGATGTTTCCTGACACAATCCTGTCCCAGCCTTAATTTTACTCGTGTTTCATCGACTGTAAAAACAATCCAGTGGTAGTCAATCAGGAAACAGTGCTGTTATTGTTACTGTTATCAGCTCTGCTACTTGAGTCAAAACTGGAAGTTAGAGAGGAAAAAAAAAAAAAAAAGACATCTTTCTTTGTAAAAGTAAAAGTTCATTATTGCATTATTGGTGCAGATGCGGCTGAGAATTACTTTTGCATGTGTTGCAACTGTGTTTAAGGCCAAAGGTCATCATTACAACCAAAATGTGACGCTGGCAGTGGTAGCACAAATTGTTCTCACACCCGCCAGTTCTATCTATGCATGCAGTGACTCAAGTGTCAGGTTACTCCGTGAACTACTCTTCAGTGAATAGAAATACTGTATCTGAGTCTGCAAAGTTCTTTTTTTTTTTTTTAATTCCTCCAGTAACAACAACAACAACAACAAGTGGGTGAGAGTTTTCCTGCTGACATGGCTGAAGGGGGGGGGAGCAAGGAGGAACACATGTCCCAAGAAAAATGCTGACGCCTGTTTTTTTTTTTTTATCCCTCGCGTCATCTCGCGATATGTTCGCGGCAGCTAGACTGGACCTGACTACATAAGGCCTGGTTGGGTCGGTGGGTGATCACGTGACCGCTTTGCGCGAGAGGGAGTGGGAGGAGAAATGTCTGTACTGTAGGGGTAATGAATACTTAGGTTGGTGTGGTGGAGAGAGGATTTGTGGCCACAAAGACAGCAGCGTTGAGATCACAGATAAACCTTAAAAATCGATACCACCAGTTCACATTTAACTTGTGGGATAAAGCAACTAGTTAAATCCTTAAACAGAAAGTTAAAAAAAATAAAAAAATAGAAATGCAGCAGTAGAGTAATGAAGGAAACCTTTGAGCGACAGCCAACCCTTCCCTGGATAAACCTGTAATAGATGCACCACACCCAGACCTTCAAAATCTGTAAACAACCAACCATGTGTCACTTAGTTCCTCCTCCTCCCTCCTCATATGTAGGCCACAGAGCCTCGCAGCACAGTACAAATGGAAAGAACCAATGGCAGCATGCCAGACATGTAGCTGGCCAATCAGAGACGATGGGGGAGGGAAAAAAAAAGGACATAAAACTACAGATCCCTTTGCCAAAACCAGAAATGCAAAAACAGAAAAAAAAAAATGGAGCAGAGCAAGTTCACTTCTACCTTGAACACAGAGTTTCGAATGCAGCTGAGAAAGAAGCGTTTTAACTTCCACGAAATTAGGTCTGTGTGTCACTGTCACAGTCCCGCAAAGCCGCAGCAAGCAGCCCACTCTTTGACCAGCTTTGACCCTGGGGACCCAAAAGGTGGAACATGGAGAATGGCTAAAAGTACACAACTCCGTCACGGCGATACACTTGGCCATGTTGTAAACAGTCCCAACAGCAGGCTGATGCAAGACAGCCGGCGGACCTCTGCCCCCTCTAGCTGAGTGGGAGCTTCAAGCCCCAGTTTTTTTTTTTTTTTAATTATTTCTCAACAATATCTAAAGCGGCAGGGTCGTGAACGAGAAGTTTTCACACATGGATCTTGACCGATAAACAAATCGAACTTTACATACCCTGTCAATTTAGACGAACTCCAACCAGCGCTGCACAGGTTCGCTCCTCAAGAGTGACAGGTTATGCACTCGGGGAATGAAGTTCTCCGTTGAAAACTCGGCTTAAGTCCGAGTCAATCACGCCCACAAGCCTAATTTGTGACTTTGCACCTCGTTTCGGGGTAAAGCGTAGTCTCGTATGCAAATCGTCCCTGCTGATGTGGAAACTTGAAGAGGCCAGCGCACGAACGTGAAGGTTAGCTTTTTCTTTTTCCGTGAGGTGTTGTGTTCACTGTGACGACTGGAAAGTCATTGATGATGCATTTTCTGCAATGGGGGGAGTAGATGGCGTTCGAGGACCTCGTAAAAAGACGAGGTTGAGTCTCAGACAGAAGACCGCAGCCTGCTGCTATTCAGTTTAAATAAATAAATAAAAAAGCTTCGCAATTTTCTCAATCATTAAATAAAGGGATTTAGAAGCATTTTGCAGCAGGTATAGGTCTGCCTGCAAATTGGACAACTAAATCAACTTGTGGTGACATGTTAGGCTGGATACGGAGTTGTCACCAAACTCCAAACCGGGGACGGCTGCTTCGAGGTGCGACGCAGTCGCTCACAAACAGTAACCATTTCTGGGATAAGGATTTTCTGCCAATCGTCTGGGTAAACCAATCTCATGCTGGCGTCGTCTTTATCAGCAACAGCCCATTAGGGGTTCAATAAGGGCTTCTGTTTTAATTCATTTGTGAGATACTAGAAAGATTTTGCCTTAAAAAAAGGGGGTAACTAATACGCTTTGGTTAAACTGTGAAAAATTCCTTGCCATCACCTCCTTGCTAATGAAATCACTTGAAAGCATATCCCTCTGTTAGTCCGCCTTCATGACGGCACAGCCAAACCAATGAGCCCAGAGGTGGAGGTAGTTTTCAGGCAAGGAAGACATTGTTTTTGCTTCTTCCAAGCAGGGGGTACATCCTAATTTGGTTTATTGATGCTGCTTTTCATAAGTATCCAGATGGGGAAGCTGAACCGGACAAATAGAACATTGGGGCTTGGCGGAGGAAGAGCTCATCTGTATTTGGATTCATTTCATCTGAAAGATTTACAAATCTGCAGTGAATCCAATGTCTTTTGACTGCATATGAATAAAAGTCTTGATTCCTGTCCTCTCCTTGTTTTATCACTCCATGATGCCATAGACAAGGACACAATTTGAAAGTGAGAAGAAAAAATTAAATGCAGTAGTTGTGCTCTTCTCTTTTCTGTTAGGCCACACCTGAAAACAGTTGCCAGACATGCCATATCCTGTCAGACAACGTCCTAAGGTCAAATAAGGACAATCTGCATAACAATGTATGTGACCTAAGGCTATGACCTCAAATGGTGTGATTAGCAGCAGCAATGAGGGTGCTGATGTCCTAGGGGTTCATGTATCGTTGCATTTAAAATCAGACTGAGATTTTTTCCCCTTAAAAACATGGTTGCCTTGCAGAGCCCTCATTTGCACGGATGGGGTAAGAAAGGTTAAATATATGGACGGACTACAGTTAGTGGCCATACTTTAACTAAAAATCTCACAAAGGCCTAAAACAACTGCGACTTCATTTTTCACATAAGGTAATAACCAAGACGGGAGTTTGTTTTTTGAGAAGTTGGCCGTTTCGATTGTTGCACCTCCTCACCGACCCCACCCCATTGTGCCTGGCAAGAACGCAGATAAAAACACAGAGGGATAAACATACAAAAGATTAGGGGGTGTCTCTGATAAACACCCGCGGATCAGATAGTCTGTGGTGTTTAAGACTTGCTCTGCTGAAGTCCTTAGTTTGGACTGAACAGACAGACCTAATGCAAAAAAAATATGATTCACATTTTCACAACTGTATGTTGGGGGGGCAGTCAGTGGACACCAGAGCTCCGACTTGACATGTGCGATTGTTTTAAATTAATGTAAATTAGCATGTTTACATCATGGAGATGTTCAAAACACACACTTGACAAGAGTCAAACTTGCATGAAAACTTTCCATGGTCAACTTTCACTCTCAATATATTTGTCAGTCCCAAGCATATATTACACTTCTTTCGGGATAAATGTTATTGATATTATCAGGTACCTGTAATTACTTACTTGTGAATAATGTCTATGTTTAATGTCATAATCAGGCAGATGACTGTTAAGAGCACTACACAAGATAGCACAAACAGCTAAGGAGCTTCAACTATTTAAAAAAAAAATGCACCTCGCTTTCACGGGTAAGTTACATTTTATGGCTATCAGGAGGGGGGAAAAAATAAATCAGCAGTTCTATTTACATCACTCGCCATGCCTAAAAAATTCCTCTCCACCTCTGAGAGAGTTGCTTCCCATCAGTGATTTCATGTAAACAACCGAATATTTTCGGCACATAACTCGTGACCGTAGCTGCCTGCCTTTATTCAAATGTGAAACTCAGATCGCCCAGGACCTGGATTACGCCGATTCGTGGCATACATCTTGGAACGCGTCCCTGCAACCGCTACTGTAAACACCAACTGAATAAAGGCCCTTTTGGTTTGTCAGCTGTCACACCTGCTGATTTGCGACGGGGCATGTAACACACAGGTGGCCCTGAGGGGTGGAAATAAAGTCAATCCTTTATTTCGGCTGTGAAAAAAAAAACAATGTCACACGCTATAATGGTGTGTTTTTGATGACTTTGTTGTTTAATATAAACATATGGGGCGGGGGGTGGGGGGTGGCAAATTCAATACGAAAAACAGTTCATCTCACTTGAATGTGGTGTTGGCAAACTGGGATCGACGTACAGACATCATTCATATTGAACTGCGGTAACAACAAACATTGACTGCAGTTGGGACTTTGTGGAGACACACAACACCCGGATGGTTAAATAAGCGACAGATTGATAAGGGACAATAAATTCACCAAGTATACTGATTGACCCATGGGGTTGGTGGGGGAGGTGGGGTTGTTGTTTTTTTTATTTTTTACCCCCTTTTGGAGCTCAGACAATAGAGTCTTTGACAGTGTCATCAACTGCCCGTTGCAGGGAGGCTTGACCTCCCCTTTAGGCAAAAGAAAAAACAAGGGAGGGGGTGAAGATGAGGTGGACGTGGAGAAGCCCATCTGTGCAACGAAGCAACCAGACTTCTGCAGACACCGACACTTTAGCCTCCGCATCTCTGGGAGGCAGTTTAAAAAAAAAAAGACGGGGGAGGGGGGAGAAAATCGTTGGGCTAACGTCTCCTTAACGCATATGTGATCTTAGTGCCATTAACGTGGAAACTGTTCTAACAATACATTTATACTTCTTATGTAACATTTAAACACACTGAAACGCAGAGATTATGTAAGGCTCTCCGATTGGCTCTTGTATACATGTCGACGTCATCGGCAGGATCGGATCTTTAAAGTATCTCCAACTGAAATGTCACAAAAAATCGTGTATCTATTAATATACACACGCTGAACGACAACGGTGGGGTGTGTGAATAGAAATGAACGTACTTCCGTACAAACGCTTTGAGCTTTGCAAAACATCAGAAAACGTCTACCTGAAAGAGTTATTGACACCTTCACGATCACACACACACACACACACACACACACACACACACCTTTTTTTTTTTCTTTAAAGGGGCTGCTAATCTCTTAATTTCATCTCACTTAAATCCACGGCGAGGGAAAACGTGTGCGTGTTTGTGTAAAAACACACTCCGCTGCAGCGTGTCGGTGTTGTGCACAACGACTTGTCAAAGCGGAAGTGAACACTGCGCCTCGTCCAATCACAAGCGCGAAAGGGTTAAATGTAAGGCAGCCCGACGAATAAAAATGCACAGATAAAACAAAGCTATCACAAACTATTTTAAGCGAAATCCCGTCGAGTTCGTTGACGTTCGGACCGTCAAGGAAGTCCGACGCCGTGCCAACACGATGGTTGTTGCGCCATTGGCTCTCTGCATGTGCTTGCATTATGTGTGTGTGTGTGTGCGTGTATGTGTGTGGAGCACATGGTGGAGCATGGCTGCAGCCCATCCCATGCAGGGACAATGGAGCTTGGGGGGGTGTGAGGGACGCCAGCGGGCCTTGCAGGAGCTCCCCGAGGCTTTGCACCGATTACCGTCACTGGAATGGATCACTCACCGTCGGCTGTCTGACCGCTGGACCACGTATCCACCTCGGTCGCCATGACGCTCCAAATACTCGGGTTTACAATCCGCACTGTGTGCTCCTCCTGTCGAGGTGTAAAAATCCCCTCAGAGCCAGCAACTTGCCCGTCTCTTGAAAAAAATATAAAAACAATCTCTAACCAGCTATTTTCAATGACGGTATTCGATTCCACCTTTTTTCCCTCGCGGCGCACCGTTTCAGTTATGCAGGGGGGGAACCGTATAAGTGATTTATATAAACGATTTAAAAGAGTGCAATGAAAAGAATATCTCTCCTTCCTCAATGTAGGAGGTTGCGAAAAGAAAAAAAAAGGGGGGAGTAAGAGACGAGGTGAGGTCTATTGACTAGCCACGGAGCATGTCAGCAAACAATCTGCAAAGACGAGGTCTGTTTTTAACTTTGAGAGAGAGCTGCCCCAGCAGAGTCACGTGGCGGCAACGCGGACGGGGAGTGGTCAGAAAAGGGGGGGGTGCTGGTCCGTGCCGACCAATTAGAAGGCAGAAAAATAAACGGCACCGAAATAAAGCGTTCATTTTGTGTTGTTTGTTTGAATTATTGCGCTATTTTTTCAAGAGCAAGCGAGCTAAATGACAAAAGGCTAGCATTTATATGTTAATGTTTATGTTTTCATCTGCTTTATTATATTTCATATTTAAATCATTGTTCTAATATTCTGGATATTCACGATACATCGTACCCGTTTCACATTGGGGTCTCAATGATAACGTGAAATTGATATTGGTCGATGCAAATCTGTTCCATTTCCATGCATATGCTTTTAAATATAAATATGTGTATGCACCCTTGATTTTGAATGCCCTTTCCAAACTGCTACCTTCCTCTTATCTATTTATGTTTTACACGAACCACTGCGTAAACGGCATTCCTTGTACATACACACCACAATAAACTTATTCTCCTTCGACACGATGACCATCTCAAACACAACACGTGATCGTGACCGTCACATGAGTGGAAACCATGTTAATATCGGTAATGTTACAAATCTTGTGTGTGTGTGTGTGTGTGTGTGTGTGTGTGTGTGTGTATGTGTGACCCCGTGAAGGTTTCATTTCCTTATCAGTACACAGTAACGGGTGCAGGCCCTCTGTATGTCGTTCACCAGTGTGCGTCACTGCCATATGTTTGACAATCTTTCTGTCATTTACTAACAATCCACTTTCTTTCCTTTTCTTTTTTTATATAATTCCCCATCGACGTATAATGATCCAAAATATAACAATGAAGTATTTTTGTCATCCATTTCCACACCAACAGATGGTGCTAAAACGACTGCTAATGGACAATAAGAAAAAAAGCCAAACCAAGAGTGTTGAAATCGGTGTACATTACTCACACTTTCTACGTCTTTTCACAACACTTTCTCTGGTTTCATTTATTTGATTTATTTCATTTCCTTGAGAACCTTCAGCTATAAAAATCCCCTGTGCATATTCTCTGCTTTTCAGTGTTTTTATATATTTAATTTTTAATAAGGGCTTAGATCATTGAATTTCAAACCCGACATTTAAATCAAAATAGGCAAAAATAATGAACAAAATATGCATATAGGTACACGTGTCCTCGCAGGAATTGCATAAATTCTTTCTGACAAAATTATGTTAGTATCGTGTTGACCGTTTAAGTGCGGGCGGCTAGAAATCTTCTTATCCTTCACTTCGATTACACATGAAGCTCTCCGAGTGACTACAGCATAATGATTCATCCTGAGTCACAGTGACAGCAATCCACCAGTGGGAGTTTGCAGCTTGTTCCTAGACTAAATTAGTATGTGCATTAGTCGTATTTTAAAGCAGAATTGTGCTGGTACCCAAGGCAACATCTAGGCAAACGTGTTTAATGTTGAGAAACACGCACAAGCTTGCATGTGGCAGCACTTAGTAGAGTTTATTTTGACACAAAATCCAGTACTTACTGAATAAAGCAGCACAGATGTCTGTGTTCCGTATGATAGATAGATTCTCAGTATACAGCAATTGAATAGGCTGTAATGGAAGAAATCTAAATACAACCTAGTTTTCTGAGGTGTGAAAGCATCAGGGTATGTGCAACTGGACACAAGTGTGAAAGGGTGAGAATATCATTGTTTAGGATTTTACATCAGAAATGTTGTTTCCATCCACCGAGATTGAAAAATCAGCTTGTATAATTCATGATGACACGGAAATGTTTGAATATCTATACAGACAACGTTAACAGATGCCAGGGACAATCAACTTTGGCTTCATAATAAGCAACAATGGTATAACAGCACAGCAACACAGCTTACAAGAACTCTTACACATGCGTACAACACACTGAAGAGCTGCAGGTAAAATTGCACAAAGATACCTTTAAAGAACACCAACATTTCATAGTAATATGAATCTGGACTATTCCACACAGTCACCTA
This sequence comes from Fistularia commersonii, assembly GCF_037954325.1. Classification (NCBI taxonomy): domain Eukaryota; kingdom Metazoa; phylum Chordata; class Actinopteri; order Syngnathiformes; family Fistulariidae; genus Fistularia; species Fistularia commersonii. The sequence goes on from NC_141295.1 coordinate 13,502,032, forward strand.
CAGACACCGCTATAAATCCTGATGTCTCCTAGCTGCAGGAGTAGAAGGAGGACTCTGTTTCTCTGGAGACAAACAGTCTTAACTTAGCCTGAATCTACAGGGCTTCGATGTTGCGTTTCTTTAACGGCAAACTAGTTCTGCCGTACCAGTGTGGGCTTTTTGTCAATTCTGTAATTGTTGGCATTACAAAATAATGTCAGTACAAATATAGAGTAAATATTATCTTGATAAGGAGACGTAAACAGTCCTTTGCAGTCAAACTCAGCAAAGTAACAGTCTTGTATCAGGCCTTGGCCTATGGTGACAATGATTTGGGCACTCTGTCTTTAGCTGCTACTAGAAAGACAATAGCTTTTATACGCTGACCTCAGATGAGTTTGGCTTCAGTGTGAAATCAGAGTAAAATCAGCCCAAGTTGGTAACTCTTTTTATTACCATAAGATTCGGATGTTTTATCTGTGATCAAATTCGCATGTTTCTGAAAATGGCTTTGTAAAGCCATAAATGCGAAGAAAAAAAACGATGTACCCGATACCGAGTTAAGAAATCTCAGAACATTACAATAAACAGCCATCCATCCTGTCTGTCATCTGCAATCCAAATCAGTTGAAAAAAAAAATCATAAAATCTCTATTAAATGTAAAACCAATGTCACTCCCGCATTACGGTTCACTCTGACTTCACCTCTTGTACTCTCAGTGCAAAATCGAATCCTTGTTGGCCTCAAGATTGTCGAGATGCAGCATCTGCATCAGGCTCAAATAAACACATTATACTGTAGATAATAGTCCGGGGCTGGGTAATATATCAATATACTTCATATCTAATGTCATCTATGACTTGATGTCTTGGATATCCTGTCTCATATCAAAGTTTGCGATTATATTACTATGTAAATTACATGTACGTCGTCTGTCTAAAACAAGGTATTTTTGACAGTTCACTGGGAATACCTATTGTAATAGTAACAATGACAGCAATTACAGCATAGTTATATCAGTTGTCAACGAGACAGCCCCCTAAAGACATGTAATTTTTTTTTCTAATTTAACATGGTTTTTAAATGTGACTGTTCCTCACCAAGGTGGAGAAACATTATTTTTCTATTAAATTTGACTCTTGATTTTAAATTGCGACGAAGGTGATAAAAGATGTGAAGAATTATCTTTTTAAAAATATTTTTTATACTTTTGTCTTCTCCAGTACTTCTCCTTGCCAAAATACACCATCACTCCGTTCACCACCCTAACGTGGATTGAAAATCTTTTGAAATTAAAATGTTTTTTTTTTCCCTTTTAAAAATCTATGGGAGAAATGGCTTTTCACAGTGGGCGGAACTGAAATATATATATACTTCAACAACGGTCTGTTGTTGTTTTTTCTTTTCAAAACTTGTTGGTAATGGTAATGGATTGGTTGGTGATGGTGACGTATATTTAAGTTTTCTTCTTTCCATTTGCGAGACACCTTAAACTGAAGGCATTCAAAACGCTGTGCAACATTACAATCAAGGGCCTCTGCCCAGCACAGCGTATAGATCAGTTCTCAAGAGGTAAATGTCTTTTTCACAACTGTTTATTTCCTATCAACCAGCTTCAACTAGAATAAGGAAAAAGTGTGAACACTATTGCTAAATACTATTTTTGCAAGTCTCGCATGTACTATATACTGTGTATATTTTATAAGGAGACTGCTTAAGCACACCTAAAAATGTTACCCATTTGATGTTACCAATATACAGTATACTAGAAAAACAAATACATAGCAGCAGTGAAATATAGAACGCCAAATAAAAAGTTTCTTTTCATCTAGGCACTGTAAACTTTTAGAGAACGCACACAGAATACAGCTAACGAATGAAAAAACTTGTTTCTTAGCAAATAAAAATTATACACAAGCCAAAAGGCATTGCTCTTGATATGTTATAGAGCCGTGTTTCCCGACCACTGTGCCACGGCACATTAATGTGGCGTGAGAGATCATCAGGTGTGCCGTGGACAAAGCCCACTTTCACCCGATTGATCCAAAAATGATTTATTCAACCCAAATAATGTGTCTTTACACGTCTATCTACAGGACTGTCTCAGAAAACTTTTTCATGATATTCTGACATTTTGAGATAGGATTTTTTAGTTTTCTTGAGATGTAAGCCATAATCGGCAATATTAACAATATTAAAATAATAAAAGGCTTGCAATATTTCGGTTGATTTGTAACAAATCCAGAATGTATGACATTTTTGTTTTTGTAATTGCATTACAGAAGATAAAGAACTTCATCACAATATTCTAATTTTTTGAGACAGTCCTGTATGTGGGCAGCATCCAGTGACAGGCAGAACAATTGAATGCTCTTCCACTAGATGGCATCAGGTGGTGTGTTAACCTGTGTATTTAACTGCTGCTGCTCAAACAGCAGAGAAATTAGTGATGCTTCAAGTGAAACAGCGGCAGTGATATGCAATGGATAAATATTTCAAAATATAAAGTACTAAGGACCCTCTGGTCCTGCAGAAGATTCTGACCCAGATGAAGGCCGAGGTCAGAAGAAAGTAAAAAAGGTGAGCTCGAGACAATACAATAAAAGTTATATTACATTTGGATTCACTTTTACTGGGGAAAAGCTGACTCCCTTATGCCTGGCGTGCAGGGAAAAGCTGACCAAAAGTGCAGTGGTTTCAAGCAAACTGAAAACTCCATCTCCAAACTAAACACACTTCACTTCAGGATGAAGAGCGCAGACTATTTTGTTCATAAAGAGACTGAGAAACAGGCAGCATTGTCAAAGAAAGCCACCAAGATGAGTGAGAAAGCTCTGACGGCTAGCTACAAAGTTGCTGAACTCATTAAACTCAGTAAATCCAAACAGACACACACCGTGGCAGAGATAATAAAACTACCTGGCTGCAAAACCATATTAGAAGAAATGCTCGGCCCTGGTGCTGTAAAAGAAATAGCCCAAGACTACAGTTTCATCCTATTTCATTAAAAAAAAATTGACATATTTATTTGGTGGTGTGCTGTGTGATTTTTCTGATGAAAAATATGTGCCGTGGCTCAAAAAACATTGGGAAACACCGTTATAGAGGATGAACCCAAAGGGTAACTGTTCAAGTGAGCATCATAATAAACCCAAACTGCAATGCAATCTTTCTTGTTCTCATGAGATGAAATTATCAATGTAAAAAAAATGATGTCATAATTTGTCCTCATAAAAAATCTTGTTAACAAATAAAGCATAAATAAAGCATATCATACAATTATAAGGGGCAACTCTTATGTCCAAAGATCTATCTTAACATGACTTTGAGGCTTTGCCTTCAGCCATCAGATGATTGAGTCTGCCCACACACACACACTCACAAACACACACACACACACACACACACACACACACACACACAGAAGTACTCCAAAATTAGCCTCTGGTCAATGAACAACAGATACTAATAACGACGGCTTGACAAATATGTACAAAAGTTGGATATTGTTCTATGCTGTGGTATTTTTTTTGCACTGTGGATGAATTGTATGTGTGTGTGCTATTTCCAGTTCCGAGTCAAGTGAGAACAGTCAGAGAAACTTAATTCACTTAATTCTAAGGAGGTGCGAAGCATCAGTCAAAGCCTCGCGGTCACGGAAAGACGGCATTCCAGTGACACTTGGAGTATAGAAATACTAACAGACTTTTACATACACAAAAAAAAAACAAGAATCACCCAGGATACAGGGTCTCAATCAGTTAAACTCAAAAGTGATCACGAGTGCGTTTTGCACCCCTGAAAAGTATTTACTTTGCACAATCATTACTCAGCTCGGACAAACATAGTAATGGGTAAGCTTCCCGGGGCCCACCCTCTTTCCGGTTGCATCACCTCATTACATTTAAGTTTTCGGTGGGCCATCGTAAAAATGTCCTATTTTTGGAGCGATGTATAACCTTTTACATTCATTATCAGTGATGAGATTATGCTCTAAAGATAGTTCTGTGTAAAAACTCAGCAGTCCATCCATACAGGGATGGATGTCATTGCCTTGCAAAAATGACAACTGACCCATAATGTGCTCACACACATTATGCTAGAGTGTCAGTTATGCAGTATATTCATGAAACAGTCTGGAACGACAATATATAGTCATACTAACAGTATAAAGCTTTGTCACCCACGCACGATTTGAATCTCCTTCAATATAAGACACTATTTATAAAACATACAACTTCTGAATCAGCCTTTTTAGCTACTTTTCTCTCATTGTTACCTCGGTGAATCCCAAGGAAAACGTGCTGGTGACAGCATCGACCCACCTCACAACAACAAAAGTTTAGACCATATAATCTAAACCACATGTTCCATTTTTTTTTTCTTTTTTTTTTTGTGAATCATAGTTGTTGTAATCCAACACACTAAGACATTTCCATATTAAGAGCTGCTCTTTTGAAAATGAATTTATGGATGCTGATCTCTATGAGTTGGTTACTACAACACTTAAAAGTAATGTAGTATAAAAGCAAGTGGTGCACAACATTTTGGTCAGCGACTGTTCGCCATTAATGCTATTTTTTTATACCCCATTACATCTTGCATATGTCAGGAAGTCATCGGCAGATCTACTAAAACATCCGTTGAAAGCTGTTTTTTTAAGTACAGATTGGAGTGATAAAACAAACTGATTTTCAGATTGGCCCAAGGATCTGGAAAAAAGAGCTGGAGAGTGACGAAATGCTATTTTATAAATGTCGGGCAAGGAGGCCTATAGCATGTGGAAAAGTACAGGAGACAAAGGAAGGCTTTGTCATTAGAAGTTTTATCACTTTAGAAGGACAGAAGAAACCTCCAGATCCCCGGCTGCAAACCTTAAACGATCAGGTTCCACATTCAATAGGGGCTTTTCATTCAAAATCGCGGCAAATGCAAGACAACCATCACCCGTCCTCTTTCTCTGCTTGCAGCCGAAAAGACCTCCAAGACTTTACTTCAGTGATTCAACTTTTCACTTACTAGTCTTGACATTACCAGGCATAAACTCACTTTCATTTTTTTTTTCCACATTTGACTACATTTCCTGGTGTTTTTACGAGGACTCCACAGTGACGATGGCCTCGCCCGCCTTCTGAAAGATGGCGGGGGGCGAAGGGGAGAAGTGGCTGTGCTGCTCAATGCAGTCGTCTGGAAGAGGTGACAGGACGGCGGCCTTCGCTCGGAGGGAGCAGTCCATGCTGTCGTGCAGCGAGTCGGGCCTCTCTTTCACCGCCTCTTTCCCCCTGTTGTCAAAATGTCCTTTCTGAAGTTCCTCGTCCTCCTGCTCCCTCTTAACGCGACAGCGGCACACCTCGATACCCGAATCACCTGTCAGGCGTCGATGACGGAAATGATCTTCCTCATCGTCATCCTCCTCCTCATCCTCCTCTTCCTTTTGCTCCTCCTTGTTGCCGAAATGCATGGCGACGGAGACGGCGGAGGAAAAGTTCGCCTGTTTCGGCGCAGACGGGGTGCGCTTTGGCGCCGGGCCGAGGGGAGAGGTGTCCCCCTCCTTCTCTCTCTGCGTGACCGTCGCTCCTAGCGGGTCTGAGAAAACGAGAGGCTGGACTTGACCAGCGGAAAGTGAAGAGAACAGAGCGAGGGGAGAGAGCGGGTGGCGAGGGTGATGCGGAGGACGGGAGGCATTGAGAGAGTGCAAGGGAAGAGTGAGTGGCGGGGTGAAAAGCGCGACCCCCTCGCCGCCATTCGAAGACTGTTTGGGTATGACGTCCGGAGTGACCGCGGGGATAACATCTGGAGGAATTTGTGACCGAAGCGGAGGGGACGGCGTCGGGGTGTGGGCTGCCGCAACCCTTGGCATGACCGCGTAGTCGACCCCGGCTTCACTGGGCGTGGAAAGGCGGCTGCTGTCGTAGGTCTCGTCCGTCACCTGGACGGAGAAGGAGGTGCTGCACGGAGATGTGAGGGAGCAGGACTCGCAGGAGCAGCTGGTGTCAGAGCTCTGGGAGGAGGTCAGGCCGCTCGGACCGGGGCCAGCGTAGGGAGGAGACGGGTGGCGGTGGTGGTGATGATGGGGGTAAGAGGGGCTCGGACCCACCATGGCACCTCCCTGCAGGGCAAAGACAGAGCTATAAGGCGGAGGAGGCGTGCTGGGTTGCGCTGCCACCTCCTCGTAAGAGGGCAGTTTCAGAGAGGCCAGAAAACCTAAGATAGACAAGAAATAAACATTCAGGTGGAGCAGCATTTAAACCAAACATTCACACATACGACGAGATATCACGAGATCGCCTGGACTCCATCAAGAAGGGCCGTTTCTGTGAAACAGTCAGTCTGAAAAAAGAACTCGTGACGAAAGAACACCTTGGCGGATTCACACTGTGTGTGCACGTGTGGACGTGATTATAACGTGACAGAAATGAAGTCATCGAAAACATCTGCCTCTAAAGAAGCCTCATTTATTTAAATAGAGCACAAGAATGAATGAATTTTACTGGCAAGGCGACACAATCTATTAATTTCAGTTGGTCTAAAAACCCCTAGTCTGGGCCACACACACCATTTATTGATCGCAGTGTGTGTTGCGGAGGTTTTAGATGTCACTCTTTAACAAATCAAACAATGGCTGGATCTATTGAGCGATATCTTCTCACAAACAAATGCAGTAATTTAACGCTTTCCTTTTTTTAGCTTTACCGGTTATTTTTTTCTCCTGGCCTAAGGGCTAATTGTCATCCTTTATCATTTGAAAACAAAATATTTAGTATCAGGAAATAAAATAAACATACTGAGGTCCAGCATTGAGGAAGGGTAGTTGCAAGCTCCATTATAGGCAATGAGATTGATCTCCCTCTGTCTCTGCTGCTGCTGGATCCTCAGCTTTGCTCGGCGGTGACGGTAAGCACAGAAGCAGCTAAAGAGGATCAGCACCGTCCAAAGCAGCCAGAACCCTGAGGAGGACAAATGAAAGCAGTTTGAGCAAAATAACCCAAAAAAATGCTGCGTACCATTTTGTTGCATTGTGCGTTGCTGCACATTTTGCAAAGTATATCATATATAATTTGACAAAGAAACAGGACATGGGTTAACCATTTTTGTGAATGTGGTAGAAAATACATTTTACATCAGTCTTTTAACTGACTGGACCAAATCAACTGAACATGGGAGACAAAGAAATTCGATAATAAACCCAATAGGCTTTAATTTAAGCCACAAAGGAGTTCAAACGATTGTTTTTTTGTTTAACATGTTACAACACTGTCATCTAGTGGTGAGTTTCTCACATTACCTGTGTTAATATGATGTATATTGCAAGTCAACAAACAGATTTATGTTTAAATCATGATAAGTGACTGTTATGTCGAAAGCCATTGGCTTTTGACTTCTTCCTCTTTTCAGCATTTTATTCACATTTCATTCAGCCTTTTTTTTAACGTTAATATATTGTCTCCCTTCCCATGTCATCTCCATCCTTTGTGGCTCCAACTCCCTTTCATTTTCACATCTCATTTTTTGGTAATGAGTCTCAAGTAGTCTGTGTCAATGCAAGAAAATGTCGTTGTAGTTTTGCACTGTTCGTTGATGCCAGCGCTTTTTAGAAAGTTTTTAGACGCCCCGAAAAAAATCGATTGTTCTCACATTAAATCCCCCGTGAGACTTGGCTGACTCACAGATACAACAGCCTGCAGCAGGACCTGAGGCAAATACACAACAACTACAGAACTGGCTTGGCGGTACATCATTGCTAGATCTTGTGTCTGCCCAGGAAAACCCCGCCGAGAATCATCTCAGATAAATGATAAGTAAATCCGAGCTATATAACGTTGATTCTTTTAGTTTTTTTTCTTTCCTTTGGCACCACTGAATCCACTACCATTTCATTTGGGATCATTTTCTCAGGTATATTTTAATGTGAACCATCATCAATTTGATTTAATTTTACATCGAAGCAAATAGTAAAGGTCCGTATCTTTGAATCAAACAATACAAAAACAAAACAAAACTAATGCTTGAAAAAAACTTGTTGAATTTCTAAAATCAAATATTGCATTCCAGGCAGATGACATATACGCAAGGTTTAGAATTCCAGTTGCAAAGCAGTTACCTCCCTAAATTTTGGGTGGGGTTTTTTTTTCTCCCTTTTTAACCAGTTTTGCATGCAAAGGCTGGCACGCATCCCAGCTGGAGCGGACAAATGTCAACGTCACCACCAAGCCATTTCAGTAAGAGCCTTATCTTGATGACAAAGTAGAGAGGAAGCCAGTCCGTTGACTCACACCAGAGCTCATAATAGTAGGTACAGCAGCCTGTCTCTCCACAGCAGTGTCCGGTTTCACAAAGGTAACCTGGGTTGTTGTTTACCCCGGGACAGTACTTGGGACTGACTACAGGCTGGCTACCAGAGCCCCCGTGATGCTTCACCACCTGCTGGACAAAACACCACAAGAGGTCCACAGGGTAACAATGCAGAAAATCGCAAACATGTGGGACGGCTTATTCTCGTATGGATGAGAGTACAGGGACGGAGCGGTTACTTCTTAAAATGGAGATTTTGCAGGATACCATGTATTACTTTCAGAAAATTAGTTATCCTAAGAAATTCAACCCTGCATGATTCCAAATTCTGCATTTCTGAAAATAAAGCACAAGCTGTGCATAAATATTATACTTCGAACTAGTTGGTAAACATTTGGTAAATTACAAATTGAGTCAAGACCGAGCAATATTAACACTTGTATGCAAGAAGTATGCAAGTTTCACATTTTTCATTCTTTATTACATTGTTTTTAGTCCCAATCAAATTACAAAAGAAGTATTTCTCTCCACTGTCTGCTCCACTGTTTTAGCAGATAAATGCTAACACTACCTGTCTGTCATTTGCTGCAGAACTATTAGTTTCCGCTTACCAAACAAATAAGCTCAACTGGCTAATTTTATCTTACGTGTAGAAATCTGAGTTGTTTTTCATATTAAGTTTTTTTTTTCATTCCCAGTTGAACATGAAATGACCAAATGATGTGCCATACCTTATTAATCGTGCGTAATATATTGGCTTCTTTCTGAGTAACCGCCACCTACAATGAGAAATCAGAGGAATTCTGTGAATTTCACCAATAAAATTGCAACTCAAGAGTAGATGGCACGGGAAGGGGAGGAGGGAAGAACTCAGGACTTTGGACAAACTGACCAAAAACAGATTTATTTATATTTATATTCATATTTATTGTTATCGTTGTGCTGCTGTGACAAACGGATTACCCCAATGGGGATCAATAAAATGTTATTATCTTATCTTATTTGTATTCCAGGAAAACAGAGCAATAGTAATGATACCATGAGGAAACAGTAGTTACAGAACAACAGGCTGTAAGGTCTTAACCAATGTTTATGCTTTACTAAAGCAATCAGTGTGGTTACACAGTGGGGGTTTTGCTTTCTAGTCCGGTTATCCACTGGCATAAAATGAATTTTTGATGAATGGCAATCACCTTACCGTAGAAGATTCGGTCCCATCCAGCCCCTTCAGAGACATGGTCATCTGCCGGGAGACAAAATGTACAGCACTTAAAATGCAGCAGTATCGGGGGATCTGATTGCACCAACGGGTTTCATGTGCAACAAACTATGGTGGCGTTCGGTCTCGTGTCGAAGCACTTTTAAATAGGCCGTCACAGGACCATGTTTTAGACTGAGGACTCTGGTAATCCTGTCATTCTGCCTTTTCAAGGAGAAAGGGAGGTCAACAAAATCAAAATCTATATAATCAGCGAGCATAAAGAAAACTGACACTGTCATCAAATATTAATTTCTTGAAAAGAGAAAAAAAACACAACAGGTGGGGCGATCAAGCGTTTTTTTGCAAGATTACCACTCAAAAAGACTTAAATGAGGTATTCTATTCCACAGCAATGCAGTAAAATGGCAAACTAATGTACATTTTATGTGGGTTGATTCCTTGCCTCCACAGATCAAGCACCGAATAAAATGTCCTTAACAGCAAGGATGGAAGCTGACAAATAAGATGGTCAGCAAGGCTTATTAATGGTAATAAACAAACTGGAATAACAAATGAGCAATAAACACAATGCCATCATTTTCTATTCTGTGTATAATAGGTGGTTAAAAAAAAAAGGAGAGACCCTGGGGGGATCACTGGCTTCTTTGCAACCTGCAGCCGTGTCACTGAGAGGTACTTTGTTAAAATCTGGCTGCGGTTTACGACGCAGGCCCTCCACTGCAATGAGTGTCTCTTGCAGTGAATATAAAGATCTCCAAAAAAATTGTCACGAGTTAAAAATCAACAAAGGTCCAGCCTCACATACACTCTTCCAAGATTTTTTAAATGAATTCCAATATGAGCTTGCTTTACGTGACGCTGAAGAGTGTAGTAAAAGTCTAATTCTTCAAATTTCCTGTTGAATTTACTTTTGCATATCTCAAGACCTAAGTGGAAATATGGAATACACCAGGAACACATGAAATTCAACAGAATTTACGTCATCTTCTATCTTTCTCTAGAATACATAATGTAATCCATAGGTGGGCTATGCAAGGGGAGAAGTACACTGGTGTCAGCTAAGGCAAGCCAAGCTCATGTGGTAAACCCCTCCTCAAAAATAAATCACATGCATACATCTGAGTGTGAAGTCATGTCTCCCTAACTTCCCTAGAGACCACAGCCTCACCGCAGGTGATTTCTATCATCGCATACATTCACTTTCATCCATTTCATCAGAGACATGATGAAATGCAAAGAAGCCTTGCTGGGTAACATGTGCATTTTTCTTTATGCACGCTGCTATGCCACAGCGAACTAAACCGCAATGCCAATCTGTGGTTGGAAAATGATTACAGTGAGGCAGAATCAGCATAGTTGAGAGAAAAGAGGCATTGCAAAGGTCTGCTATAAAAGTAGGCGTAGAGTCTAATGGCTTGTGGGAGTAGGATGTGGTCTATAATAAATTACCTTCTTCAGATGGTTTTACAAATTATACAAGTTCTGAAATTGAAATACCTTTAGATGAACGTAGTAAGCATAATTCTATCCTAGGCTGCTGTTATTTTTTTGTTCAAGTTGTCATTTAGTCTTAAATGAATGGTGAATACCTCGTTCTAGGGAACTTTTCAGTAATTGCTTTATCTCTTACTTTTGACGCTAATCACTCTGTTTTCAAAATCATGAAAGAAAAAGAAAAATCAATCGGACAGGGAATGATGCCAGACTAACACCTGGCAAAGTAAAAAAAAAAGTCATATATAAAAAAGATGAAAAAAATGAAAATTGAACTAAAAGTAAATTAAAATAGATAGATAAAAATACAAGAAATACAAATGAAAAACAAATTTAAATTCAGAAGATTCATGGACATTTGTTTTAATGATTACAGAGCAAAATTTGGAAAATTTGAAGCATTAAACTGGATGTTCATGTGAATATGGAAAATCACATGGCTGATAATACAAACAGTATTTTCAAAACATTTTACAGGCTTGGTCACAAGCATGTTGAAACAATGAATGCAAACTGCAGTTGTTACCTCATGTATTACAACATTTTGGAAATTATATTTTTCCGCACTGACTCAAACGACGCTGTCACAATTTCCTATATTTAAAAAGATGTACACACATATATATTTCCTAACCCTAGTATAATGACAGGATTAAATGAGAGCAGACTGAAAGGCTGTGCCATGTGTGATTATACCACAATAATTACACCGAAAGCTATTTCCACCTGCGAGCGGGTGAAATCTTCATGGGAAAAAAAAAACATTGTGCAGCGTATAGTCATGAGCAAAACTGGCTCCAAATCCAAATCCCAATCCTGTGTCTTGACTAAGACAGCACTATATTTGTTTCTATGATGTGTGAATGAGAAAGTGAATGGTTGAGTGTTTATGTATTGTGCGAATGGATGAGTGAATGGTTTTTTTTTCTATATGACGTATGACTGAAGGAATGAATGGTTCTATGTCTCTATATAGCGTGTGAATGAGTAAGTGAATGGTTGTTTTTCATAACATGATGTGTGAATAAGTTGTATGTCTCTATGTGAATGAGTGAGTAAAAGGCTGAAAGTCTATGTAATGTGTGTATGTGAGATTGAATGGTTGAATTTCTCCACATGATGTGAACGAGAGGGT
>NC_141295.1:17311654-17449154 GCF_037954325.1 Fistularia commersonii
TGTGCGAATGAATGAGTGAATTGTGTATGTTTCAATTGGATGTGAATAAATGACTGAATGCTTCTGTTTCTTTATGAATGAATGAATGAATGAATGAGTGAATGGTTGATGCCTGTTTACAACTTGCGAATGAATGGGTTGCGTGTCTCTATATGATATCAATAAATAAATGAATGGTAAATGTGTCTCTAAATGATGTGCGAATGAACGAGTGAATGGTTCCAATATGACGTGAATGAACGAGTGAACAATTTTTTGTCCATATGACATGTGAATGGGAGGTCCAGCTGATTGCGTGTCCCCTGATGACATGTGAATGAATGAGTGATTGGTTGTGTGTCTCTTTATGGCGTGTGAATGAAAGGATGAATGAATGAATACTTTCCGTTGCTTAGCAACAGCAAAAATCTGCATCCCTTCATTCTACAGATGCCATTTGTAGATGCCATATTTGTCATGTACATGAACAGAAGCATCTGGGAGGCAGCAAACAGCACGTAACACACTCACACACTCACACACACACACTTTTTCATCTTTAACTACATGCAGCAAAATTATTTAAAAAATTATTATTTTTTACAACCCCATAAACAAACTTCACCTCAGATGAACCCTTTCTCATTAGCTCTTGCAAAACAACAATTCAAGCGAAGGTTTCTCTCTAGGATCAAGAGAACCCAAATCAATACCTCATTGATAATTTATCATTTTATTGTTTTTTTTTTTTTTTTTTAATTATTTTATTGTTTTGATCGCATTCTCATCATTCACAGTTTCGGTCCAAAACCAAACAAATAATCCATCCTTGCTTTACACGTTTGATTTTCAGGGATTCTACCGGATTCATCGGCTAACCCCGCAGCGCTGAGGCTCCGGCACACAAAGCGTCCACTAAGATTGAATCCTACATTTGCTGGATTTGCTTTAGGCAAATAAAAAAAAAAAATAGATCATCTCACGAGGCGGAAAGCGCGGCGTGGCGACGAATCCACAGGTCGGGGCTGCGGCAACTTTGTGCCGTTTTCCCGGTAAATGAGTCGACCGAAGAGCGGTAACGAGTTCTCTGACAGCGTTCTTTAGTGCCGTTCCAGACGAACGGAGCCCAGTATTTAACTCGGAGGAGATAAAGTGCCGGCGAGGCCGTTCTCAACCCCAGGTCGGGCATTAAAGCTAAATTACGACGGCGTGAGTGGCTCTGGAAGAAAACAAAGTTGTTACACTCAACCGACTTTCTTGGAGGATCCAGAAGATTCGTCACGTTTTTTTGTCGTTTTCACCTGCGTCTTTTTGCGATCCCACATTTGGTCGTTTTCGTCGCGCGCACATCTTTACAACCCCTCCACAAAGGATGCGTGATATTTGTTTCTATAGAGCTCTTCAGAGACGGAGACGGAAAACAACCAACATGGCACATAATGTGGCCGCAAGCCCAGAGCCAGACGCCTAGCAGCCTTTAAATCCTCTTTTCAAAGGGATGTATTTTGAGGACAATAATATGAAGGGCTAAGGCTTGTGTTCCCTTGAAAATAGACTCAACGCGAGCCGTCACACTTCGGAACACGGCGCTTTTTGCAACCCGATAGCGGGGTCTCGAAACAGTAGGTGGATTATGCATCGTGAGAAACGGTGCGGATGATAATAACGTGACATTAATAGCAAATCATAATAAATAAAACCGAACAGGAATGACTAACTCATATTTTTATGTAATCCTTTTAGCAGAGCCGTGTAACTTACATCCTAAACCCCAATAGTTAACGTGGTTGTTTTACAAACCCGGTTTTGACGACAGGTCTGGAATAAAACCTCCACCATCATCTTTCTCCGCAAAACTAATGACAGGGAAGATGGCAGACTTGCTTAAACAACAATTCGTTAGGTTTAAAGTAAGGCTGGGACTTAAATGGGTTAATTTAAATTTGATAACAACAGAAAATATGAGCTAATTTTTATTGTGCTTTCATTTGCATTGTGGAACATATCTCAGCTCACAAGTTGCAAGAAACAGATTGGTGTGGAAGTTAGCACAGATGCAGTTAGTCCGTTACCACGTCAACGCTAAACATGTTGATGCTGGCATACGATTCGCGACTGTTAGCTTTGCAGCAAAAGATAACATGATCGCTAATCTATGCAGGCGTAGTGTCGCCAGTCAACACCAGACAACGTGTCAGGATTCAAATCCAGAAACAAACCTTCTGAGTACACATTACATAAATTGACCAATCCGCTGGTGAGATGTATTGCCGTGGACCACTTTCTTCTCCGTGGTAGAAGATCAGGGCTTACAGGAGGCGCCGCAGATAAATGCAGCTGACAAGAGTCAACTGGGCTGCAGCCAATTACAGTTGAAATCGGGCGAAGGGTGGGTTCACCCTGGAGTGGTCACCACTTCGATCACAGGGCCGCATATGTAGACATACGACTATTGACCCACTCATTTACATGTCATATATAGACATACAACTACTGATCCCTCTTATTTACATGTCGTATATAGAAATACAACTATTGACCCCTCTTATTTATGTCATATGTAGACATACGACTATTGACCCACTCATTTACATGTCATATATAGATATACAACTATTGTCCCCTCTTATTTACCTGCCATATATAGACATACGACTATTGACCCGTCTTATTTACATGCCATATATAGACATACAACTATTGACCCCTCTTATTTACATGCCATATCAAAACATGCAACGATTGACCCCTCTCATTTACATCCCATCTATAGACGTACGACTATTGACCCGTCTTATTTACCTGTCATATATAGACACACAACTATTAATCCTTTCTTATTTACTTGCCATATATAGACATACAACTATTGACCCCTCTCATTTACATCCCACATATAGACAAACAACTATTGACCCACTCATATACAGACATACAACTATTGACCCCTCTTATTTACCTGCCATATATAGTCATACAACTATTGACCCCTCTCATTTACGTCATATATAGACATACAGCTGTTGACCCCTTTCATTTACATGTCACATATAGGCATACGACTATTGACCCTTCTCATTTGTCATGAAGACATACGGCTATTGACCCCTAATATCATATGGAGACACCACCATTCACACCTCAGGGCAGCTAAGGGACCTCGAAGGAGCCTGGAGAACCTCGAAGGAGACCATGGAGACTTCACGAAGAAAGGGGAATCCAACCGGGGACCTTCTTGCTATGAGGCAGAGGAGCTAAGCACTGCGCCCTCGTGCTGCTCAATGCGTAATTAAACATTCAATTCGACCAAATAGTAATACATCTGGAGAATATTTTTGTCATGGAATTCACTTTTTGATTTTTTTTTTTCATAACAGCTGAACACGCGAGTTATCTTCACAGACACACACGGCATCTGCCTGCATCAAGATATCAGGGAGCGATAGCTAAATGATTTTAAATCCCCATGACGATCTGCAGGGGGATGTTCTGGGATGGCGACTGAAACTGTGACACGGGTCATCAGCTCACTGACAGGCAGAGGGAAAGGTGGAAAATACCGAAGTTTGCTAAAAAATCCAAGTGAGAAATGTCTAACGGCAGCTGTTTGGACCAGCTTGCGGGTGTTGCTCTGATTATCAAACAACAGAAATGGCTTTATTTCCTGTTTTTTTTTTTTCATTAAACCCTCGATTGAGCCACAAAAAAAGGACATAAAGGAGAAGCCATCAAACTGGAAACAGATTGTTCAATCAGAAGCCGTGGGAAGCGCCAGAAGCAGGACAATCGAGGACTTTAAAACATCTACAGAAGCACCGGCAGAAGTTTCCGGCGAGTAGAAAGGCGGTTCAAGCGGGCCTCAATCTGGACGAGCAGCTTGTCGTCGCTCCGCCGTTTTATCTCAACACAACAGGTTGCTTTCTGCAACTTATTTTTTTCACACGTTTAACATTAAACCGGTGTCTCAATCGCTTTCTTTTGTACTTGGACTGGTCTACCCCATTGTTGCCATAGCGACGACCGTTGCACCGCCAGTGTGAAATAAACAAACTAGGGAGTCGGTGGAGGAGACCGGACAAATTAACTTTTAATGAACTTCTAATCGGCACGTAAGGAAATCTTTGTTGCAACTCAGAAACGGAGGGATTTATGACACACACACACACACACACACACACACACACACACACACACAACAGCACTAAAATGAGCGGCCCTGACCGTTGGCAACAACTCAACTCAAAAATTAGCAAAGACCAGTTAAATGAGCGAAGCGCAACGGAAAGTCAGATGAGCAAAAGGGGTTCCACTTAGGGGGCGCTTTGGCACTTCACGATTTCAAAGAGCTTGTCCTGGATTGAACCATTCACACACACACACACACACACACACGCAGGGTGTTAGCCACTGCTTCGGAAGCGACTTTGGGTTCAGCGTCTTTTCCAACCCACGCTAGGGGCATGCTAACCCTAGCTCGGTCCTCTGTTAACGCTAGATTCTTTATTTTTTTAACTTTTTTGTTTTACCTACAAGAACATGAAGAGGTTACTGTTTCGCAGTAGCTCGATGCAGAAAAGGTCAGACTTTTTTTTCTTTTTTATCCTTATTATTCTTATCCTGCACTTGGGTTGCGGGGGATGCAGGAGTCCAACGCCGGCTGTCATCAGGAAAAAGGCGGGGTTCACCCTGGACTGGTCGCCGGTCGATCGCAAAGACAGACAACGTTCTCGCGCTCATTCATTCGGGGTAATTTTCCTTATTTTTAACCCGCTGCATGTTTTAGAAAACCGGAGAACCTTGAAGAACCCACGCAGACACAAGGAGAACATGCAAACTCCACACAGGAAGGTACCCTTTGAGGCCAAAGCGCAAACCACTGCACCACCATGATATATATCGAAATGCCGAAAAATCATCTATTATTTACATTGCTTCTCCTGCAGGGGGCGGAGCCTATCAGGGGGCGGAGCCTATCCCGGCTATCATTTAGCGAGAAGCCATCGTGCTGTCCTTCCTAAAAATTCCCCGGTTTAAGTGAGCCAGACGCTCACGTATCTCAGTTAGACTAATGAGAAAACACATTTTAAAGAAACTAGAAGTGAAATGCTCTTTGGCGAAGAGGGAAAAGTTAATAAAACACTCAGAACTTTGTTTTGCAGGCCGGGATGTGCACGCCGCCCGCCAGGAGCGTGAGATCGGTGAACGTGGCGGAGAATTCAACGGCAAACACGTCGGATATTTCCCCCAGGTGTCGCGGGAGTTGCTCGACGCGGCTCGGATGTTGACTGTTATATTGTGCGGACTGAAAAGACGACGCTAAAATTAGAAACCTACCGCTCGGCGTCTGATGGCGGGCAATTAATTTATATTTTACCCGCAACTCAAAAAGTCGTGCGGAACGGCAAAACGGCGTCTGACGTTTCCTCCCGAAGGACGACCCTCCGCCGTCCCTCGCCTTTTAACGGCCATAACCTTCTCGGAGGACCCGAGACGGATTTGTTGTTCCTGCGCTGACTGGCGGGAGCACGCGGGGTCTCGACGGTGAATAATGGCGTTTTTAATGGCGATATTAACCTCCCGAGAAGGCAGAAGTGCTTAATGTCTCCTCTGATTAAGACACGGCGGCCGGGGAGTCAGAGGTCGGACGCTCCGGGCAGCCGGTGGAATTATCAAGACAATTTGCGAGTGATGATTTAAGTACAGGACAGAAAAATTGCCAAATTGAACAGTGTGATAATATTAACTGAAATGTGCATGAGTGTGTGTGTGTGTGTGTGTTTTTTACCCCCATTTTTCACCGAGGCTGCTTCTCATCTCACATTGTGCAGAGACGCTCGATTCACAAGCATTCACACATTTCAATAAATTTGAATAAATGAATTATTATATGTTTCTTGTAAGAGTGAACGTTTGTACGTCTCAATATGGAGTAAAAATACAGGACTGTCTCAGAAAATTAGAATAGTGCGATAAAGTTCTTTATCTTCTGTTGTGCAATTACAAAAACAAAAATGTCATAAAAATGACATTAAAATGTCATAAAATGTCATAAATGTCATAAAAATGTCATGCAATTACAAAAACGAAAATGTCATACATTCTGGATTCATTACAAATCAACTGAAATATTGCAAGACTTTTTATTATTTTAATATTGCTGATCATGGCTTACATCTTAAGAAAACTCAAAAATCCTATCTCAAAATATTAGAATATCATGAAAAAGGAATTTTGTTTTTTTTAATTTCATTACAGAAGAACTTTATCACAATATTCTAATTTTCTGAGACAATCCTGTAAAGGAGTGTATGTCTATTTTTTTTCATGTGGGAATGAGAGACTGAATATTGTATAGTTCTTTATTAGGTTTGAACGAGAGTGAATTTAGTTTATTTCTACGAGTGTGAATAGATAAGTGAATGTCTAGTTGTAATCATGTGTGAATGAAAGAGTGAATATTGTAAGTGATTTTTATGAGGCTTGAACGAGAGGGTGAATTTATTATATTTCAATGTGATTTGTGAACGAGTGAATAAATATCCGTATTTCTTAATTGCAAGTGAATGAGAGACTGAATGGTTGTGTCTCAATATGACATTTGAATGGATGATATATATTTTTATCGTGTGCGAACGTACATTTCTTTTTGAGGTTTTAACGTGACGTTGAATTTAATATCTTTCTATGCGACGTGTGAATGAGTGTCAATGTCGTGTGTGTCAATATGTTTAAATGAGTGAGTAAATGTATTTTTATCACTTGTGAATGAGAAGGTGAGTGTATTTTTAATGAGGTTCAAATAAGGGTGAATTTTGTATGTGTCTATTGGAAATGTGAATGAAATGGTTGTATGAATTTTTACCTATATTTAGCTTTTTTTTTAAAATTCCCCCTGGCATTAAAATGAAACCCCTCTATTAAAAGCCTTTTCCTTTCATTTTGTTCCTTCCTGTTGCACGTGGAATGAACACGGTCATTTATCATTTGCGTTCGCGGAAAAATCATTAAACATTTCAAGCAAATCACGGCGTTCATTAAACACCCGATGGTGTGGGATAAGATAAGATCGTGATAAGATTTCATATTTTACTTTAGTGGACCTTATTCACACACCTGGCGTGGCTTCCGTGCATTTCTACTTGTAACTTATATAAAGGAAGGGCAAGACAACGAGAAGTAAAAGTAAAAAATAAATCAAAAATAATTAAAATCTGAAGTGAAAAAGTATAATCCACAAAAAAAAAAAAATGTCTCTCCATATTTACCAATATACAGCAATAAATAATGAGCAAGGTGGCAATGTTCATATTTATAAACATGTTTACAATACCTATTTATTGCTAATCCAAATGCACAGCAAAGTAAGACTTTCACTGGACGGGAAAACAGGTTTCCACACTGAGCATACGACAATAAACACTTTGAATCTTGAATCTTATTGGAAATCATGTTCATAATTTCCTATCTGTAAAGTAAATCATTGATAAAATATACTTAACTGCACCTTCTGCTTTTTAACACTACTGTTTGGATGCTAAAGTTGCCCCGCCTACGTGCTACGACAATGAAATTGATTGTAATTTAATGCAATTTGATAAAAAATTACACAATGGACCGTCGGGTTTGCGAAATCGCGGAATTCCATCGGATCCCGAGTGACATGTTTCTGCATCGCGGCCGTCAAGGCTGGAATAACAAGGAAGAGCCGTTTTACCCCGATGCGGAATCCGCTCGGCGCCTCCAGAGACGCGGCCATGAAAGCGGCGGCAAAACACGGCAAATGATCAACAACAACAATTTGTCAGCAGGTGGACGCCGGGTCTCCTGAGGCGAGCCGGCAAGACGAGCTGAGATGAAGGTTCTGGGAAAAAAAATAATGGCGGATAAGAATTATAATACACATTGAACCCTAGAGAGAATAGACATGAAAATAAAGTCCTCCAGAATCAGCGCTCAGGGTTTTTTTTTTTTTTTTTTAAAAAGCAAAAGTGTTTCGGATAAAACGAGCTCGACGAGGTGCACACAAAGCCGGATTAGGAAACCTCGAGGGTCCCGGAGCTCCGGAGCACATGGACCCTCCGTGCACACACACGTGCACGGAGAGACGCCACTGTGGAGGGGAACGGCTTCATATGTGATACCTCCAGATGATCCCGGGGTCAAATAGAAAGACAAACATCCAACCGTTCACACTCCCGTTTGCACATCTGGCCCATTCGGGGGTGTTGAGACGCATTTTTGAAATAACTTTGCATTTTGTAATAAATTTTGCCGCATTTTGTAATAAGTTATTACAGTTTGAGAAGATTATTACAAAATGCACTCTCGGAAATGTAATAACATGGAATTTATAGAAAATTCTCTGTTAATGCAACCTTTGAATAGTGTACTGATAGTAATTGCTAAGTACTGCTACAAGGCTAATACATTGACACTAATAATAGGCCTAGCTTTTACAAATACTTTAAAGTAAGATAAAATACAATTAACAAACAAATAAACTATGATTTACAATTGTTATTACATAATGCACCATGCTATTACATTTCCTAGAAAATAAAAAAGTCAATTTTGTGATAAACATCCAAAATGTAATAACTTTTTCATTTCATTTTGTAATAAAGCCCCATTTTGTTATAAACTGCCGCATTTTGTAATAAACTGATTTTTAACATCTAAATAAAACAAGTTAAAATTTTTTTGTCCCTTTCTGCACGCGCCAGTGAAAGGATGACAGGTTTGCTGCTGGTGGACAAGAAATAGTGTTTGATTAAAATATATTTCACTTGAGTTTTTCCATTTTTAAAATGTATTAATTTTTAAAAATCTGAAGATTATGGCAATCTTCTGACATAAAAAAAAAAAACAAGTTAAAATATTTTTGTCACTTTCTGCACGCAGCAGTTTTTCATAGATTCAAGGACAAGGAATAGCATTTAATCAAATATATATTTCATTGGAGTTTGACGATTTTTGAAATGTAATTTTAAATATGAAAATTACAGCAATCTTGTGACATCTAAATAAAACAAGTTGACATATTTTTGTTGCTTTCTGCACTCGCCAGTTTTTCGTAAAATAAATGCAAAATAATTTTGCTGCTTTCTGCACGCGCCAGTGAAAGGATGACAGGTTTGCTGCCGGTGGATAAATTAAGTTTGTCTTGTTTTTCATAAATACAGCAGGAACTGTAATAGACATTCAGTATTTTGCTTAAAAGTAACCTTAAACCCAATGTCTTTTTTTTCCAAAATATTCAAAATGTTTTGTTGCATGCAGAGATTCAATTTTGTTTTCTCTGCTCTTCATTGGTTTAAATAAATGCAACACATATTTTATTTATTCAGAGCATAAATCAAAAAAAAAAAAAAAAAACAAACAGAAAAAATACATTAATTCATTTTCAAATTTCAAAAGGATTTTGTGGCTCCTGGTGTTTTCTTTACTATGAGGAAAAATGTCTCAGAAGGGTAAAGGTTGCCGACCCCTGACCTAGATAATGATTTTACCACCATGTCAGCGCAGGTGAGACAAGGGTACAAATGTACTTTGCGAGAATTCGACTTATGGTGAAAAGCGAGTTACGTTGCAACGTATAAGCAGATTTCCGTCGGACCCCCTGTCGATCATATTAGCATATCAAAGGTTAAAAACACTGTTGTGTTCCTGCTCGGAGAGGCAACATAAAACCAGATGTAATTGGTATTTAATCAATCCGTTTAAAATGCATTCTCACTTTTTGCAGGAGTTACGTTCCAAGATCCCCCGCGAAAAGTGAATTTCCACAAAGACGAGAGGCGATAATTTTTATAGTATTTACAGATATATTAACGAATCTCAACGAACTGCGTGCCGGCAAAGGAGATCTCGTATTTTATTCATTTTATAAAATGAATTTTAGTTCAATTTTATTATATTTTTTTTGCTGTTTTCTTTTCTTGTTAGGCTAGAATATTTCATCACGAAAAAAAATATACAGTGAAAAAAAAATTGCGAAAGAACAATAATTCGCGAGAACTAAATTACAGAAAAATCCAGCAGTTATAAGAAAAAAAAAAAAAAAGGCAGGTCGGCTGATGTGAAAAAGTATCCGTTTCTCGGGTTTGGTCTCGAAAAAAAGTTGAAGATAACGTTAAAATGTTACTTTGACATGATATATCTCACAAGAGATGCAAAAAAAAATCGGGAATCAATCACATGATTATTCACTTTAAAAATGGCACCACAATAAGATGATTGTTAACACAAATCTCTGGTTTGCTTGAAACGTCATGTGAGAATAAATTTTCTGTACCACAGTGGAACCTCATTTTTCACGTGAGTTGCGTTCCAAGACCCCCAACGAAAAGTGAATTTCCTCAAAGTAGGACGTGATCATTTTGTTGGTATTTACTGATATATCAACCCTCAACAAACCTCGCTCAACCTTTTACGAAGCCATCGCCTCCCAGAATGCACGCCAGCAAAGGAGAGCTCGTATTTTATTTAGTTTATGACATGAATTTCAGTTTAACATTACTATATTTTTTACATTTTTTTTTTACAGGCTATTTCATTGGGAAAAAAAAAAAGTCAAATACTGTAAAAAAAAAAAAAAAAAAAAATCTGCAAAGTCGCGAAGGTCCACTGGACATGCCAAATAAATCTTTATTTTTGGAGATTTTTTGATGTGCATATTTTTTTCAAACCTCTATTCCGGCGACTATTTTGAACCTGCACTCATCCCTTACGGGGCAGCGGATTTGCGTGTTTTTTTTTCCTTTTTCTGGCCTCACAATCCACATACAGAACCTAAACCTGCGCAGTCAGGAGCCGTGGTTTCCTCTCGGCGTGCTGCGCGTCAGCCGCCACCTTCAACGGTTGTGTCATCCATTAGATGCAGAAAGCGAGGGCGGGCGCCGGCTTTGACACACTTCATAAAAATCTTCACACAAAGTCCAACATTTAAAGAACAGGATAATGGGAAAACACAGCAGCGGTAGCGGCGTGGATTTCCGAAGAACTCCCTTCCGGAGTCCGGGTTGGTGTTTTACGGAGAAAACCCTTAAATACGTCTCTCAGAATGAGACTGAATGCAAAGATCAGGCCTTCAGGCTTCACGAGAAGCTCTTCTGTCCCGTTCAGCTCCCCAATCCTTTTATTTTCCGGTCTCTGTTTCCAACGGGACATTATTCCCCGCCGAGGGTTCACCGCGGCGTCTGGCAGACCTTCCACATCTGTCTCCAGCGAGGGCGGGGGTTATTTTTCGACGCACCGATCTGTTCTACCCGCGGCTTCATCAGGGATTCTGATGAAGCGCTGACATTCGAAGGTTGATGCGGCGGCAGCTGAACGGCGGCGGTGAGCCGCTCCCGCTCTGCAGGAAGGTCCCGCCTTTCAGCCCCGCTTGTCTTTTCTCAGCGCCGTCTCCTCGTTCCTTCTTGTCATTGCGGATTTTTTCCGCAGGTGCCTCAACCTCCTCCTCCTCCTCCTCCTCCTCCATCCAAGACAGGAGTTAACACACCTGTCGACCGCGGCCGTTCCCCCAGTTGCTACGCGAAGCTTCCGATTGCAAAGGGTTTCGTGAATGCAAAGAATTAGCTTTAGCAACAGAAGCTACTTCGGCACCGCCGGAACTTTTTGCAGAACCTTTACATAAACTAGTTTTTTTTTTTTCCTGTGCATTCTGAAAGGAGACGAACCAGAGACCGTGGAGTTTCTAGAACTGTGCTCCAAAAAGAAAGATGATTTATTTTAATTATAACACCAAAAACGTATTGTTGCTCAGATGCTTACTGGAGATTTGTATTATTGTGGCACTATTTTTTTTTTTTTTTTTTTGTGGACGCCCCTTGTTGGATATATCATGTCATAGTAACATTTCAACATTATCTTCAACTTTTTTTTCGAGACCAGAGCCGAGAAAATGATACTTTTCAGATGTGGGGACTCAAAAATGTTCTTGACGGAAGGCCTTCAGCGTAAAATATAAAATATTGACTATCGACATGGGAGGAGCAATTAGGCCAACAAAGCAAACTAATACGGACAGAAAGAAAATATGATATGGATGACACGTAGACATACAGGACTGTCTCAGAAAATTAGAATATTGTGATAAAGTTCTTTATCTTCTGCGATGCAATAAAAAAAAAAAAAAAAAAAAAAAAAAACTTTTTCATGATATTCTAATATTTTGAGGTGGGATTTTTGACTTTTCTTAAGATGTAAGCCACAATCAGCAATATTAGAATAATAAAAGGCTTGCAATACTTCATTTGATTTGTAATGAATCCAGAATGTCTGACATTTTTGTTTTTGTAATTGCATTTCAGAAGATAAAGAACTTTATCGCAATATTCTAATTTTCTGAGACAGTCCAGTACTCCTTTTACTGAGCAGCTTATTCACCATTTAATCGGCAGCAGTTAACATGTTAGGTTAAAATCTCATATCAGCTTTCTTGACGTATGTAAGCTGTAGCACACACAAAAAAAAAACACATTTAGCTAGGTCACTTTAGAACATTTTCTAAAGTTTGTATATGTTATCCTCCATTTTGAAGTAGAAGAGAGGGAAAAAAATGTATGGCTACACCTGACTTGCTAACTCGAGCTTGCTGTCGCTGTATTCTACAGCCGAGGAGTCGCAAGAAGAATCCCTGGAATCACAAGGTTCCCCTATCATGAGGCAGGAGAACTGCGTGCCTCACTTAGTGGCTCTTTGCAGCAGTTTTATGATCACTCAGAACAAGAAACCAGTAACACAGATACAGTTGTCCACAAATCGGTAATGTAGTTCATATAACAAAAATGTTTCGACATTTCAATAGAGACAGCAATACGCTCTGAGTGCAGTGCATGCTAGCAGTCAGCCATTATTGTGCAATCTACGTTGAGGCTCAACAGTCCGCAGCCTCACCGCGCGTCTCCTCTCAGTATTTGAACGGTAAATGTGAGAATTTTGAATTAAAAAAAGCAAGTAATTCTTTTTTTCATTTTAAATTTGCCAAGATTGACAAGTGAGGCACAGCCTCTCCTGCCTCCCCTGACTTTCACCAGCAACTCCTATTATCGGACGATTCTCCCATTTTTGAAAACGGTTGCGTCACAGGTCAAGTTTTTTAGCCTGTTATGAATGGGTTTCCAGGTTTTGCAGAATGTGAACGGATGTTGTCCATGTCATCTTCTTCTTCTTCTTCTTCTTTGAGGATTCCTGTCTGAATGTGCAGCTAAAGGTGTTGCCTGTGTGAGCGCTGAAAGCTAAAAGGTTCCCCCGGAGGAATAAGATCGGAGCTCCGGCGGATCTCGTTTGTCTGAAAACGTCTAATAAAGTCTCCCCTTCCCCGACATTCAGCTTTAACATCAAATTGGAAAAAAAAGAACAATGAAGGAAGTGAATGCCTTGAATCATTGATTGTCTGGAAGCTAAGAGGAAACCTGTTGCTAATTGCTCCCGGCAGTCGGGGCGCGGCGCGCTCAAAAAGCAAACCTGATCGGTTCTGTTTCCATTGTTAGCCGAGAATGTTTGACAGCTTGGCATTTGCTTGATTCCCCAGCAGAGACGCTAATGAACTTCGGAGCGACATAAACGGGGGGATCGTTCTGTGTTTGCCCGCGAAGCGCCGCCGCCCTCGCCGAGGTAAACCCTCTCATATCTTGTACCGGCGCGACCCCTCGGGCGCTTTATCTCTCACCGAGATAAAGATGCGGCGAGATGAATAGAATTCATCTGTAAAGAATTTTTCCTCTCGAACGGCCTTTCGGGGCAAGAATTTTAATCATAAGGATATGAAAAGAAGAAAAAACGTGGCTTTCCGTCGCGAAGCTGCGACCAGTGTTTTTTTTTTTCAAAGCGGAAGCTGACATTTTACATGAACAAGTATATTGCATTTCTCGTGTGTGTGTGTGTGTGTGTGTGTGTGTGTGTGCGCTGCACAAATGTCAATGGAAAAATAATACTCGGTCTGAGCGACGCGCTGTCGACAAAACAATTCGCGGAGTTCTCGCCGAGACGCGGGGAAAAGGAAAGGTTCGACCGCTTCGCTTGGTTTTCTAAAGATTGTCTGAAACACTGAAGCTGTTGGAGGAAACTGAACGAAAGCCTGCAAAACTTTCATAAAACAAACGAAAAAAAAAAGATTTATAAGTGCTGTAATTGCATTTGTGCTCCCTTTTCATCTTTGAGGGTCTCTTTGAAGAAAAATAATTTGTCGGATATCGAGCATTCGCTTTTTTCAACCCCACCCTATATCACTTGCAGATTATTATTATATTATATTATTATATATTATATTTTGTGACGCAGCCACCTGAAAGTTAGAGAAACCTCAAACTGCCCTTCATCAGAGCTTCTTTGAGGTTGTAAAAAAGTTCACTTCACAATTTAAGCATCTGAGGAAAATTCCGATCCACCTCGGCTTGTTGACGTGATTTATTATTTAGCAAAAAACGAACTCGAAAACAGCGAAAAAGAGCAGGTTCTGCAGGACCTTTGGGTCTGAAGCTCCAGAACAGGAAAATAAATGACTATTCAATTTCAATGTGATTCTAGATTAGAGGATAAAGGTGATTGTGTAAAAAAAAAAAAAATGTAAAACAAATGCAGCGGTCCAACGAGATAAAAATAAGCATTTGAATTGATATAATTTTGCAAATACATATTTTTACATTGTTGTGTGAATTTTTTTTATTCAGTCTGACGCAGACGCAGGTGGCATTTTCGGTTCGCTGCCGGTGGGGAATTATGTTCCGTTTTTTATTTCCTATATACGAGGCGGACTCAGGAAGACCTTGAGTATTTTCTTCAAACATAACCTTCAACCAAACCTGTTTTTTGGAGCTTGCAGTGTTTCTGTTTTCGTGCAAAAACAAAATTTGTTTTTCTCTGTAGTTCATCAATTTCATAGATATATAACTATCTAGCGTACCGTAATTTCCGGACAATAAGCCGCTATTTTTTTCACACGCTGTGAACACTGAGGCTTAAACAACATTGTGGCTAATTTATTGATTTTTTGGGGGGCTAACAAGCTAAAACATTTAGCCATAAAGCATTTAGCCTCGTCACATCGGGCCGATGAAAGTCCGTTCAATCCAACGCCGAAGAAGACGACTTTTATGGTTTTTATTGCGCAAGAGGAAGACAAAGCTAATGATCAGCTGGAGTTTCTTTGTGTTATTATTAACCTTTTTCATCAGCCGTGTTACAGGCACCATTCGGAAAAAAGTATTTCCAGCACATATTTTTTTATTTTTATTTTTATCTTCATTTAATTAAGCCCTTGGGCAAACTACGGCCCGCGGGCCACATCCGGCCCGTTGGTCTTTTTAATGCAGCCTGCCAAATATCGGTACAGAATTCATACTTGATGTGAACGATTAATGATCGGATCAATGAATGTGGGAGCTCAAACAGGAGATTATTTAATTTTGGAGCTACTTAAGAATTTGCCTGAGCTGAATGACACAGATTGAGCTTTGTGATTTAGCCTTTATTGCCGACACACTGACACACATGAATGAGCTGGACGTGAAGCTAAAAGGGAAAAATCGGTTTGCGCGTGAAATGCAAGCAAACGCCAGAGCCTTAAAAACCAAGCTGGTTTTATTTTCAAAACACATGTCAGATGAGCCTGATATGTACTGTAAACAAAAGCATTTTTTTTTTTTTTTTTTTTTATATGTATCCTATCTCGTGCTGACCCGGCCCGTCTGAGAAATTTTAAAAGTCTATGCGGCCCCTGAGCCTAAAAGTTTGCCCAATTGAACCATGAATGTTCGGTTCCAAGTACCTCCTGCGCCATGCCGCCCCCTTTATTTTGCTACTTTATTTTTGTTTATTGTATTAAAAAAAAAAAAAAAAAAAAAAAAAAAAATGTTTGTATTTAATCAAATTTTTTTTTTTTTTAAAGTTTCTGTATAAATATCTCATGTTACATCACGGACACCTGCGGCTTATAGACGAGCGCACCCTAATTGAGTATACATATATATATTTGTTTGTTTTAGCCGCTGCGCTATTCAGGTGCGCGCGATAGTCCGGAAATTACGGTATATAGCAACGGTAAACATAGACAGTGTTATTTTCATTTTCTATGCTTGAAGGGTTTCGTGGCTCCCGGTGTTTTGTTTTCTGCAGAAAATTGTTCAAAATAACTCCTTGAGTATTTTAGGTTGCCGGCCTCTGCTCTGGATGACCTGCTAAGAGCACCGGCGGCAGGTATTAACCTGGACGGGCGGTCAGGAAACCAAACGCGGACCGAAGACTCGCGAGTGATTCCAGAGAATACGAAGGCCAAACAACAGGACCAATAAAAACAGACATCTACTCAAACCTGGCCGTTCCTGTCAGAAGGTACATACAGTACTTATCCTCCATTAAACTAAATAAGCTGTTGTTTTGACTCTCCGACTCACTCAGACATCCCGGTTTGCCTTTTCGCCCTTTTTTTTTCGAGCGGCGTTCAAAACAAGCCGAAGCCCGATGGCGCCATCGCGGAAGTATCTTTCTGCTAATGATGAGATTTTTAAGACAAATAATCATAAAAAAAAAAGCGGGACGGCGCAGGCTGTGGATCCCTGTTGCATTATTACAGTTTCCAGCTGTAATCCTCTTTGCGCTGATGAATGGCGGCGTGTTCTCGCATCTGCTATTGACATAAAGTTCATTCAGCCACAGAGCAGAATAGATGGAAAATAAGGGGGTGGAGGGGTCGGGGTGGAGGTTGGGGGGCGTCAATGAATTATTAATGCCCTGTTCTGCCCGCTACATGGCCATGTGTCATGTTGATGGCCTGCTGCAAAATGCTCCTTAAAACACACTGTCCCTTCCCGCTCTTTTTCCCCGCAGCTTCCACGAGCTTTTCAAAATTGCTTTTCAAAATCCGAGCCAAGCCCATGCTAACGGCTAATTAAAATCCACGTGCCGCCTCGCAATTTGTGATAAACGACGACTCGCGGAACTCTAAAACGCAGCTTTCGGGTATTTTACCCCCTTTCCTGACAGAACGTCTGGCCACGGCGGGCTTTCTTTATATTCTCAAAACATGGATAGACGGAGACGCAGGAGAGCCCGGCAGAGGATCAGGCTATTTTGATCTGAGAAATAAAAAAAAAACCAACACAAACACAAATAAGAGACATAAAACATGAGATCTCTATTCTGGAAAATATAAAAAACCAAGTCTTTAAAACATGATAGAATAGATAGACTAAGAATAAGAATAAGAACAACTTTATTTATCCCGATGAAAATTGTTGTGCCAGAGTTTCAAGTAAAATATAACCATTATAAATAATAGTAGAAAATTGTATAAACAGTATAAACAGTAAAAAACAAACAAAAAAAAAGGTAGGGGGAGAATAAGAAATACAAATCAAACTATAAAGTGTCTAAGTAACAAGTCAAGGCTATAAAGAAGAACCAGGCGAAAAAAATATCACATTCAGCTGTTATGAAATGAAATATTGCACAGTTATGAATATATATACAAATAAATTGTTGCAATTTACAATAAGTGGGTGAATTTTTTTTTTTTTTTTTTTTTTTTCGTGGTTTAAGATTTTTGAGATTCCCTGCGGCTGAAGGGAGAGGAATTAAAAATCGGGTTTGACAGATGTGTGTGAAGACCTGTGAGCTGCGGTCGGAAGCTGTGAACCGCTGGTTTCCATGATTGGGTGTAAACAGGAGTTTGGTGGTGTGTAATGAGAAGGTACGAGCGAGAGGATGATGAATTATTCACATTGTCTCTACCCCGCATGTTTTTACTGTCATTCCTTGGTGCGATGGATGCAAACGCAAACACACACATCCACTGGTTTCCTAGGCTTAACCCAGATGCTAAACTTGGTTTAACCAGAACCAGAAGTCACTGTGAGGAGAAATCCAATCTTCTGGTTCTGCAACAATGAGCGCTTACTTTCTCGTCAAATTAAAATTCAACGTTTCACGATCAAGTACTTCCTATATTTTCTTTATATTCATAGACGTGGCTCTAATTTGAGCAATCACTTGTTTTCCTGTAAAATTGGACCCGAGTGCGACGCCTTCTTCAAAAATTGCTCTAAGGGAAAAGCCAGGATGGCTGTTGAACATCTAAAGTGCAAATATTCTGGACGTTTTTTTAGTAATTTAGTTTTTAAATGATCAGGAGTTGCGTCAATTTCTCCAGTATTATGTTTCCTCAACCTGAAGATTTTTCAAATACTCATTTTGTGCATTTAGATGACATCGTGATCTGTAGTGAGAGCAGAAAACAGGTTGAGGAAAATCTAGAGAGGTGGAGGTGTGCTCTGGAAAGGGAGTTGGTGGATTTCAAGTACTTGGGGTCAACAGTCCAGAGGAATAGACAGTGTGGAAGAAGCAAGTTCAAGGAGGTTGGAATGGGTGGAGAAAAGTGTCAGGGGTACTATGAGGTAGAAGACTGTCAGCCAAAATGAAGGGAAAGGTGGACAAGACAGTGGTGAGACCAGCGATGCTGTATGGACCAGAAACAGTGACAATGACCAAAAGACAGGAGGCAGAACTGGAGGTTGCAGAAATGAAGATGCTGAGGTTCTCTTTGGGAGTGACCAGGATGGACAGGATCAGGAATGAGTCCATCATGTTTGATGTTTTGGAGAGAAGAGATGGTTGGGTCATGTACAGAGGACGGAGAGTGAATATATTGGTAAAGGAATGCTGGAATTGGAGGTCTCGAGGAAGACCAAAGAGAAGATTAATAGACGTAGTGGGAGAGGATATGAAGGCAGTTGGTGTGAGAGAGGAGGATATGGAGAATAGGGTTACATGGAGAAGGTGGATTCACTGTGGCGACCCCTGAGGGGAAAAGTCCAAAGGAAAAGAAAAAATTGTCACAGGGGTGCAGGACATGTATGACCGAGACAAAGTGATGACTGACATGGTCTGGAAATGAACACTCTGGCCCTGTCTAAAACATGATGATGATCTGGGTTGAAGATTGCTGAAGATGCAGCTGCCAGGCAGGAGGTCTAGAGGAAGACCAAAGAGAAGATGGGTATGAAGTTAGTTGGTGTGAGAGAGGAGGAAACAGAAAATAGGGCTAGATGGAGAAGATTGATTTGCTACGGCGACCCCTGAAGGGGAAACCCCAAAGGACAAGAAGAAGCTGTCGTCCTGTACAAATCCATCTAATCTCCATTATTCCTTTCATTTATCCTGGCGGGTCCTGGTGATCGTAAAACCGTCAGAGAAAATTGGAGCTTCTATGTCACTATGGTTTCATCACTTTGCAGTTCCAATGCGCCTTCATCCATTCCGGCGCACACACAGGGATGCTAACCAGCACCAAGCCCTGGGAATCCCCAATCTGTGAAGACCCGTCCCACCAAAGACCATGACATGGTCTTCTTGTATCTTGTGTTGCCCAACAGGTGAAGGAGTTAATATAGCTCATCATTATTTCCACTGAAAGCAAACATTAAGAATCCCTTTTTTTTTTGTTTACATTTTCACCCATATGAATAATTGCTGTTGGTTTACATACACAAACACACACACCATCTTTCTCCGAATGATGGCCCTGCAAATGTGGGAATTTCAATTAACCCCCCCAGGAAATACTTGGGTGGAAAATCAAATCAAATTAAAGTTTTATTTCACATAGTGCTGAAATGTAATTAAGAGATACCAATTAAGAGTCTCACTCTGTCACTGTTTTGCCTGAGCAGCGACAAAGCATATTTTCTTTTAGCAGTTACTCCTACTGAAAAGGAAGTAATGAGTTGCTGGTTTTGAAAATAAAAATAATAAAAAAATAAATAAAAAAATAACTACAACAATCAAATGAGTAAAGAAAAAACTAAATATCAACCCTTGGCAAAAAAGTGATTAGAACGGTATGAAAAATGCATCCAATCTTTTTCAGAGATTACAACAAAAGTCTTTCCGCAACCTTTCTAATATTTATGTATTTTGTTGATATCCTAATACTTGCTTATTTAAAACCGTTGAGTTATTTAGCAGCGGACATTTTGCGCTCTGGGTGCGTATGACAGATTACCACCCTCGTTCTGGGGTGATTTCAAACAAATTGTGATAAGAATAATTCAAGCGATGACATGAATGTTTGCTAAAAATGATATAAATACAGTTAACCCTTGCTGTTATTCGGTTCTCGTGATTTATCATTCTTTAGTGTTTTTTTTTGCAGTACTTGAATTTTTTTAATAGCCACCCTAAGCGGATAAAAAAACAGCAAAAAATATAGTAAAATAAACTAAAATTTTATAAAATAAATAAAGTACAAATTCTCCTTTGCAAAAAAAAAACAAAAAACAAGTATGGCAAACTCTTGCTCTTACCATCATACCCATGCAAGATCTCACACGCAATAACAACACGCTGTACGGTGCATCCCAGACGCCCAGAATCTCCCCAAATTTCTAGTATAGACCCCAAACGTCGCAGGAAGAAAAGAGCTGAAAAGATAAAACTTCTTGATATGTTAAAGGAAGGCAGAAGTTTTGCGGAAGTTGGTCGCCATCACAACACCAACGAATCTACTGATCATTACATTAAGACAGACAAAGCTAACATGAGGAAGACAGACACCTTAAGCTTCAGGAAAACAGCGAAATGGGTTGCGCAGCAAATCCATCATTCAAGTTTGGGCAAAGCAAAATATTTTCAATGGTGAGAACCCGATCAAATGATTGATTTAAAATAGAAAATTTGATTTATTTTTTTGCTAGGTAATTGTATTTACATTTCTGGTTTTAATTTACTAATTTACTGTACATTTTGTATTTTATTTAGAATTTTTTTTGGGGAGGAAAAAAACGCAGGAACTTAGAAATCAAAGTTAATTCTAGATATCGTATCCTAAAGAATTATATTGTAGTGTCACCCAGGACTTGAACATGCATACAGTGGACTATCGCTACTTTGCAGTTTGGATTTCGCGCCCTTGCTACTTTTGCAGATTCCAAAAAAAAAATTGTGATGAAATAGTCATATATCTAGTCTAAAAAAAAAAAACATAAAAAGTATAGTAAAATTGAACTAAAATTCATTTTTTTTGCTAAACAAAAAACGCAAACTCTCGTTCCAACACCGTACCGACGCCAGATCTAATACGAAATAACATTGGCTAAGTAGATCCGTACTAACATGCGATTGGCTGATTGAGCATGTTATTCCATTCCTCATGCTGATTGGTCGATGGAGAGAAGCAGCCGATCTCCTTGTTGGTTTTGCCCAGCATGAAAATTCCCGTCTCACTTTGCGGGGGGTTAGTAACAATTGAGTGAGGTTCATTGAGGGTTAATATATAAATACCATCAAAATGATAACATCTCTACTTCGCGGATATTTACTTTTCGCGGGGGGTCTGGGAACGTAATCCCCCCTGAAAAGTGAGGGTACACTGCATAAATATATTATGCTGTCAACAGGAAGGTCAGTTGTTCACCAAGGGGGTGCTGGGAGGCGGTATGGAGAGATATCCCAGCGGAGAAAAGGGGTAAATGTCCTCTGAAGGCAGAATACAGAGCGTTTTGAGTTTGAGGGCGGTGGAGAGGGGATCGACGAAGGACAATTAATGAAGGTTGAAATGAGGTGCGGAATGCTGGATGGGCTGTAGCTGTCGAGGGAAGTCTTTCGGGAGGACGTCAGAGAGAAAATTGCGATCCTGGCAGAGGATGATTTGGTCTGAACAACAGAGCAGATAGCAGGATGTGGGGCGGAGGTGGTGGTGGTGGTGGGGGGGGGGGGGGGTCGCTCAGAAGCGTTTGAAATTGGAAAAAAAGAAATTCAACAAAGACGCGGAGCCGGGAATTGGTGCGGCCGTGGATTTCCATAAACTGCAACTTAATGGATTTGGGTTTCGGTCGGAGACTCAAAGGACCGGAATCATGCATTCACGCAAACGGGAAAGAGACAAAAAACATCCAGATTGAGATTCATTCATTGGTCGGTTCTCGGTCGTCATCGGGCGCGATTCGTCCTGGACCGATCGCCGGTCCCGTACTTGTTTTCCTGCGTAATTTCGAAATAAATTCTCAAAAAATCAGATAATATGATTTTATGGATTTTTTTTTTCGCATTCTGTCTCTCATAGTTGAATTGTAGCTATGATAAAAATTACAGGCCTCTATCATCTTTTTAAAGGGGAGAACTTGCAGAATCGGTATCTGACTAAATACTTTTTTACCCCACTGTATAGCGACATCCAACCATTCACCCTCTCATTGAGTCGTCCAGTAAAATTTTGGGTCTGCGATGAACTTTGTGTATGTTTTTGGACTTTTGGAGGAACCCCATGCAGACAGAGGGAGGCTCCACACCAAAAGCCCAAATCCAACCAAAGAGCTTCTCGCTGTGAAGCAGAAGCGCTAACCACGGCGCGCCTGATGCTAATCGCTAATTCGTTCGCCTGGCGTATAAAAGGTGTGCATTTGAAGCGCTTGGGTTCGCCGAGGTGGCGGCGCTGATAAAAACAGGTCGCACTCGAAAAAGGCGATCTCTAATCCCGGAGCCAAAACATGAGCGAGGCCGAAGCAGGCGATGATGAATGGCGAACAGAAGCGTACACAAACACAAAGGGTTGCTCCCCGATGGGCGAGCAAGAATACAATAAAGAGGATCTGACGAATGCTCCAGACGGAGAAAAACGTTGAATACGAACTCGTAAGATTACACAAAACAAGAGAGAACAGCGTGAGGTTAGTTAGAAACACCGGGAGTCGATAAGGACTTTTTCTGTCCCGGCGAACGTTTCCCTCCGCCCGCCTCTGACAGCGAGAGTCGTGTTCCCGGGAGATTTATCGTCTTGCATACGGCCGCTAAATCTTCACATTCTCCATTCATCACATTGTGCAGGTGGGGGGGGAACAGATCGGGCCGCCGGCGTACATTTCTCAAGCCCTGTTTGCATTTTAGCAACAAATATAAGGAACACTAGCGTGTGAGGTTTACTTCCAACAGAAACGGTAGGAGATGGCAAGATTCACACACAAGTGCGTGTGTGTGTGTGTGTGTGAGTGCATGTGTGTGTGTGTGATGCAGGATCTGCTATCCCACCTCTTCCGCTTCCTCCCAATGTCCAATACTTCCCTACGTTGCCCAAGTGAGTGAATGAGAGGGTGAATTGTTGTCTTCATATACGGTCCTGTGGTTGCCTAGCAACCAGTCCAGGGTGAGACCAACCCTCTCGGCCAATGACAGCTTCGATAGGCTCCACCCCCTGCGACCCTGAGCGCTGGATACAGATAATAAATGAATGAATAGGAAAGAGTCCAGCTGGAAACATCTGATCTGACTTCAGCTTCAGGAGGACAAGTCCATCCGTCTCATTGCTTTCTAACACAAACGTAATGCAGCTCCATCCAGAAGTTGGTTGGTCCTCGATGAAGAGGAGAAAAAAAAAATGCAGGAACTTAGAAATCAAAGTTAATACTAGATATTGTATCCCAAAGAATGATATTGTAGTTTAATCCGGTACTGGATGATGTTTACAGTGGACCCTCGATACTCCGCGATTTGGCTTTCGCGCACTCGCTACTTCGCGGATTCGAATTTTTTTTTTTTGTTGATGAAATAGCCATACAATACGAAAAAAAAAAAAAAAAAAAATTGTAAAATTAAACTAAAATTCATTTTATAAAATAAATAAAATACAAGAGCTCTTTTGCTAAATAAAAATACCCAATATTCTGAACTCTCACGCCCTAGAGTTCACAACATTGTGAACTCTCACGATCTACGATGATCCGTTCCGATGACCACATCATTTGGCAAATTCATCGTCAAGCGAAGGTTTCCCTTCATGCCAACTTAAATCGTCGTATAGTACAGTATACCCTTGTTTTTCGCGGGGGTTACGTTCCAAAAAGAACCCGTGATAGGCAAAATCCGCGAAGTAGAAACCTTTATTTTTTTTTACAATTATTATACATCCTTATTAAAACTTATTGCTGCTGTCGTCCTTATGTTTTTTTCTTCCTTCTTTATGGAACCAACGGAAGATTCATTTATTCCGTAATGCCGACCTACAGCCGCATAGCTTTTACCTTCCCTTAGCATGTCCAGAAGTTTAACTTTATCTGCGATAGATAGCATCTTCCGCTGCCTTTTGGGCCCTGACGCAGGGGCTTTTGTCGCTCCAGAGCGTTTTGTCAACATTTTGGGTTTTAGAGAAACTCGGAATTGCGCGAGAATTTGCTCGTACGTCATGTAAATTTGGCAAGATGTTTTACGTACGTGTACATATTAAACTGCAACGTTATTGACGCACAGGTAGAGAAGAAGCAGAGTGACTTTTTAGCCAATCAGAATGCAGAACACAATGCACGATGCAAATCCGTGAAGTAGCGAAACTGTGAAAAGTAAACCACGTTATAGCGAAGGATCACTTGCGGTAGACTAGCGTACCCATGCTGCTAGCGATTGTTTGGACTTTACCACCTTCCTCATGTTGCTTGATGATCTTGACCTTCGGTTCTAAATCAATCGCTCTCCTTTTCTTCTTGGTAGAAGATCCATGAGCACTACAAGTTGCCTTTCTTTTTTCCGACATCTTCAGGGGATAAAAGATATTAAAAGCACTTTAATAAAATTTTAGGTAACTTATTAAAGTACACTACGGTAATGGTGACCGTATGAGACTCAATGAATAGAGAAGATTCGGGCTGTATCTCAGCACTTCCAGTTGCCTAAGCCCGGCTTATCGTACACAACTATGTTTGGGTACACTCACACTCTCGACTGCGCTGCCACATTTACATCCACGTCGCAACTTTGAGAAATTTTTGTTAAATGAATATTGGTCAAAGTCGTGACGCCCGTCAGAACTCTGAGTTGTCGTTAACCGAGTACGTCGGTAAGTGAGTGGTGATTGAATGTAGTTTGTGAAAATGTATCATATTTTTGTTACGAAAGCGTAAAACAGTGGATGGTGGGTAGATAACAGTTTGCGGGAGGTTCGTAAATGGTTGAGTGCCGTTAGGTGAGGGTTAATATATCTGTAAATACCATCAAAATGTCTACTTAAACGAAATTCACTTTGCGCGGGGGGTCTTTGAACGCAACTCCCACGAAAAGTGAGCGTCCGCCGTGTATCCAAGCTACAAATCCTCGCTGGGAGATCTGAATCTCACAAAGGTGACTTCAAACCAGGACACTTCCACCTCTAAAGAAAGTCTTCTCTTAGACTCATAATGTCACAGCACATTTGGACCGTCTGAGTGCGTCGGTCGCAGAACCAAACAATTTATCCTTGATGGAGGTAATTGCCTGGATGCAGGCATTCAGCTGCTGTCAATCATCACATTGTGTGTCAGATGGAACCATTTGTTCAGGAACTTCCGGAACATCAAATATAAAAATCCTGAAATAATCATCCAGCCTTTTCTTTAGAAATAAAAATTCAAGGAATTAGCTCGATGCAGCAAAGACGAGGCAGGCAGGACTTTGACAAGACAAGATAAATAAACTGAGAGTTGAACTGCGAAGCAAGACTGGGCATGTCGGCTGCTTTTGTCGCCGCAGGAACTTTTTTGCAGTTGTCGCTGCAGAATTACGCTTTTCTTTTTTTCGTGCATTCAGTCAGCATAGGTTCCAGGGAACCATCTTAGCTTCTACTCTCGTAACGGTTCCACAGGAGCTCTTATGACGTAGGTCAAAAGCATCAAACTCTGGCCCGCGGGCCAATTTTGGCCCACAGTGTAATTATTTTTGGCCTGCAAAGCCATACCAGAAGACTAGTAGAGCTAATAGTACCGCAAAGACAACAAATCGCTGAATGATCTGCTGGTGTTTTGCCACGAAACTCATGACAGGACCCATAAATCTCCTCTGTTGACATCGATCGTAGCGACCTTCTGCTAATACTGGCATCGTGCTAACGTGCTAACGTCTGAAAAATGGCGAAAAGAGGAGCTTTCTGGGCAGGTGGGAGGCAGAATATGTGGTTACATGTAAGAGACAGACCTGTTTGTCTTGTATGTAGAGCCAACGTGGCCAAAATGGAGCACACAATTTTAATTTAAGTTGCATTTAAGAAATGAATGCCATTGATGTGTTTTTTAATTTGAATTTTGATTTTGCATGCGTGCAATATTAAGTTATATATTGTGTAGTATTAAGTTTTGCTTGTTTCATATTCAGTTTTCAAGCAAATCTTGTTTGGGTCCATATGAAAAGATTCATTGTTATATCTGGACGGAGATTTTTTCATTACATATCAATGTAGGCCCGCGACTTTGTCCCAGTTTTGAATTTTGGCCCAGTGTGCATTTCAGTTTGACACCCCTGACGTAGGTGGTTGGTAGATCTCATCAAAAAAAAGTATTGCGGTCACTCATCCGTGTTTTTTTTTGCCATCAAATGGGCCGAACCAGCGAGGAAAGGGCAGAAAAAGACAGAAGCCGAGCAGAAGGTGAACGGCTGCAGAACGTGAAACACCAGAAGAAAGCAACTCACTGACGTGTCGCAGGAGTTCAGAGGGATGAATCGACAAAAAAAAAAAAAAAAAAAAACAACCAACAAAATAAAACCTTTTTCTGCATCGAGTGTAATAGAGAAAAACAACAGTAGCAACCCAGATGAGAATAATGAAGCCTTCCTTTCTCCTTCCGGCAAAACAAATGGAAAGAAAAATTCATGGAAAACAGAGATAAGAACAGCGAACTAATACAGCGGAGAAAGAAACGAGCGACAACTTGAATGAACACCTACTCAAAAGTTCAGAAACCGAAATGTCCAAAGCTGAAGCATCTGAACGCTGACACGTGGGGCTCCTGCAAACTCTCAGGAGGTGTTTCAAACATGCCGAATAACTGCATCCGTGTGGGAAGAAGAAGAGGCTTGAAGAGCTGAGAGTTCCCGAAAACTAAAAATAATTCACAAATAAAGCGAATGGGGTCTTGGTAACAGGGATAAAAAAAACACCGATTATACACTTTAAACTGCTGCAGAGCAAAAAGGTAAAAAAAAAAATCTGACAGATAATCCTCCAAAAATTATTTTGTTATGATTAGTACTTTTCAAATGGTTATCTATGTTATTTTATCCTATGTTTCACTAAAACACCTCTAAAATTGTCCCAAAACTAAAACACACTGAATGACACCTGTGGAATTAGCTTAGTATTCATTTATTTTTAATTAATACATATTAGACCGATAGGGTTTCACTTGCCCTTACTGTAGAAAACGTCTGTTTGCAGATGACATTGTGATCTGTAGGAGCGAGCGGTGAACAGGTTGAGGAACATCTAGAAAGGTGAAGGTATGCTCTGGAAAGGAGAGGAATGAAGGTCAGTCGCAGCAAGACGGAATATAATGGTGTAATGGTGAGGCTACAGGGAGCGGAGGTCTAGAAGTTGGAGGATTTCAAGTACTTTGGGTCAACAAGCCAGAGCACCGGAGAATGTGGAAAAGAGGTGAAGAAATGGTTCAATGGCTCAGGAATGAGTCCATCAGAAGAACGGCACATGTTAGATGTTTGGAGATAAAGGTCAGAGAAGCCAGACTGAGATGTTGGGTCATGGACAGAGGACGGATACTGAATATATTGGTAGACGGATGCCGGAGGAAGACCAAAGAGAAGATTTAAGGATGTAGTTGGAGGGGATATGAAGTTAGTTGGCGTGAGAGAGGAGGAGCTAGAGAACAGGGTTAGATGTAGAAAGTTGAT
Source organism: Fistularia commersonii (assembly GCF_037954325.1). Classification (NCBI taxonomy): domain Eukaryota; kingdom Metazoa; phylum Chordata; class Actinopteri; order Syngnathiformes; family Fistulariidae; genus Fistularia; species Fistularia commersonii. The sequence continues at coordinate 17,339,270 of NC_141295.1, forward strand.
TCGGTGTGTTGACCCCTGAAGGGAAAAGTCCAAAGGAAAAGAAAGATACTATAGATAGCATCACGAGAGCTAGCAAATCCTGTAATCAGGATTTAAATGTTTTTATTCATGATGGTTTATTTAGTTCCTCCCCCCATGCAGCCGATGTGCGGCTGGTGCTTCTGCAGCAAGAACCGACAAATACTTGTGTATCTGGTGATACACGATGGTGAATCATTGCTAATTAGTCAGGGGGTTAGCTGGTTAGCGTACCGTGATATCTCTTGAGGTTATCCATGCTAATCCATGCGGTTGCTAACGTTCATCTGTGACGTTGACCCGTCCTACGAGCCTCTGGAATGCTTTGTCTTTCATCGCAATCGAGGATTTCAGCTTTAAGTGCGAGCTGACACAGGGTTGATGAGCTCGTTTTGGGAAATCAACAAACTACTCGTCACTGTTGGTGTTCCAGTGCTTCCATCAGAAGGAAAAAAGGGGAAGGATCTTCTTGCCAACGTCCTGTTTCTTGACATTTCAACCTTTTATTTTTAACACCCAATTTCTGTCCTTACATAACCGGGAAACCGTCCATATTCCTCGAACACTTGCCGACGGGACGCCACGAGTGTTTTTGTCAGATATAGCGTGAAAGAACGGCCGCGTTTGGTCGTAACGCAGTTCCGTTGGGATCCCCCGGCTGCCTGCGCTGTGCTTTTCATCAGAGCACTTGTTGGCTATTTTGTTCTTGGTCTGTCTGGTGTTTTTCTCTGGCTGCAGAACACTTGAGCATTTGGCAGTGAACCGCGCCGTTCGTCTGCTGCCCGTTGAATGGCGCCTTGAGGCTGGAACCCCTGGGTTTTTTCCTTCTCCTTGCCTTTTGTTCCGACGGTTGCCGGAGAAGCTCCAACCCATGAATAATCGGGAGGTGTCTTGTTTGACCTGAGATGGCTAAGTTGCCTGCAGGCGGGGAAATGTTAATTCCACGACATTCCCGCATACTTTGGTATTCTTTCGGATTTTATCCCTTTGGATGCACCTTCAGCACCGAGGACCCTCACTGGGTAATCAGTTTGTCAGTTGATGTCCAAAAATCAAAAATCTCATCATCCATCCAACAGAACACACCTCTGACTGGAACTCACTGCTGCGTCTTGAGTGCAAATCAACTTTAACTTTAACTCCTATTTTCAGGTTAGAAGTGTTCAATTTTCTTGTGGATCCGGTTTGGTGGCCGCAGGATCGAGTCTCTGCTTTTTGCGGACGATGTGGTTCCGTTGGCTACATTTGGCCACGATCTCCAACTCTCTCTGGAGCGTCTCACAGCCGACTGCGAAGCCTTCAGGATGAGGATCGGCACCTCCAAATCCGAGACCAGGACGCTCAACCGAAAATGGGCGGAATGCCAATTCCGGGTCGGGGAAGAGGTCCCGCCCCAAGTGGGGGAGTTCAAGTATCTCGGGGTCTTGTTCACGAGTGAGGGAAGGATGGAGTGGGAAACGGACGGGCGGAACGGTGCGGCGTCTGCAGCGATGCGGACTTTGTACCGGTCTGTTGTGGTGAAGAGGTCGAGTGTCCAAAATGAGTTTCCTTCTCAGGGTGGGTGGACTCTCCCTTGGAGATAGGGTGAGAAGTTTGGTCATCCTGGTGGAGTTACGGGGTAGAGCTGCTGCTCCTCCACATAGAGAGGAGTCAGATGAGGCTTCTCGGGTAAGGATGCCTCCTGGACCCCTCCTGGGAGGTGTTCCGGGTATGTCCATCTGGGAGGAGACCATGGGGGACACGCTGGAGAGACAATGTCTCCAGGCTGGCCTGGGAGTGCCTTGAGGTCCCCCCAGAGGTGGTGGACCATGTGGCGGGGAAGAGGGAGGTCTGGGCTTCCCTACTCCAGCTGCTGCCCCTGCGACCTGACTCCAGATAAGCTTAGGAAGATGGATGGATGGAAGGTTAGAAGTAAAAGGCTTTCAAAGTGCTTTAAACTGAATCACATTCAGCCGTTTACTCGCACGCCAATGGCGGCAGAGCAGCCATGCAAGGTGCAACAAAGTGCTACATCTGGCCTGAGGACACTTCAGTGCGAGAACAGGACGGGGAAGGGATCGAACCTCCAGCCTTCCAGTTGGAGGGACGCCGACTCCACCAGCCGAGCCCCCGGACGCCCCGGTGATAATATCCTTCTTGATGCCACAAGGTGAGGATTTAAAAAACAAAATTCAGTAAAAGCGTTCCAGCAACATTAAGGGTTCGAGTACAAGGAAACGATCACATCCTCGTGGATTAATCCAAGTTATATCTCAAACGATACGAGTTCATTTCAGCCGACCCGGTTCAATGATGACCACAGGGCAGAGATGATGAGGCGAAATTGAATTTAAGAAAGGAATAATCGAAACGGTCATGTTTATTGTGTCGGTTGGTGCTGAAATGCTCCAAATGAGGAATTCCTTAATATTGTTTTTGATATTTAGATCCGTCCCTCAAACTGCAGACGGACAACAGAAACATTTACCTGTTATTTTTCTATCCGGAGAGAGGGATGGCGTCGGATTGCCGTGCAAAGGTCATCTCTGACTCATGATAGCGTCTTCTTTTAATTAATGTTAATTAATTAATGGTTTCAATGAAGTTCGAGACTGTCTAGCGTTGTCAGAACGCCGGCGGTTTCGATCCCAGCTCCTCCAGTCCAGGTGCTTGAAAGCCATCAGACAAGACGTGGTCAGCGCCTTGCACAGCATTTCTGCTGAATGTGTGAAGCACTTTGAAACCGCGAGCTGATGAAAACGCACTCACAAGCGGAGACCATTTTCCATTTCCCATAGATCTGTTCCAGAAGATGAAAAGCAGAAATCGAGACTCTCGACGCTTCGCGAGACATCTTTTGTCTCCGGAATGGAGAAAATGCATCCCGGAGAATTCCGCTTTTCTTCACACCTGGTGTTCAAACCTGTTCTTGCGTGAGGTGAATTGCCAAGGTGTTAGATAAAGAACAGACGTAGAAGGTTAAAAAAAAAAAAAACAACTTTTTTTTGTGTCGGAAAACCAGACGACATCACTGTAACAGGATAAAAACGTCCTCGCCGGTGGAGACCAGACAGTTCTTTAGCCGTCTCCGCTCTGATTGGAGGTTTTCAGCCCGGATGGCGTGGCAGGTTCTCATCTCACCTGCCATCCTGATGTCGCAACCCATTTATATATGTATTTGTTTTATTTTCGTTCCTATTCCTGCAGCCGCAAATGACTGAACCTGGCATGTTATGCCAGATGGATGGTGCTGTTTAAGGCAAACAGCTGATCATTTGTCATGGGAGAAGAAAATAGCACACATCTGAATCTTGCGCACCAAATAACAAGAAGAAGAAGAGGAAGAAAAAAAAAAATCCATATAATCCTCGCCGGGATCATTTCAGGAGCTTTGCACGGAAACCCCGGGTTTATTTTAGATATATTAAATAAGACAACGCGGTGCATTTTCCCTGAACCGCCGAGACAGGATTTACGGTGCCTTCTCTGAGATGCAGAGCGCAGATGATGCGTCAGCTTCTAAAAGTGAAACCAAAGCAAGTTTACATGTCTTAAGTATGATTAATACATAGTTGCTGAATTAATTATATACATGCCGCATGCCATGGAAAGTATAAATAAAGTGAAATGCAAGGATAAGGAAATTCTTTTCAACCTTCTGTGTGTCTAAATCACTGTGGAGACAACATTAGGCGTCCCTCAGGTCCAAAGGTGGGCTCCTGTCGGCTTCTTCAAACGTCCTCGAGCAAAGACACCCGACTCCGACGGTACCGTTAGCGCGTCGCTAGCGGCTCCGCTACCGTCGCTGTGTTAGCGAACAGACGAACGCTCTGAAACCGCACAGCGGGAAAATGCTACCTACGCTGAGACTGTTTACATCTACTAGATTCATTCATTTGCAAGAAGAGCTACGCTCAGGTTTTGTTTTATATGTGACTCCAGTCGTCCGACGGCCGGACGTCCGAACCTCGGCTTACAAAGGACCCGAATCGCAAACTCGCTGGCCCATGTACCGAGTTTTCGATCGAATGCGAGCAAGCCTCAGTGCACGAACACGCAAACAAACAAACTCACGGGCCGTCCGGCGGTGGGACGGTCTTGTAGGGTAGCGGCAGTTGTGCATGGAACCGCGCGTTGTTAACACCATTCATTGGCGTGGTCTCGTTATAATGTATTTTCTGTCCTTTTTTTCAGGAAAGCTTGGAAAAGACTTAGCTAGAACCGCGCTAAGACTCAAGATGAACAGCCTACACTTCACAAGTGAGATGACAGGGGCGCTCTGCGACTCCAATATGACTCTTAAGATGTCCTTCCAACGTCCAATTTTAAGTCTATACTTGGAAAATCAAAAGGTGACCATTTGTCCTTAAGGACAAAGATGTGCTAAAGACGGCCGATGTAGCTAAAGGGGTGACAAGGCTAACGAAGCAAATGTCTCAAGTCTTAGAAGTAGAGAAGTGATTGTTAGTTTGGATGAATAAAAGAAAGCTAGCTGGAAATAGCATTAGCAAGTCTCGTATGTGAGAGGGCTTTACTTTTGCTGATTTAATGAAGGAAACGGGGAGTACAAGTGCTGGCAAGAAGAGAAAGGACACCAAAAAACACAGGAATAATTAGTTATCTTTAACTTCTTTCTGTTTTTATGCCACAAATAAACAAATCAAAAGGTTTCTAAAGATTGCAGTGTGTTTTGGGCCCTGGAGAACAAATCCAAGGGATTCACATTGATCAGAGAACGGAGTCAATGAGCAAACTCGATTCGTGAGCCGAGATTTGACTGTTCTTCACTCAGACTTCTGCAGAATATTGCAGGTATATACATTTTTTTGTCTGTTTATTTATTTTATTCATTGCTATTTATTTTTGTCACTCTATTTATATTGTTGTTTGGTTCTGGTTGTGCGTTTTTCACCTTGCCCCTTGTCATCCCTGATGTTGTTGCTGTGGTTGTTGTTGTTGTCTGCTGTCTATGGATTCTGTATTTCTATTCATAACTACTGTGACAAAGGAATTCCCCCTATGAGAATCAATAAAGTTGATCTTATTTGTTCTTCTGGACGCGATAACTCACATCTGACTGGTGAGTTTGCCCCTCCATCGTGTCAAGCGATCACACGTCCAGCTAAATCTCTTGTTGATTCTGCCCGTTGCTAATATATGGCCTCCGCTCTGCACAGCAGAGGCCGGAAAGCAGTCGCTGCCTTAACAAAGTCTCGTTTGCTCCACTTCTGCTCGAGGGACCGAAGGTCACGGGCATTCCGTTGATTTTTTTTTCTTCCTAAAACACACAGGATTCCTCTTCTTTGGCTTTTTTCAGTCGATAATGAGCTTTAAAAGGTGAATTCCTCGCGTTCCTCACATCGGCAGCCCGAGCAAAATCGGTCTTAAAATATTTGCTGGTTATTGTTATTATTTTACAAGGCGGCAAAACCTCTCCGCACCTGTTCATAAACGAAGGAGCTGTTCAGGGAACCGCCTTTAACAGCCAATTATGACAGATTCACCTGTTTCCAATTGGCCTTTGCAATTGTGCTGTCTAAGTAGGTCACGGAAATACATGAAAGGATGAACCGTGTTCACATCTGAATTCCCCCGTGCTGCTGCACAGACTCACAAAACACCGCTTTAGCTTTAGCAACGTTGACTCATCTTAGCCCCAATGCTAAACAGAAAACAGCGGTACGACACCCCGATGAGCCGAGGGCGTCCGTCGGAAGGAAAGCCAGGCAGCATCGAGGAAAATGATAAACTCCCTTTAAATGAGTGTTGATAAAATGCAATTATCCATCGAATTAAAAAAAATATGCGTATTGATTGAACCAACTGGGTACGTGTGTGTGTACATGATTTATGATTTATGAGCATTACCGCAGTTATAGAATACAGATATGGCTGGTTCAGGAGCGCATGAACATCACCCACATTTCTATCACATAATATGCAATTGTCAAGTTTTTAAAGCTTTATATTTCGCATGGATTCCTTTTGAATTGAAAATGAATATTCTCTGTTGCTTATGGACGACCTCGCACTACTTTGCACAACCTCCAATTCGCACTACTAACCGTGATCACCATGATCTCACTTTATTTTTCACTAATTTAATGCCCGCTGTCTGTTTAGCACCCTTAACCAAAGCAAATTCCTTGTAGTTGCAAAATTACTTGGCTAATAAAACAATTCTGATTCCGGTTCCATACAATATGAATGGCGATATTGGTGATCATCCCCTCATTCATAATCTGCACTGGTCTACCTTTCACAAATGTACAACGCCGTGCTGGGATCAACACCAAGACGGATTTGCTCACATGGACCAGGACCTTCTGCACCCTCCAAACATTCAGGAAAGACCCATCGCTAGAAGCGGCCTTGGAAACATCCACATGAGCCTCAGTTCGTTGGATCCAACAGTTTTCGCTCCTTTCCACATTTCGATCTTTTGCTCTTTTGTTCCAACGAACGACGCCCCGTTAGCGTAACACCCTTACATCGGGTTTCTGCAGATCAACCCTTCCATTCACACAACGAGCCACCATAACGCCCAAAACCCTTACAGTTATATTCACAAACTCCCCACAGATCAATAAAAGTGAAGAAGCCTCCGGGATGAGGGCTTAAACGTTTTCGAGCGACGAAATTCAAGCCCAGTTGCCAAGACGAGAAGATTTCGACAAGAATTCACCACAACCTGGATGACCGAGAACCTCCGCTGACATCTTAACTGCTTATTCTGCACTGGAGACGATCCTCGGAGTCACTGGGCGACAGGTTGACCTTGTGGCGTTCGCTCGTGGATCCCGACATGGAAACATGCAACCACTCGCCCGCTCATCCACATGCAATTTAGGGTCTCGTACGAATAGAATCGAGTTTTATTAATCCCCGAGGAAATTCTTTTACCGGAAGGCTGCAACATTACATGCATTCACTGAAAACATGATATTGATTTTATTGCTGTCAGGTTCCCACCATTCTTGCAGAAAAGGGAGGAATTCAAAAGTTTGATGGCCAAAAGCAGGAGTCGGCAACCCGCGGCTCTTTCTTCTTTACACTGCGGCCCCGAGTGGCTTGGGAAAATAAATCATAAATATTTAATTGAAGTGTATTTCATTTGTGTTCATTCCTTTTTTTAACTTTTAGTTCTAAGTTGGAAGATTATTGCGATCTTGAAATATTAAATACAATTATATTTATTATTTTTCACCGCTCAAAATAATGTCACACTCGCGGAAGCCGGTATACCCGACCAGCCGGTAAAGTCCCGATTTGCAGATGGTGTGCTCAGGAGTTCAGGAGCAGAAGTCCCATAAACCAGGTAAAATAAATATTCATGAAGATATTTTGCAATTATTTATTTTTTATTGTTTACTGACACAGTGATTTTTTTTCCGATTTATTTCTAAAATTCAGGTCGAGGCTCCGCTACTCGCTCTGAAAGCCCAAAGCTCGAAATGAGTTCATTGCATAAATAAAATTTAATTTTCACTGTAATACTTTGTGAATTTCAGAAGCAACACACGACACACTTGTTTATACAAAGTGTAAAGGTAATAAAAAGCAATATATACCGTGGAACCTTTATTTTAGACGTCAAAAAGTAATTGCGGCTCCCGGTGTTTTCTTTACCGAGGGAAACCGGGTCCAAATGGCTCTTTGGGTGTTACGGGTTTCCGACCCCTGGACTAGCCGGTCGCTATCTCGGTCTTCCTCCTGCGCACTAAAACCGTCAAAGTCGTCTTCTTCGGTGTCGGAGTTGAACGGACTCAGAATTTCCCGGTCATTTCATCGGTCCGTTGTGACGAGGATAAACGTTTTAGCGGCGTGAAGCTCGTTGGCGTCCCAGACCCAAAGTGCATATATTAGCCGCATCGTTGTTTACGTGAAAAAAGTCGCGGCTTATCGTCCGAAAATTACGGTACTTGTATCTGCGTAAACAAACAGGCAGCATTGTTGAAAACTACCAAGACGAGTGAGAAAGCAGTGAAAGCTGCTACAGAGTTGCTGAACTCATCTCTAAATCCAAACAGCCACACACCGAAGCGAAACATTAATACTACCCGCCGGCAAAATCATTGGAGAAGAAATGCTCGGCTCTGGCGTTGATAAAGAAATAGCCAGTTCTCTCAAATAATACCATTTCCAAACATATTGATGACATGTCTTCAGACATTGAAAAAAAAGGGTTCTGGAAAAGTTGCACATCAGTGGGAAATTTGCATTGCAACTTGACGAATCTACAGATATTAGATATATTAGATTTCACATTAAGTAAATTGAGACTTTCATTCTAATTCGTTAAAAAATGTTTTTGACATATTTATTTGGTGGTTTTTCTAATGTAAAATATATGCCGTGGCTCAAAAAAGGTTGGGAAACACTGCTCTAGTTTACTGCCTACATGGACGCCCAGGTATTTGTACTCCTGGATGTTTTTTGGAGGTAATTGCAGAACTTGAAGGACTCCCACAGAGACACGAGAAGAAACCTGGAGACTCCACTCCCCGTAGGAAGCCGATCCGAGACCTTTTCGCCGTGAGGCCGAATCTCCGGCCGCCGCAGCATCACAACGCCCTCGATTATTTACCCAACACATAAAACGACGTCCGGATGATGTATTGTGGTTGCACGATCCAAATATGACAAATTGCACTTCATAGCTGCAGCGGTGAGTCGGGCGATGATAGCGAACGTCTTGGAATGTGAATGCGGTGCCGTCGGTGTAAAACACAAAGCTGCGTTTAACAGCAAAGCGCACAGCGATGGCGAGTCATTAGGGTACTCTGCAAGTCATGATTCTATTATATGATGACATTCATCAGGCCTGGCAGGCCGCTGTTACTTTCTAGCGGCTGCTGCAAAATTAAATAAAATTCCGCAATCTGTTCTTTTTACCGAAGGCGCAAGTTGATATTTTGCCAAATTGTGTCCCGGTAAGTCGGAGTACTCTCAACCTCATTTGTTACGTGGCAACTTCCGGGAGGATGCGGTTTTAATACAAGTCTGTTTTCCCCTACAGTCAATATTTTATTGACTTCAACCTTGAAAACTTCTTTTAGGACCAATTACGTTAAAGCAGTAATAAAAAAAGAATGAACGACAGAATCGGGGAATGCTCTGAGGCGATTTGCTTCAAGGTTGCCGGTTTGATTCGGGAGCGGCGTGTTTGCAAGAATACATTTCTTTTTTTATTTCGCTCTTCCAGCTAAAAACATTTCACAATTAAGCTCCACAAAATGAACTTTTTCTTATATTTATCACTTCATTGTTTGCATTTGCTTCAACGCCACGACATCGTCCGTTTTGGATTTTAGACCCATTATTTTTGCAATTAGAGGGCTGGGAGACGGCTTAAAAGAGCTCGATTTAGAGAGAGAGTGAGATTTATTGGAAGAAACAAGAAAAAACAGTGAGGTGATGGAAAGGGGGATGCCTGCAAAAGACTATATAATTAGTGCCGGCACAGTATATAAAAGGGTTGGGCTTGCGGAAACGCTGCCAGATAAAACAATGATCAGAGCGGGCAATCTAAATGAAATGTAGCTTCTCTAAGAGCGAAAGGTCAGACCGGAGTGTTTCGGCGCCCCGACCGCCACGGCGTGCAAGAACACGGGGGGGGGGGACGCGTCCCACGTAGACGTCTATAAAGTAAAAATGATAATAATAACAAATAAATTCCTTACTCTCCCTCCTCGGCTGGAGGCAGCGACAGGCGAAATATCCCGCGCGGATATTTCCTCCCGTACGGCGGGGGCTGTCAAGCGGGTCCCACCTGAAATACCAATTATGCGTATAAAATGACAGTACGCCCGCCTCCCCGCTTCTGGTCGCTGTCTTTCTCCCCGTCTTTGCACGAGATGGATTTTGCTGACGTCCGCTGTGATCTGTGAAACTTTTGGCACAATTTTTTTTTTTTTTTTTTGTACTTTGCAGGGAGATGTTCTCAGCTCGAGGGACCAGATTTTATGATGCCCGGGTTATTTCACTCATTCATATCCTCGATGGTTGCTTCGAAAAATGTAACAGTTTTAGCCTTGGCTCTATCCTCATTCTACAACTCTTTCGATTGCCCTTTTCCTTTCCTTTCCTTTCCAGAGCATACCTCCACCTCTCTGCATGTTCCTCAAGCTGTTCCCTGTGTGCAGATCACAATGTCATCTGCAAACATCCCGTCTAACCTCGTCTGGCAGCTTTTCCATCACCGCTGCAAACAAGAAGGTGCTCAGAGTCCCACCTCCAACCTGACCTTCTCAGTCGCCAGCCAATCACCAACCACGTATAAGGAGGTACAGAAAAGAAGAAATTGGTCAAAAAGAGTTGGTGACCTCTTCAACTCATTCAAGATCTCCTCTTGGTCTGATCTTCACCGGTTGTTAAAGGCCCTCGGTGCGAAAAGGTGAAAAGACAATCTGAATTGGCTCTCCTTGCACGCCATTTATGTTTCTCCACTACGGTAGAATCACCACGGCCTGTTATTCCTTGGGAGTTTCCCTCGCAAACACCGCTTTTGCCCAAATCAGAAGCTGACGGCATCTGTAAATCGGTCATATCGAGGTGATTTTGACGAACCCCGATCGCGACCTTTGTGTTTACCGTCTAATCTGTGATTGATATTTGCGGTCATTAACTGATTGAGATTCAAATAAGTGACTCGTTCCTGAATCGCCGTTTGCGTTTCAGTGCAGCCACAAGCAGCGCATTGAAATGCAATCTTCGGAGATGTCGGTCGGTGCACCTTTAAGACATCCACTAGCATTATTACCCCGTACTCCTGCCTGTATGCTAAATGAAGATAAGCAAAAAGCCTCCCTGGAACCAAATCGCTGCTCAACACGCTGGCAGAAGGATCCTATTAATCTTCTCCTCTCACTCTCTTAAAGCAAACGCGTAGCCAAGTTCCATTAGCATATGTTTTGTTTTTTTTCCTTCCCTGCATTAGTAAACTTTGAAGGAAATCACTAAACTATTCCCTTGAGTTCATTTTTTGGGGGAAAAAGATCAGTACTCTTAACCCTGCTGATGTATTTCTTTCATCTGCACTTCCACTAGCCAAGAGTCTATTTACATCCATTTTCTTTTCTTCTAGCTTGATACATTTCGAAGTCCTCTTTAACGCGACTCGTGTATCCAGACCAGAGAAAACCCTGGAGCCACTTAGGGGATATTTGCTTTTTCTCCTTTTTTCGCAGATAAAAAAGATGCATCGTTTCAGATGATCCACGTTTAAAGTTCTTCGACGTTTCTATTGGTCCAGCGACGCCTCCCGAGAACCTGATTTCTTCCATCGTCCCATTCGGGGTCAGATCGGGTCGCAGCAAATTCACAAAAAAGAAGATTCGGATCTCACGCCGTGACGATATTATGTCTTTACTCTTCGGCTTAAACGCTATTTTTAAACCTCCTTTTCGCCACATAAAGGCGAGAGAAATTCCGCGGATTTACACAAAAAAATAAAAAATTAAATAAAACCTCATCCTGGAACTGCCATCTTATCAGAGCCGAGGGCTTTCGGTGCTCCTGTGACTCAGAAAGCACAAGTGTGAGAAGCATTAAATCTGGTCTGCCGGAGACGGACCCGGACTGACCGATATATTTGCTCACATGCGCCGAGGGGTCAAAGGTTAAATCAGATATCCATACTGAAAGACTGCAGGAAGTGTGTAGGATTTGTGTGCGCGTGTGTGTGTGTGTGTGTGTGTGTGTTTGCAAAGCAGCTCCCACCCACTCTGTGCGTCAGCCTCAATGGATTTTATTTATACTTTTGTAAGGGAAGTGCTGGATACTATTACTGGTCTGGTGATGTCTGGTGATGGAAATTTTTAAAAAACAAATATCAAAATCGCACAAACTGTAAATGGTTAGGGTACGGAAAAAAATAACTGGGCTGGTGATCTTCTTTGCTAATGCTAATGTTAACCTTTTTAAAAAAAAAGGTGCAAACTTAGTAGTTTGGGTAAAGGAAAAAAATGAACTGGTCCGGTGTTTTTTTTTCTGAATGCTGACCTTAAAAAAAATAAAAAATAAAATAAATAAATCGTTAGGGTAAGGATAAGTCGTTTGGGTAAGGAAAAAAAAAATACTGGTTATCTTCATTGCTAATGCTAATGCTAACCTTTAAAAAAAAGCACAAACTAAGTGGTTTGGGTAATGATAAAAGGAAATGGTCTGCTGTTTTTTTTCTGAATGCTAACCTTAAAAAAAAAATAGCACAAACTGTGAGTGGTCAGGGTAAGGAAAAAAAAATCACTGGTCTGGTGATCTTCTCTGCTAATGCCAATGCTAACCTTTGGAAAAAATGCACAAACTCTAAGTGGTAAGGGTTATGAAAAAAATAACTGGTCTGGTGATCTTTAATAAAGCTAACTCTAATCCTAACAGTTACCCAAATGGGTAAGAGTGAGGAAAAAATTAAGTGGTCTACTGACCTCTCTGCTAATGCTAATGTTAACCTTTTAAAAAAAAAGTACAAACTAAGTTGTTTGGGTAAGGAAAAAAAGGAACCGCTCTGGTGTTTTTTTTTTCTGAATGCTGACCTTAAAAAATAGATAAAATAAAATGAAAAAAAATGCACAAACTCTTGGTGGTTAGGGTAAGGCAAAAAAATACTGGTCTGGTGATCTTCTCTGCTAAGGCTAATGTTAATCTTCAAAAAAAAAAAAAAAAAGTACAAATTAAGTAGTTTGGTTAAGGAAAAAAAAGGAACCGGTCTGGTGTTTTTTTTCTGAATGTTGACCTTAAAAAAAAAAAAAAAAAATTAAAAACTTACACAAACTGTAAGGAAAAAAAAAAAAAAGGAAAAAAAAATACTAGTCTGGTGATCTTCTCTGCTAATGCTAATGCTAACGCTAATCTTTAAAAAAATGCAAACTAAGTAGATAGGGTAAGGAAAAAAAATAACTGGCCTGGTTCAGAAATAAAGCATTTCAGTACGCATATGTGGATGTTACTGGTATGTCTTCAATTAAGTAAAAAAAAATGTTTCCGAGTAAATATCTCATGTTACAACATGGACACCTGTAACTTATAGACAAGTGCGGCCCATATATGTACACATATTAATTTGTTTATTTTTAGCCGGTGCGGCTTATATTCAGGTGCGCCCAATACTCGGGAAATTACGGTCATTTATAAATGGTTTTGGGTGAATCAGCGAAGGCACCGTTGGGCTTTTTTAAATACAGAACACAAGAAGGACACGATCTACGTTTACGTGGCTCCTTCGGTACCTTGTGTTTCCGAAGCGCGTCCGAACAGGGACCTTCTCACCGCGAGGCAGCGACGCTCAGCGCCATTTGAATGTAATCTAAAGGTTAATCATGAATTTCCGAGGGTCGCCTGCGTCAAGAGAAATTGTTTGGTTGACAGCAAAGATGATTGTTCCTCGCCGTAAACGCTGTTCGTCGCGTCTTCTTGATTAAAAGGCCACACAATAACAACACCGAAAGCAATTTTTGAATGATTTTCCCTCAGAAACAAATGAGACGGGAGCCGACGACGGGACCTGCCCGGGCACAACTGGACATGTCGGGACGCGATTAGCGTCGCCTCCATTCATCAGACGCTTCGTTTAAATCTGCTGCTCGGCTGTTATTTCAAACGAGATGCACAAAGGTCGTAATTATTGATCGCTATGCGGCCGAGCAGCAGCTCCAACCTGATTGTTCAGATGTTGTGAATTCATCAAAACTAAGAACATTAACCGGCCGGAGACGGAGACAGGATCCCCGATCATAAACACTTACGATGCTCTTGGTTGCGGAAATAATAAACAAGGCCTATTTCCGCCGCGTATTTCAACACATTCTTTAAGTCGAAGACGGCCTCCTCTCAAGACGGAGGCAAATATAGCGGTGGCATGTGTTTATTTCAAATAGCCCACAGCTAAATACACTTTAGCGGCGTTGCAGACGATGGGGGAGGTTAATGGGACAGGGCCGGTGGGAATAGTTCGCACGCCGGATGCCCACATCCGAGGCAAAAACACGCACAAACCAAAAACAATTCATCTCTGAATCTGTGGGGTATTTTAGTCAACACTTTAGTCGTCAGCTGTGTTATTAGAGTTGGATAACGGGGTGGATAACGGCGAGGCTCTTAATATTCTCTCGAGGATTCTCTTCCGCCTGCAGCGGTGGAATGTCATCAGATCAGAGATAACCTTGTTACCGTTAAAGACCAAACTGTCTTTCTGCCCCCAATTCCAGACGCATTTCCCGGGACTCTTTAGAAGCACCGACGGGATTGGACGTTATCTCCGCCCGAGTCCTGGTCGAACGGGACGCTTGCCGCAGAACGTGTCATCGGCGGTTCGGAAAATGAAAAACGTCCGGAACGTGTCCCCCTTGCAAGTGGATTCCTTGTGAGCTTAGCTTTTTCAAACCCCGAGTTAAAAACCCATTCCTTCGTTATCTAGACGACTTATCCAGGAGCGCTGGAGTCTACAGACGCTGTCATTGGCTGAGACGCAGCCTTGGTCGCCATTGAATCACCGTGACAAATAAAGAGATAAACATCCATCACCCTCTCATTCACACGCCACTCCCAGGAATAAAACCACTTTCCGTATTTTTCGCACTATAAGGCGCACTTGAAATCCATAAGAGCTACACTACAATTTTCACTACAATTTTCCCTTTTATCATACTATTGTGCACTCCTTACCTCAATTGTTACCAAGACACTTATAGTTTTATCACTGTTTACTAAGACACTTTATAGTTTCACTGAGACACTTTATAGTTTATAGTTTATTTTTATTTCTAATTCTACATTTTCTTTTATTATTTATTACTGTTGTATTTTCTGTAACTCTGGCACAGCAATTTCCTTCGGGATTAATAAAGCTGTTCTTATTCTTATTCTTATTCTTATTAATTTTCTCAAAAATCAGTTGTGCTTCTTATAATCCGCTGCGTATGAATTCTTGCTGTGCTTACTGACCTCCAACCGATTGTCGGACCGTTCTTGTCTCGGTCTTGGTTGAACACGATGTTACATAACTAATCATGTCGTGCTGGAATACAATGTTGTTCCAACCTCACACTAACTTCAGGCGTCTGCTATCGCTGGCAATGATAAACCAATCAGAGAACAGTAGGTTCCTCAGAGGGAAACTCAAGATCTTAAACCTTAAAAAAAAAACAAAAAAAAAAAAAAACTCACCCACTTACTGTAAATTGTAATAATTTATCTGAATATATGTTCATAACTGTGCAATATTTCATTTCATAACAGCTTCATGAACAATATTTGTCGTGCACTCCTTATCTTTCACTTGTTACTTAAGACACTTTATAGTTTATTTGTATTTCTTATTCTCCCCCCTTTTTTTTTTTTTACTATTTATACAATTTTCTACTATTATTTATTATTCTTATGTTTTTCTTGTAGCTCTGGCACAACAATTTCTTTCGGGATAAATAAAGTTGTTCTTATTCGTAATATCTTTTTGTAATATCTGTTCGGGGAAACATGTGACAAGAAACGTGTCGAATCTCCGAAATAGAACAATGCTTCCAAAAAAAAAAAAAAAAACGTTTTTATTTCACGGCGCAGGAAAGAGGCCACTCCCAGAATTAACTGTCTGGTAAATCTAAAACATCTGCTTTCCTTTCATTGTGACTCCCTTTTTCCTCCGACACGTTTGTCGGTCATCGTCTCCTCCACTTCATTGTGAGATTGCTTTTTCCATCTCCTCCACTGCTCAGAAGATATCACTCCTCTCTTTCCTTCCCCGAATTTCTTCTTATCAATCCTTTCACACTCCCCCTCATCATCTCACGTCTTAATCCTTGAGAGTTTTTTTTTTTTCTCCGCTCTCGCCGAGGCTCGGGATTCCTGGTTCCTCGTCCAGAAAGGTCAAAGTTCAGCCCTGTTGAGCCGCATTTTGTAATAACGGTGCATTTTGTAATAAACGTCCAGAATGTAATAACTTTTTTATTTCATTTTGTTATAAAGCCGCATTTTGTAATAAACTGCCCCAACGCACTTTTTGTAATAAATTTTGCCACGTTATGTAATAAGTTATTACATTTTGAGGAGATTATTACAACTTGCAACTTTTCTATTCTCTAGGAAATGTAATAACATGGAATTTATAGAATATTCTCTGTTAATGCAACCTTTGAATAGTGTACTGATAGTAATTGCTAAGTACTGCTACTAGGCTAATACAGTGATACTGATAATAGGCCTAGCTTTTACAACTACTTCAAAGTAAAATAATTTACAATTAACAAACTTATGCTTTACAATTGTTATTACATAATGCACCATGTTATTACATTTCCTAGAAAATAAAAAAGTTGCAAGTGCATTTTGTAATAATCTTCTCAATATGTAATAACTTATTACATAATGCGGCAAAATTTATTACAAAATGCGTTGGGGCAGTTTATTACAAAATGCAGCTTTATTACAAAACCAAATGAAAAAGTTATTACATTTTGGACGTTTATTACAAAATGCACTGTTATTACAAAATGCAGCTCAACAAGCTCCGATCTGGAAAGGGAAGGGACACAAATTTGGACACAAATTCTAGGCCCTCGATTCTCCTGCTGATGATCCGCGGTTCTGAACATCACCAAGCGTCCACAAAAAGCCTTGGATTCAGAAAAAATAAAATTTCCTAATCCCTAAAAGGGTCACCGTCCCTCCGACAGGTCTTTTTAAGAACACGTCCGGGAGACGCGCCGTAAGCGCCTTCGAAATGAATAAATGGATTGTCCGGTGCCTGAGTTTTCTTTCATTTCTGGAAAGCGCTTTCCTTCTTGTCCGCTTGCGAGGGAAGTCCGTCGCGTCGCAGAAAGTAAAAGGTATAAACGGCGACATTTCTTATCACGTATGGAAATGACGGGGATTCATGCATGACAGAGAAAAGGGGAAAAAAAAAAAAAAAAAAAGAACGGTTTTATTCCCATCCGCAGCTCGGAGGAGGACACTCGGCCTTTCCTGAGGGCGGAGAAGCAGAGCAAACCACGACCTTCCAACAGAAGCCCGGGAATAAATCCCTGTAGTCATTACAGCCCTGTGCATTCTTCACATTGCAGCCTTTACTGAGAAAGGGGAAGATGAAAAGAAAGTGTGTGTGTGTGTGTGTTGCGGGGGTCATTGAAGGGCAATCTAATTCAAATAACCAACAGACCTCAGAACCCCCCCCAACACACACACACACACACACACTTGAGAATAGTTCCACTCCCTTTTTTGTTAAATGCGCGAGTGCGACGCTGAGTTTTGTCCGAGTTCTGCGATTGTTTCACGATTCATCCGTTCGTTTTCCACGCCGTTCATCCTGCATCAGAGGAGACGCCTGTCTTGATTTTAGTATGGTACCTGACCCAAAAGCAAGGACACTCAGAGTTGGGCATTTTAAGGGGTTTTTAACAAAGGAAGTGAATGGGCGACTGTGCTGGACTCAAGTTTGCCCAGGGGTCCTGTCATGGAAGTCTCTGGAACTTGCGAGGAGAGGTAAGACGTAGACTTCTGGGCTTGGGACCGATGGACGTTTCAGGAACTAACAAGGAAAGACGATTGGAGTCCTCGAGTCTCAGGAACCAGGACCTTGCGAGTAAAAGCGAGATGTAGAATTTGGGAACTGGGAATTTGCAATGAAATTCAAGACTGAGAATTCGGGAACAAGGAACTTGCAGGGAAAAGTTAGATGTAGTTTTCTGGGCTTACATTTCAGAGTCTCAGGAACTAACAAGTAAAGGCAATTGGAGTTGCTGGAGTCTCAGGAACCGGGAACTTGCGAGTAAAAGCAAGATGCAGACTTCGGGAACTCGGAATATGCTAGGAAAACTGAGATGTAGATATTGGGGACCAGGAATTTGCGATGAAAGTCAAGATGTAGAATTCAGGAACTATGAACTTGCAAGGAAAAGAGATGTAAAATTTGGGAACTAGGAACTTGTGAGGAAAGGCGAGACGTAGAATTGGGGAACCAGGAACTTGCAAGGAAAACTGAGATGGAGAAATTGGGAACTAGGAATTTGCAAGGAAAAGTTAGATGTAGTTTTCTGGGCTTACATTTCAGAGTCTCAGGAACTAAAAAGTAAAGGCAACTGGAGTTGCTGGAGTCTCAGGAACCAGGAACTTGCACATGAAAGCGAGATGCAGACTACGGGAACTTGGAATTCGCAAGGTAAACCGAGATGTAGAAATTGGGAACTAGGAACCTGCAAGGAAAGGCGAGATGTAGAATTTGGGTACTAGGAACTTGCAAGGAAAAGAGATGTAGTATTCTGGCCTCAGGCTTTGGAGTCTCAGGATCTAACAAGTAAAGGCAATTGGAGTAGCTGGAGTCTCAGGAACCGGGAACTTGCGAGTAAAAGCAAGATGCAGACTTCGGGAACTCGGAATATGCTAGGAAAACTGAGATGTAGATATCGGGAACCAGGAATTTGCGATGAAAGTCAAGATGTAGAATTCAGGAACTAGGAACTTGCAAGGAAAAGAGATGTAAAATTTGGGAACTAGGAACTTGTGAGGAGAGGCGAGATGTAGAATTGGGGAACCAGGAACTTGCAAGGAAAACTGAGATGTAGAAATTGGGAACTAGGAATTTGCAATGAAATTCAAGACTGAGAATTCCCGAACTAGGAACTTGCAAGGAAAGGTGAGATGTCGAATTTGGGAACTAGGAAGTTGCAGGGTAAGGCGAGATGTAGCATTCGGGGCCTGGGCTTTGGAGTCTCAGGAGCTAACAAGGAGAGGCGATCGGAGTCCTGAGAGGCGAGCGCACGCCGGAAATTACGGTTGTCAATGTATGTATCTACTTAAAATTTCAATCAAGAGCCGTCCGTCCTTGGTTTTCCAGACACATGATGAGTAAACAAGGGCAGCGATACAATTAGACGTGACAGGGGAGTGAGAGACGGCGGTTCGGCGGCGGACAGGCAGCCCTAATAAAGTACATTTACAACCCGATGAGCCGACATTGACACTTCGTGATTCATTCTATTGTATAGGCTCGGCCCCTTTCCATTTTTTCAGATTTTTTTAGATTTTTTTTATTCTATCCCGGCACTTCCGGTTGAAGGGATTTTATCCATGTAATTATTGTTTATTTATTAAAGCTAGCGGCTCACTGAAAGCTACTGTCACAGTAGAGCTACGGTAACTCTCATTCTGTGATAAGGGATGTCAGACACATTTGCGGAGCCACAATCTGGTGAGAAATAATGTCTGGAGGTGCCGGTGATAGAAATATATTTCTAGGACGAGATAAAAATATACATTTTATCATAAATACCACAATCGTGACTCATTTGCGGGAGCGACATTTAAAAAGTTAACCTCCCCCCTGGGGGGTAAAATGAAAGAAAATTGACTGCAGTGATTTGAATACCAATTCAGACACTTGTTAAAAGTTTTATGGTAAACGCTTTGCACTTATAGAAAGCTTTCATCACCTTTTGGTTTCCCGGTACTTTTTTCACTGGATTACAATCACCCATCTCGCACACCTTCTCATAACCCCTTATTTTTACGGAAATTTTATGGAATCGCCACGCATGCAGCCGCCATGTTCATATGCGCTGTCGGGAATATAATCCATGACGGTGAAGTTCGTCCCTCAAATGCCAAAACGTCAAAAGAGACACATCCGCTACTTCCTGTCTACATTAAATGTCGGTCTACTTTCGTCGTCTCCGGCGACTCCAGAAACATCGACGGGACAAAAATAAAAAAAGCACAGTCACTTGACGGTTGACAAGTCCCGTACGTGTCAATCCAGATAATTTTTTTAGGCGACGCTCCCTCGAGGTCACTTATCCATTTCATGGATAGTTTCACACATGAAGTAAAAGGGTTACTTCATTATTCCGAATGGCCCCGTCTATGTAATCTATTGTATTCTTCTATCAGTGACTCGCTTTCTCGCAACAGCAACTCTCAGTTGATTCAATATCATAATAATGGCGGTCATTTGGTGGTGTGTGTGTGCAGGGTGTGTGTGCAGAAACCCAGGGGACCGAACAGATCCGGGTGATGACAATTCAGCGCCGTCATAATCCGGTTCAACGCGCTGCTGGTCTGGCGCCGTTCTGTAATAATCAATAATGATCCACGCGGCATTCTCAGAACTCATCGATAACATCGACCGATCAGAAGCGAGTTCGCTCGGGAACGATTCCGTAGAAAAGTTACCGGATTTTCCCGAGCCAAGTCTCTCCGGCTCGTATTTGCGACTTGAGAAGCGCAACAGTACACAGGAAGTCGTTTGTTTGACCGAAATATTTCCATTTTCTTTTTGTACAGGTGGTCCTCACTTAAAGTGCCCGGATAACGACGACGCAGAGTTACGACGGGCTTTTTTGATAAAATAAATATGTCTGTGGACGTTTTCAGTCATCCAATGTAATCCAGGGGAATTCTTGTCGAAATCTTCTTGTTGCGGCAACTGGACTGGACATTTATTCACTTTCAACTTGGGTTTTACTTATTTTATTGCCTGTTTACATATTGTAGTTATTTTATTGCCTATTTGTATATTTTATATATATCTTATTGCCTATTTGTATATTTTATACATATTCTATATATATATATATCTTATTGCCTATTTGTATATTTTATATATATTGTCTATTTGTACAGTTTTGTATTTGTATTGTCTTCCCAGGACTACAGATGGAAATTAGCTATGAGCTACAATCTGGTACAAACATCTCTGCCTCTGTGCTTAATGTAATTTTACACTGTCTTAATACATTTTTTAAATTTAAACTAAACTTAAACTTATTTACAATAATATAAAGTTGTTCCTATTGTGCGTGGTTACCCGCGCTTATAACCGGCTTATACTCATGCAAATAATTATAAGAACAAGAATAAGAACAACTTTATTTATCCCGAAGGAAATTATATATATAATAAAATATATGATATATAATATAACATAATATAATATAATATAATATAATATAATATACAATATATGTAAAATATAAACATTAAAAGGAACAGAAAAGGTGAAATAGCATGTATAAGTATGCAAAAACTCTACGGTAGCACGGTAGAAACGGTGTTTTGACAAAACGGCTTAATGACGGAGCCCTTGGAAGGCAACGCCGTCGTAAAGTGAGGACCACCTGCATTAGCCTATTAGCTAATCATAATAGCAGGTTGTTCCTTGGCAGCATTATAGCTCATTTATTCTTGTTAAACATGCGTAAGAACGGAGCCTGCTGCCGGTCCGCTGTGCTCTTTTTGTGAGCAGTTTTGTCCGTTTTGCTAAACCTCGCAGAGGCAGCAATGTGCTGCTCAAGAGTGACCGATGAAAAGAACGGAGAACAAGAAAAAAACCGCTGCGCGCTGATCTGTCAGAACTCGGAAGTGAACTCTGTTGGATTGCTTAACAGTCATGGCAGAACGTGGGAAGTACGTTTGACAACATTTGAAACCGATGTAGCCAAAATCAGCATTTAGGGGGTCGCCTTTCTCTGCCGACGAACCGTCTCTCGTCTCCTGAGGCGTTATCTCATCTCCCGGACGTCAAACTGTGAGAATCTCGACCGAGCTGTGACTTAATGTTCCATAAGGTTGTGATATAACCTCCTTTCCAGGCGCAGCGAGGTCACCTTAAATGTGTCCATTTACACAATCAACGATTCTTTTTTGGCGGTACATTGAGAGGCCACGTATCCGCTTTCGGGTTCCAAACATTCATCGATCGCCCAAATGACCAAAAAACCACCAAACAACAACAACAACAACAACATCAGCTCATCTCAATCGCGCTTTGTGCTCACCAACATTTCCTCCATTTGAGTTTGGTTCATTAAGATGATGTTTTTTATTTGTCAGAGACTGTCCGAGCCATAAAACCACATCTTCCTAACAATAGAGGACTGTCTCAGAAAATTAGAATATTGTAAAAAAACAATAATAACTTCTTCATGATATCCCAATATTTTGAGATAGGATTTTTGAGTTTTCTTAAGATGTAAACCATAATCAGCAATATTAAAAATAATAAAAGGCTTGCAATATTTCAGATGTAATTGCATTACAGAATATAAAGAACTTTATCACAATATTCTAATTTTCTGAGACAGTCCTGTACATCGGCCCAAGCAAGCGAGACCGTCACGGTGTAAAACAGGGATCCCCAACTTTTTCTTGCAGGGCCAAATAACTTTTCCCTTCTCTGACGGGGGGCCGGGCCAGTTTGTAACAAAAAGGTGTCTAAACGTAAACATTTATTGTTTTCCAGAAAACCACACATAACCAAAAATTCACCGTTTCTCGATCTTGACAGGAAAAAAAAAATCAGAAAATAAATAATAACATTATTAATGAAATAAATAACACTGTTTTTAAAATAAATGATAACAATTTTCAGGTTTTTTACAAATATTCTCCCCCGTCGTAGTCCCTTTGAGACTTCGGAGGGCTGCCAGATCCTCGCACATTTCAAAGTTTGCGCTAAATCCACGAATAGAAATTAGCAGCTGCGTCCTGCACATCCGTGCTCTTATCCAGCGCGAATGAAAAAAAGTGAAATTTTTTCGTCTTCTGCTGCAGCTGGGTTTAAAAATGACCCCCAAACTTCTTAAATGCATCTCGCTTGGCGTACAAATGTACTCCTCTGAGCTAACAGTCCACTTTTTAGCGGTGAGAGTTCGTCTGCTCACATTTGATCTGGCAAGCTATCATACTTGTCTTTGTCGTGTCGGCGCGGACTGTATTTTTTTGAATACAGACATCGTCTCTTGACAGATGAGACAAACTGCTTTTTTTTTTAATTGAACAAAAGAATAATCGTTTGTCCACTGCAGGTTAAATACCCTGCATCATAATGCATCTCTGGTATTGTTCAGGGGCCGGGCAAAATGCAGAGGCGGGCCATTTCTGGCCCCCGGGCCGTAGTTTGGGGCCCGCTGGTGTAGAACAGAATGTGTTTTTGGGAATCGTGACGAAAAGCAGAAATCTGAAATCCATTTTCCATTAACCTAATAGCCACGTCATACTGGAGTCCTCATTCATATCAGACAATGGACAAAAAGTAACAAACAAAATATAAAAACCAGGACATTTCCGTCTTTCTATTGACCCTCACCAATCACATCCGGTTTATTTTCACAAATAAAATCCTTTCTGTCTCACCAACAAGGCCAGTGGTGGGAAGTGAAAGACTTGCTTCACAGTTACATCATTGCAAGGATATTTTTTGTCAACAAACCTCTTTATTCTCTGCTACATGCACCTTGAGCAATGTTAGAGATATACAGGACTGTCTCAGAAAATTAGAATATTGTGATAAAGTTCTTTATCTTCTGTGATGTAGTTACAAAAACAAAAATGTCATACATTCTAGATTCATTTCAAATCAACTAAAATATTGCAAGCCTTTTATTATTTTAATATTGCTGATTATGGCTTACATCTTAAGAAAACTCAAAAATCCTATCTCAAAATATTAGAATATCATGAAAAAATATTTTTTGTTTTTTTAATTGCATTACAGTAGATAAAGAACTTTATCACAATATTCAAATTTTCCGAGACAGTCCTGTATACATCAGGTAGAACATGTGTGCCCCTGTAACAACAACAATAAATGATCCACTATTTGTCCGCAGCGAGACAGAGGAACTCTGCAAATAGCAGCCATCCGATTCCCACTCCTTACGTTTATAAGTTTTTAACGCGATTCTAATTTCAGTTAAAAAAATCGAATGGACACGAAACCGAAATCGTACATGCCCTCGTGTTTCGTAATCAAAAATCGTGTCCTCTGGGATGACGAGTAGTTTTGCGTTAGCAAACTTTTGCTAACGAGTTTAGCTGGATGTCCGGTTCGTCGGAGACAGCAAACAGACACGCGTCAGTCAAAAGATTGTATAAGTAAAAGGACGTTTGGAAGTAACTTCAAGAACATTCGAAACATAAATCATGAAAAACTGTAACAATTCATATTTGAACAATTGACTCGCTGTGTTTCATTGGGTTGCTCGGTTTGCAAAGCGGGCCTGTTGAGCCGCATTTTGTAATAACAGTGCATTTTGTAATAAACATCCAAAATGTAACAACGTTTTCATTTCATTTTGTAATAAAGCCGCATTTTGTAATAAACTGCCGCATTTTGTAACAAACTGCTCCAACGCATTTTGTAATAAATTTTGCCGTATTATGTAATAAGTTATTACATATTGAGAAGATTATTACAAAATGCACTTGCAACTTTTTTATTTTCTAGGAAATGTAATAACATGGTGCATTATGTAATTCTAAAGCATAAGTTTGTTAATTTATATTATTTTACTTTGAAGTATTTGTAAAAGCTAGGCCTATTATCAGTATCACTATATTAGCCTAGTAGCAGTACTTAGCAATTACTATCAGTACACTATTCAAAGGTTGCATTAACAGAGAATATTCTATAAATTCCATGTTATTACATTTCCTAGACAATAAAAAAGTTGCAAGTGCATTTTGTAGTAACCTTCTCAAAATGTAATAACTTATCACATAATGCGGCAAAATTTATTACAAAATGCGTTGGGGCAGTTTATTACAGAATGCGGCAGTTTATTACAAAATGCGGCTTTATTACAAAATGAAATGAAAAAGTTATTACATTTTGGACGTTTATTACAAAATGCACCGTTATTACAAAATGCGGCTCAACAGGGCCTCCGTCAAAGGGTTGGTGGTTCAATTCTTGCCACCTCTTGTCAGTGTTGAAGTTGGGATAGCAACAGTTAGCACGGTTAGCACGGTTAGCACGGTTAGCACGGTGTCCACGTGAATGGATTGATAGTAGCCATCTACTGAAACTGCAAGAAGCCATCAACAGCGCAGTTCCCTTTACGTTTATGCCCGAATCACGCGGCGGCGATGCCGTGCCCGACCACCACGGACTCCTGTGGGATCTCAAGAGATTAGATTCAACTTTACTGTCAGATTCAGAATCCTTTATCGATCCCCTGGGGGAGAAATTGCTTTTCGTTTAAAGCAGCTCCTGCTCACAGAGTCAAGTGGGGGCAAGAAACAAAATAAAATTCTTTATAAAAATAAAGAATAAAAATGATGATTGATAGAAATAAATAAAAAGAACAATAAAGATCAAAATAAATAAATATAAAGGTATGTAAAAATATAGAAAAAAAAATGTAACATATATACATATGTATTTACAGTACATGTAGTATTTATGTGTGTAAATAGGGGTTGCTGTACGTTGTCATTACAGGTGTACAAGGACAGGGCAATGAAATGCAGTTTGGCATTTAATCAGAAAAAACAGCAGGTGCTGGTCTTATAAATAATTTAACAGTATGTACATGATATATAAAGTCAATAATTTACCGGTGATTTACATATACTACAATGAACATATTACACAAATGGATATGTGCATTAAATGTAGATTTAACACAGGAACTATTTTATGATTGACAAAATGCAGTTGAAACGAACATTAAATGGCCCAGAAACACGGACAGTAGCTGCCTTGGGTTACTAAACTGGTGTGGTACCATATGTGTGTGTGTGTGTGTGTGTGTGTGTGTGTGCATAGTTTTGATTTTTTGCACAAAGCTGCCATGCAAGACACTAACCGCCCCATTCGGAGCAACTGGAGGTTCATCTACGATATCGTCACCATCCGTTTCTTCTTCGATCTCCAGACTCAAATCCGTATCGGCGTTGGATCCCGAGTTAGTCGGGCGATTGCGAACGGTATTTATTTACGGTATGTATTTATTCCCGAGCGGTGGCTTCGGCCTGCTTGATCAAACGCCGCCTGTCGTTCTACCTTCACCGTCCGGTGAAGTCAAAGACGGCGTTCAGACAAACGTCCTCGATTTTCCATCGTTTATGTTCATGACGGCAAACGTCGTGTTTGTTTTTGGTCTTAAATCGGCCACAACTCGTCAAAACGTCTTGTTATTTATACCGAAGCCCCGCTCAAATAAAACACCTCTAAATATAAACGCTCTCTTATCTTTTTACTTTTTTTCTGGAGCTACTATTTAGCGAAGTCTGTATATTGGTTTCACGTCTTAGCCCTTGAAAATATTGGTGTTATTTTCCACCCGATGGCCGTCCGGCGCATGAATGCGTGTATCGGTTTGTTTTTAATTCCATAAACTTTGTAACACAAACATTTACAGAATAGTCTGCGGAGATTTGTTCTCTTAAAAGATATTTTGGATAAAATCTGCTTTGCCCGAAGTTGTTTTTTTTTAAACCCATCGCATCTCTAAATAAGATAAGATAAACCTTATTGATCCCCGTAGGGGAAATTCTTTTGTCACAGCAGCGTAACAGTTATAAGTGTCAATAAATATGAATATAAATCTAAATAGAGATAATTAGAAAAAAATGAAATAAAAATGTACAGAATAGTCTGTGGAGATTTATTCTCTTAACAGAAATTTAACTCGTTGCGACGCATACAATTAACTTTGCTCTGAGTTGTTTTTTTAAACCCATCGCATCTAAGAAACTTATTGATCCCCATCGGGGAAATTCTTTTGTCACAGGAGTGTAACAGTTATAAGTGTCAATAAATATTAATAAAAATCTAAATAGAGAGACAATGAAAAGACATTTTGAAAATAGCCAAAAAAAAAATGAAAATTGTACAGAATATTCTGAAGAGATTTATTCTCTTAACAGACATTTAACTTGTTGCGTCGCAGACAATTAACTTTGCTCTCAGTTCTTTTTTTAAGCCCATCGCATCTATGAATAAGACAAGACATTTTATTGATCCTCGTAGAAGAAATTATTTTGTCACATGACAGTGTCAATAAATATGAATATAAATATAAAATAGAGACAATCAGAAAAGAACAAAAAGGAAAATAGCAAAAAAAAAAAATCCACAAATAGACAGCAGACAGAGCAGAGCATCCAGGAAAAGAATGAAAAGAATAACATAAAAAAAGACAGTAAAGGTGTAAAAACCAACAACCAAAACCACACGACAACGTAAACAAAGCGACGACAGCAAAGACGAGAATAAAATAAATAAAAAAAATGAAGTAAAGATAAAGAGTTAGAGGTTGGAAGCGGGAAAGATGCAGCTCCGGCCGGTCAGAGTTGTGTGTCGTCCAGACGGCTGTTATACTGTCTGATGTGCCGTCGGCACAAAGGAGCTTCTAAAGCATTCAGTAAAACCAGGGAATGTGTGCAGAAGGGGGTTAATGGTGGACAGAATGCACACACACACACACACACACACACACACACAAACACACACATGTCCATTAAGCTTCAAAGGAATTCCTGGGTTCCGGGCCCGAGCAATAAAACCAAACGAGCGAGACCTCGAGACGGTCTAAACTCTGCGCCCCGACGCAAAAACTCAGACGGCTGCATCCGGACCTCGGATTTGAAGAGCGGCGAATCACCGCGACGTTTATTTTGGCCTTCGTCCGATCGGAAGGATCCATCTTGGTGAGCCGCGGTTAGCTTGTCCCGTTTTAGCGTCGCCGACCCCGTGACTTTTCCGTTCGCTCGAAGCGAACTGTCGTAGGATTGCAAATGTCATCCCGGTTATTCACAGCCGCGCGATAAGTCTGCATTAAAAGCTTCGTCCTACGGTTAGATCTGAATTTAACAGCCCGAGTACTTACCATCCAGCTGTTTGCAGCCATCTGAGCGGCCAGATACACCACTGACTTATTTGTTGCCAGTGGATTCACTTCCCAAACACCTACACATCCCTTTAATGTGCATCGCTCTCCATTTTTGTACCTGCTTCATTAGCCGCGTTCCGACAGAAAAATCCAAGAACACCGTTCCGAGAACAGCATCGACGCCAAAAAGGTTTGTGGAGCTGCGAAAAGTTCCCCCATTGCAAAAGCAGCTATTGAGTTCCTTGTCGTTGTCTTCTATTCCAGTGTTTCCCAACCTTTTTTGAGCCGCGGAACATATTTTACATTAGAAAAATCACACGGCACGCCACCAAATAAATATGTCAAAAACATTTTTTAATGACTTAGAATGAAACCGTAGTCTCAATTTACTTAGAGTGAAATCTAATATATCTAATATCTGTAGATTTGTCAAGTTGCAACGCAAATTTCCCACTGATGTGCAACTTTTCCAGAACACTTTTTTGCAATTTCTGAAGACATGTCATCAATATGTCTAGAAAATGTCATTATTTGAGAGAACTCTGGCTATTTCTTTATCAGCTTTTCTTCTCCAATGATTCTGCCGGCAGGTAGTATTAATGTTTTGCTACGGTGTGTGGCTGTTTGGATTTAGAGATGAGTTCAGCAACTTTATAGCAGCTTTCACCGCTTTCTCACTCGTCTTGGTAGTTTTCAACAATGCTGCCTGTTTGTTTACGCAGATACCAGTACCGTAATTTCCGGACGATAAGCGTTCATGTAAACAACGATGAGGCTAATATATGCACTTTGGGTGGGGGACGCTAACGAGCTTCACGCCGCTAAAACGTTTATCCTCGTCGCATCGGACCGATGAAATGACCGGGAAATTCTGAGTCCGTTCAACTCCGACACCGAAGAAGACGACTTTGACGGTTTTAGTGCGCAGGAGGAAGACCGAGATAGCGATCGGCTAGCCGGTGCGGCTTATATCGAGGTGCGCTCAATAGTCCGGAAATTACGGTACTTTTTTTTTTTAAATGTATCACGCAAAGCGTCACTAATCTCTCTGATACACAGATGCACAGGTTAATTCACTACCCGTTGCCATGGAATGGACACGCTGCCCACATAGACATAGGAGGCCACATTATTTGCGTTGCATAAATCATTTTCGGACCAATCAGGTGAAAGTGGGTATTTTTCCACGGCACACCTGATGATCTCTCACGGCACGCTAATGTGCCGCGGCGCAGTGGTTAGGAAACACTGTTCCATTCCAAGTTGTCTATCTATTTTTTTTTTATCCATCCCAGACATCAAATTAAAGAGTCCTGAGAACAACGTAGAAGCACCTCGGGGTAACTTGGACTCACTCCTGCTCCTGACACCTGACCTCTGAAAATCTGGTAAATGTAGATCTTGTAGTTCCAGATCGTGTTGATGAGGTGATTCCAGGTCATTTTGTATGTTTTTGTTGACAGATATATGTCATAAATGTAAGAATATGTAAAACGCTATATGTGCGCGGCATGAAAACGTGCTACGTCCAGTACAAACCCCCTTCCCGAGGTTCATTACTCCTCCACAGGCACTTGCACACTGGAGGCCAAATTTACTAGCGCCCCTAATTCAGTACCTGACTTACTCTGGGTTTTATTGGATTGTATAGTTCAAAATTATATGTCAGTAATAATCCATGTAGTAAGATCTGTGATTTTATTCATGCGCAAGACGATTTACCCTTCCGGCGGTAAAACCTCTTTATCACTCCCCAACACTGTTCTGACGGGGAAATTACGACGAGATGCTGACCTTTCTGCCTGCAGTCCTCTGAGCCATTAGACCTTTCAGGGGGTTTCTTCCACGTAATTTCAATCTTCTATTAAATACGGACGCTCCGACTAAGGGTTTATAATCATTAAGCCGTGAAAAAAAAAAAATGACACTTATTGAAGTTATATTTTGGAATTGTTTAAAACAATCAGAAGTTTCCGATCGAAGAGAAGGGATTGTACTTATGCGGTGAATTCATGTGTCTTAAAATGAAAATACGTGACGCTGAACGTCTTCTCACATGATTCTGTCATTACATCTTCTGACCACTCCAGAAGGTGAACATGTATGGCTGAGAAGGTCATACACTCGTCCCACTAGATCATGTGTGAAACACGTCAGCCAGTTTACCAACATGTAAGTCCCAAATGCAAAGCAAGCCTCTCGATGGTGTTAAAATCGACACGTTCCCCAGTGACGTGTGGTCAGGGGAGGCAGGAGAGGCCGTGCCTCACTTGCCAATCTTGGACAGAAAAAAATGTTCATTAAATTTAAATTTAGAAAAGTATCTTTCATTTAACATTGACAGTTTAAGATTTTATTTTTTTTTTATTTTGTTTTTTTTTTTTTCAAAATCGCTGGATTTTTACATTTACTGCTCAAATACTGAGGAGATATGTGCGGTGAGGCTGCTGACTGTTGAGCCTCAACATAGATTGCGCAATGATGGTTGACTGCTGGCATGCTCTGCACTAAGACCGTATTGCTATCTCTATTAAAATGTCTAAACACTTTTATTTTATAAACTACATTTCCAATTTGTCAACAACTGTATGTGTGTTCCTAGTTTCATGTACTGGGCGATCAGAAAACGTCTGCGAGGAGCCACTAAGTGAGGCACTCAGTTGCCCTGCCTCACAGTAGGCGTGCCTCACCAGCCGTAAACCTCACCGTCACTGACGTTGCCTGTTCAGATTCTAACCAAGTGGGAGTTTCTTACAGTTTTTCCCCCAAAACAAAACAACATCGACCAACGCCCAGTAGGTACACACAATGAACTCCCCATGGAGGAGCGACGTCTCCACGAAAGAAACAAAAAATATGATTCCAGTTGCCACGACAAGATGTGACTGAGGAGCTTTCAGAGCTC
Organism: Fistularia commersonii; assembly: GCF_037954325.1. Taxonomy (NCBI): domain Eukaryota; kingdom Metazoa; phylum Chordata; class Actinopteri; order Syngnathiformes; family Fistulariidae; genus Fistularia; species Fistularia commersonii. Next base: position 17,369,774 of record NC_141295.1, read on the forward strand.
ACGTTTGGGTGATGACACACCCGTAGACTTCCAGGTACCCGTTTAAGCAACGACACTCTTTTTCGTTTTAGTCCGATCCAACAAATCCCAGAGACGATGCCATTTTCGAGAAAGGGCCAGCACTCGGCGCTGTGATTTGGTGATGAACCAACAGGCGGCACAGCGACAGGAAGAACCAGTGAAAACATCAACTTTGCCCAGCAAGTGGAGTATTTGCACGATCCACGACGTGTTGGAGTTATTGTTCGGAGTGACCGTGATCTACAAGAGCGATAAATCGCAAGACAATGAAAGCCGGGAGTCCTGCCAGGCGGAGTACTCCACTCATGTTGTGACTGACCTCGCCGTGCACGACAATCGACCGCGACCACAACGTAGATGCACATTTTTCAAAGCGTTGAGTTTTCTTCCATCGACACATCGGTATCCCTCCATTTACAGGCACCGCAAATGCCGCGGCATTAAAACAGATACCGTAAATTCCGGACTCTTGAGCGCACCTGAATATAAGCCGCACCAGCTAAAAAAGAAAAAGCAAATTAATATATGTGTACATATATAGGCCGTACATTTTTTTCTAACTTAATTAAATAAGTACTGGTAACGTCCACAAATACATACTGTACGTACTAATAAACGACCTCACTTCATTGGTCCAATGAGACGAGGTTGAATTTTTTGGCGCCATTACGCTCTTAAACCTCAAAAAATCCGTAAATTAGCCCCATCATTGTTTCAGCAACAGTGCTCAGAGCGTGCGCGAAAAAAGTAATGGCTTAAAGTCAGAAAATGACGGTTTATGTTCATACTCAGTGAATGATTGTACGTCTCTTCACGACATATGAATGAGAGAGCGATATAGCATGTCTCTAAATATGACCAGTCCTGCTTCTCATCCAACGATAGCTGGGATAGACTAAAAAAATCAAAATTAAATTTAAAAAATTCCAAAAATTTGATGTAATATTCCCCAAAAAGTTTGAACATAAAAAAAAAATGAATGAATAAACAGAAAAGATCAAAAGCTTGTTTGCCAAAAAAAAAAAAAAAAAAAAAAAATCCCTAAATCAACCACATCATTGTTCAAAGCATGTGAAAAAAGTAGCGGCTTATAGTTCAGAAATGACGGTATCCTCATTAAATTTCCTAAAATCCCAGAATGTAGATGTTTTTGTCTCAGAAATGACTTTCATTCAGTGTCACGCGGCTATGCTAACGGTCATTGGGCGATCAGCTTCACCGCAGATCGATCGATTTCTCATCCGCACACCTGGAAATTTCAGGGTTTTCACGCCGGTTTTCGGGATTGCGGGGCTGAAAACGGGAGGAAACCCAGGAGAACACGAAGGCCCTCCTGTCTTTTTCCAAGCGGGGATCACCTTGCTGTGCGTCGGAAATGCTAACCACCGAGCCGTCGCCTTAGTATTTGGCGGCATGAAGCTTGTTAGCCAAAAAAAAAAAAAATCCATAAATCAACCGCATCATCGTTGAAACCCTCGGTGTTCCAACCGTGTGAAAAAAAGTCGCGACTTATTCTCACGGAAATTACCGAAAAATCCCGGTTCGCCCTCGGCCCTCCTCCGATCGTCGTCAGCGCACGCTTGTACCCGTTTTTATTTACCCCGGTCGGACGACAGGCGCGCGTCTGGAAGATAAGGGTTAACCTCAAAAGGCCGGGGCTGCTGCCGAGCCGTCCGTCAAGGAGAATCGCCACGTGGGGGGGAAGAAAGCTGCTCGTATTTCTAGGTCACAGAGACCATGTGAGTGAGCTTGTTCAACCAGACTGAATGATTTATTATCCGGTGAAAACTCGAGCGCCGAGAGGAAGCGAGGAAATAAAATATGGAACTAAAGAACGTGCAACCAGGATGGATTAACCCTATCAAATCAATACCGCCACGTCTGTTTTGACTAAATCCGTTGGACCCGTTTGCGATATTTTGTTGATGCTCCCATTTAACGATTTCCTTAATTATTTTTCGTCCCCTGGTATTTCTGGTTTTATCTCCGGGTTTTCCGCGAGGCGAGGACGCGACGACGCTTAAACGTCGACCTCACGGGTGGGTTTCACGTAAATATCGCAAATAATTACGATTTATCGGACTGTTTTTCCTGGATATTGATACCGGAATTTCCTCCCTCGGCTCAGTTTGAGCGAGGCGGCCCCGGCGGTTTTGCGGTTTATTCTGATTGATGATTAATTAAGTTCCAGCCTTCGAGCCGTTTACAACATGGCGGTGTTGAAGTGTAATAAATCAAAAGTGGGAGAAAGCAGGGAGAGATAACAACATGAATCGACGCCAGGAGGCAAAGTTCAAGCCGGAGAGCGAAGCGGAGGCGTGCCGGAGGTCGGTATCTCATTCCTGACGACGAGGAAAGTCCGTCCGGAGCGTCAAGGGGCGCCGATCTCGGACTAGATCGGGTTCGGCAACCTTTACCATTTTTCTTTTAAAAACTAAAACGGGTCGGTGGCGACCCGAACACAAGAGGAAGGTTAAAAATCAAAAAAAGCGGAACCTTGACTTACGAGCGCGACAGCTTGCGAGTTTTCCGAGATACGAGCCGTCGTCAAAGAGCCGTTTGGACCCGTATAGGAAACACCGGGAGCCGCGCGACCATTCATTTTAAATTTTAAAATTTTAAATGAATTAATACGGCATCTAATGTTATTTTTTTTTAAAGCTATGTATAATGTGCATTTTTTTTAAAGTAACGAACAACTGCGGAGAAAACGAATTGACATCTCTGCTTGTGACGAAACGTTTAGAGATCCCAAAAAAAAAACACGTTGGGTTGAAGGTTACTTTTAAGCAAAATACTCATTTGAGTGCTTCTTGTATTTATGATAAAAAAAAAAGAAAAAGCTGAAATTAAATGATCCTCCGGCAGGAAACCTGTCATCCTTTCACTGCCGCGTGAAGAAAGATATTATATTTTAACCCGTTTTATTAAGATGTTAAAAGATGGCAAAAATCTTCAAATTTAAAAATGACATTTTAAAAACAGACAAACTGAAATAAAATACAATTTAATGAGATACTATCTGAGTCTGTCTTGTATTCATGAAAAAATGTCAAAATTAAATCATCCACTGGCAGCAGACCTGTCATCCTTTCAATGGCGCGCGTTTTTTATTTAGACGTTACAAGATCGTCGTAATCTAAACATTTTTAATCGCGTTTAACAAATGAACGAACTTAAATAAAATACATTTTGATTAAATACTCTCGACTCGACGATCGGCACACGGGCACGCAACATGAAATATAAAACAAAAGTCTCTTCCATTTATCGGAAAATAACAACAAAACTACACGTCTTGAGTTAAAACGTAGTGTAAGTTTCTAAAAATACCGCTATCCTCCGCCACTGGAGAAATTCAATCAACTCCGACGTGACTTCCTGCGAGGCGGCGAGGATTCTGAGCTCGCCGGTCACGAGGTCGGAGGAAGACGTGACTCCGCGCAACGTTTTCCAACTTCTCTATTAACTTTTCAGGGCTTTTTGTGTCGTTCCGCCGCTTCGTCTAGAGCGCAATACAATAATTGAGACGCCTTCTAGTGACTCAGCCGGGTTCCAAAGCACGGAAATAAAAGGAAAAAAAATATATATTTAAATGTTTTTTTTTTTTTTTACAGATTTTTTTTTTCCATGCATTGTTTCATCCCCGTATCTCGGCGAGGTTCACGTGGTAACGGCACGAAGATCGTGCAAAGATGATTAAAAATACGTCGTTAGTTTAGACGCAGGTATGTTGTCAGCGAGACGGTGAAGATCCGGGTGGAAGAAGGTCTGGAGAAAGAACCGAGAAGATGCGGAGTGGAAGGTGAGATGGAGGATGATGTTCGATTTTCATGTGAAAATATCATTACCTTTCTTTTTCGAGGTTTTCAATAAGAGAACTCGAGCTGGTTATTATCGATATGGGACGTTTCCGTGCTCACCTCTGCAGGGAAAGTCTGGAAAGTCATTTAAATCCCTTTTTAGTTTTTTTTAAATCCCTTTTATAGTGTATTTGTATTTCTTATTCTCCCCCTTTTTTTTTTTTTTTTTTTTTTACTGTTTATACAATTTTCTACTATTATTTATTATTAACTCCGTCACAACAGTTTCCTTCAGGATTGATAAAGTTGTTCTTATTCTTATTTTGTTTTCAGCTCCATGTCTTATTAATTTTTGGTTTCTTTAGCCTGCTCCCTTTTCACCGACTTAAGAAGAAGGGGGTCAAAACTTTTGAAATAAGAGCTCGGAGGCTCTGGGACGCCCTGCCTCGGGAAAAAAATGCACTCGACAAGCTTATAAGCATAAAAAAAAAAGAGATTCTGTCATTTTGCCTTTTTCATGAGTTGTCCTTGTTTGCAGGTGTACAGTACAGACACTACATCCTTCCTGTTTATTCATTTACTTTTTCATGTTATGTTCTAATTTTTTTTTTTTTTTTCGGGGGTTGGAGGGGGGGCATCATGTTTTTTTGGAATTTTATTAATTTAATTTTTAATTTTTATTCATCATGTAGACCTCTCCACCCGCAGGCTATCATTGGCTGAGGGGTTCACATATCCAGACATGCAATATTCACCCTCTCATTCACACATCCTGCAAGTTTCCACCGTCTCATTCATACGTTGTAAAAGATGTACAATCATTTACTGATGATTGACGTATTCCGTATTTTCGGACTATAAGCCGCTGCTTTTTTCCACACGCTTTGAATAGTGTATTTAAAACAACAATGCAGCTAATTTTTGTGGCCCCCGTGAATGATCAATGACCGCTAGCGTAGCCGTGTGATAAGTTGAATGAATGAACGAACGAAAACATCCGCCTATTTTTGTTATTTTATCATTAGTATTATTACTTTATGTTGTTGTTTTGTTTTGTTCGTCTATTTTCACCCTTACTGTCTTCTTTTTTTTCCTCCATTCGGCTCAGTCTCGATGACGATGTTCTCTCTGCTCTCTATTTATTTGTGGATGTCTTTTGCTTTTTCCGATGGTCTTCTAATTATCCATTTATATCTATATTCATATTTATTGACACATAACTGTTACTCTGCTGTGACAAAAGAATTTCCCCTATGGGGATCCATGAAGCTCATTTTATTTTAGGATTTTTAACGTAGATACCGTCATTTCCGGACTATAATCCACTAATTTTTACACACGCTTTGAAAACTGCAGCTCAAAAAAAACCATGCAGCTAATTTATGGATTTTTGGGCGTCTGACAAGCTTCTTGCCGCATCACATCGGACCAATGAAATTACCGTGAAATTCCGCGGACGTTCAATTCCGATGTTTCTGTGTAAATATCTCATGTTACAATGAACACCTGCGGCTTATAACAAGCGCAGCCTATACATGCACACATATATTTATTATTACTTATTTTTAGCCGGCGCGGCTTATATTTAGGTGCGCTTGATAGTCCGGCGTCTCTCACATGGAAAAAATGACGCTAATTGTTTTAATTTGCTGAAGAATGTACTGCAGTCAACGGATAGAAAGTATCAGCTGCATCATTTTGTATCAGCTTAATTGTATGGTTTATCCAAATAAAAAGAGATGTGATCGAAATCGGGAATTTTCATGGACCAACAATTGATCCCTGAGGTGTCCCTGAATGTTAAAGTCTCATGAATCTGACCAGGAGCCAAAGTAATCCTGGCTAAACCAGGAAGTTTTCACCGCCGCAGCCGAGCAACGGCGCCTGTGATTGGAGGACACCATTATTAGCCGGTGCAAATGCTCCAACCGGAGGCGACGAACATGAATACACAGAAATTACAGTAATCTATGATGTCGGATGGCAGGTAGGAGAGGATCCAGCACCCCGGCAACCCTGAGCGCAGAATAACGGCCATCGATCCTGAATGAATGAATAATGTAGCCGGTTTCATCCTCACAAATGGATTTTAGATGACTTTAAAAAAAAATTGACTCAAAGATAGATAATCATTAATATTGTCGCGCATCGTTAGCCGTGTTACAGACAATGCTCAGAAAAAAATAAAAAATAAAAAAATAAATTCCAGGACATATTTGTGGATGTTACCGGTATTCATTTAATTAAAAGTGAAAAAAAAAAAAAAAAAAAAAATCGGTGTAAATATCTCATGTGGACACGTGCAGCCTGTATATGCACACATATTTAGTTATTTTCAGCCACTGCGGTTTATATTCAGCTCAACTCAATAATTTGGAAAACACGGCAGCTGGAGACGTGCAACCGTTCGCTCGGTCATTCACAAATCTGCTCAACTGAAGTTCTCCAATGAACCTCCGGCATGTTTTTGGGTTGCGGGAGGAAACCGGAGCAGGAAGACCCGCGGGAATCCAACCAGAGACCTTGTTTTTGTCGCAAGGCTGAAAAGCGCTAACCGCCGCGCCGCCCGCTTTTTTGTTTTCTTAAAGAAAAAAAAAAAAAAAAAGGGATGCGAAGGTTTCCAAGGGTTACATTTCTCCGCTTTCGTCGGCAGCCGAGCAGCAACCAACGCACAACAAAAGCAAACCTTTGGAACGTCGACGCCGGAAGGAAGGACTGCGCGTCCGGCCGACGTGTCCCGAAAGTTGATTACAGGTTTCGCTGTTTCGCTTCTGTTCCCCGAGATAATAAACGTCTTACCGACCACATACATCAACGCGCCGCAAACTGCCGATGGAGTTAAAGAAGAGAATCACGACGTGTCGCCATCCCGGATTATTACGTTCCTCTGGATGACGATGATGCAGTGTTTCCGAATCGCTTCACAATCAGAATTTTATTTATTTATACCTGGAACCCGAAGCGCAATGCGACCTAGTTTAGACAATATCTTTTGAAAAGAGCAATACCTTCTTACGGATAAAGCCGGATATTTATTTTGTTTTAATGAGAGCGAATGTGAGATACGGCGTGTTTTCTTTTTTTTTTTTTTTCATGCCCCCGCAAGAGATACTTTTAATTCTGTTACATACCATTAATATGGATAAATTGAAAAAAAAATAAATAAAGCATAATCTGTCCTCTTCTTGCAAAGTCGGACAAATTATGTTGATGATAAGGCTTCCTGCATATATACTCAATTTCATTCTTTATCATGTACTCATTTTCTATTGTGATTTATCAACTATTTTACATTTTTATTCATTATAATTATTTTTATGTCATATTTTTCCCCTACTTGTGCTAACATTCTCCCCGTTTGATCGGCCCTTTGATCGGTTTCTGTTAGATGTTTTTATAAACAAAATCTATCAAAAACCGTTAATCTGCTAATCTATCGAACGCCGTTTTATCCTCGCATCGAGCCTGACTTCCACGAAAGTCCGGCGTCGGACGATTCATCCGCATCACTGCCGGTGTGTGTCTGCACGTGTGTGTTTGCATAACAATAAGCATTGAGGCTACGTGTCAGGGCTGTAGGTGTGTGTGTGTGTGTGTGTGTGTCCCTTAAGCCTTGATTATAGAATTCTACAGAAAACACATTCGGTTCTGGTGTCTCTCGCTCGCCTGCAGCTCAGCACCGGGAATCCACGTTTTTAAATATACATGCGGCGTCCGTGTTTTTTTACGTGTTTTATGTGGCGTCTCAGACGTGAAACAGGCCTCGTACGTCCCGATCTGCGTCTCCGCCGCGCTCCTCTTTTTTTTTTTCCCAGCCCGGTAATTGCCATTAACGCTAATGCGGGCGGCTGGTTAGATGCGTTATGAATAAAAGGAAATTGTTTTATATCACAATTGCACAACTCGTGGAGAAACACAATGAGACACCCGTGGCTGCAGCTATTAGATTTGATGGATGTATTTTGTTACAGGAATAACACGCTCGCGCTAATCATTCCTTTGATTCGGTCATGTTCTCCGTGTGTGTGTGTGTGTGTCGCTCGGAACGCCACGGCACACACACACACACACACACATTCACAAACAAAGAGTTAACTAACCCCATGAAGCTGCAGATGCTTTGCTCGAGATGCACATTGAAGATAAAATGCACGCCGTGCATCACATGACAAGCTTGTTTTTTGATATATGGCGCCGCTCTCAAGGCACAGAATCCATCTGAAGTGAATCCGGAGCGCTGCTCACTTAAATTTCCCTTTTATTCCTCACCGCGCCGTCTCTACTCTCTTCCTCCCACATTTGATGCGTTCACAGACCGGCTTTCAACACATCATCGCTCTTTTTTTTTCTCCTTTTCCGCTTCTTCCGTCACCTGCAATCCCCCATACATATGAGATATCACACAACCTCCGCTATTTGTCCACGTTGTCCCTTCAGTCGCTGCCCACTGCAGATTTATCTCCGTCCCGGTAAAGAGACGCCAGACGTATTGTTTCATAATTTCAAATTACTCGATGACTGTGGCGTTTTCAAGGAACACGTGTCGAACTCAAGGCCGGCGGGCAAAACGTGGCCCGTCACGTCATCATCGAACATCTTAAAAGGTCTTAAAATAAATGAATCAAACGTGCGCGTTGACCATAATCTACTTTTCCCACAATTCTTGTTACCCGCCATTAGATCGCAGTGATTCCACATCGATGCCGTATTTAACGAATGGAAGTGAGAAATATTAATTTTTTCCTAAATGTCCAGGAAGAGAAAAATTGATGCAGATGGGAGGCTGTTTTAGGAAAGATGGGAACGCGAATACATGTTTGTGCTTCAAGGAAAAAAAACGACATTTCTTTTGTGTTACAAACACGGAGCTAAATGCGCCAAAGAAAAATAACAAATTGTCCAAGAATTGAAAGCCGAAAGAGCCCATTTGAATGAATGATTCAAAGATATTTAGTTGTTTAACATTAAGGAGTAGTTTTCACATTTATTTTACATTATATTTAGTTAAACTGATACTGTTACCATCACATGTGGCCCTTTGAGGGTAAGCATTACACTGATTTAGAATATATTTCTCATGAAAGGGAACTGGAGCAATAAAATAAAATAAAATAAAATAAAATAAAATAAACAAATAAACATGAGAAATATGAACATAAAAAACAACACAAGTAACAATATATATATAAAAAAATATATATACATACATTATATATCTATAATATATATATATTTATTATTATCATTATTATCTATAATATATACATGTATAATATACACAAATGATATTTATTTATTTATTTATTTATTTATTATAGATATATAATGTATGTATATATAAATAAAAAAAAATCCTTAAGTATCTCTACCTAAGTAGCCATTCCTTTATTGTTATTATTATTATTATTATTATGATTATTATTATTATTAGTACATCATTCATATCCTTCATTTATGCAAATGTTGAAATGGTATGATCTCGGAGAAGGGTCTCCTGTTACCGGCCTGTGGTGGTTTGACGGGGCAGAAGATTTGTAAGGGAGGCATAAACTCAGGCGTGAAGGCGTAGCCGCCTTATTCTGGACGCACTAAACTTGTCGTCCGTGACTGATTTTCTGATTTTCATTTTTGCCCCCCCCCCCCGGTACAAATCCAATTTAAATCTTGCGCAATCCGACACATTTCATCTTTTTAGCGTGCACCATTAGGACAGCGGACGTCACCTGCAATTCAAAAACAAGTAAAAAGGCCGATTCCCCATCAGTACTATTCGGTTGCCGTAGACCTGCTTTCGCCGCATCTTGAAAACTTCATCAGGTCTTTTCATTGGTCCGATTCAAGAAAATGTTAAAGAAAGAAAACTGCTAGCATCTTGCTGTCGGCTTTGTGGTCGCAGAGCACGTTAGCATGGTTGCCGCTGCTACTTTCACACGGATGCTTTTCCATGCGTTGCCAAACCCGAGCCGATCGTTGAGCAGATACATGAAGATGTTTGAAATCATATCACATTTTTTTGGTTATTCTCCGTCTTCAAACGATGCAAAGGAGGTTCAAACCAATGTGTTTTACACCAAAGTAACTTCTCTTGATGAGATCGCATTTCCGTACGGTTCCTGCGCGCTAACACTTGTCAGCCATGCTACTCCCGTCGGTGAATTTCCTTTTCGCGCCTTGTAATGAGAATCATATTTGTGCAAACATGTCGAACGCTTGGTTGTTCGAGACGCAGACCCTGATTTTACACGAAAAAAAAAGATATTATTTCCGCAATTTTCAAGAAAAAGATCTTTCTACATTTCTAATGTGCACGTCTGCCCTCCGGAGGCCCTCACTCCGGCTAATGAAGGCCATCTGACCGGTAAAAGTGTTGGACATTCAATCATGAAAACCATGAAAATGGTATTTCCCAGCTCTGATCTTTTAAATTACAAACCTGAGAAGTAAATTTGAAATTTTCCTCTCTTCCCAGATGTGACACGGCTCCGCGAAGGCTAATTCACTTGAAACATCGTGCAGAGTTGATTCGAAAACCATAACACAATTACCTATTTGACGCTTTTTGCGTGGTTTCCGCTCATTTCAATTCGTTTCGAATTAGAAACATCCGTTCTCGCTATGATAAACAAACTCCTCTCTGACCGTAACCTGAGCAGGTCTGCGCTCAATTAGACAATCCAAGTGTTTCCTTTACGGGCCACATTGAATCTTCAAACCTTTGTACTTAAGACCTTAAAACACTGATAGCCTTAACCTGACAATTTATATTTATTGTATTTCCTGTTCTCCTTCCTTCCTACTATTATCTATTATTGTTATGTCTTTGCTTGAAACTCTGGCACAACAATTTCCTTTCAGGATGAATAAAGTTGTTCTCATCTCATCATTGCGAGAAGCGACGTCAACTTGCGAGTGGTAAAGTTTCCTAGTAGTATAGCTGTCGATGAAAGAAAAGAAAATTAAAAATGGCTTTTTAAAGAAGGGGAACCTACAACGACTTCCCTTTCATAGTGGCTTCAGAGATCAGCCCACCCTCTTCAAATATAACGGAAGAGCAAATACGAAAGAATCTGAGATGAACCGACAGCCGCCCCCGAAACGAGGCTAACGGTTAGCGGCGGCACGTCTTCGCCGGCGTCTTGGAGGGATGTGTAAAACAGGCCCCGGAATGGGATTAGCCTCGGCGGAAGGATTTTCTCGCTTCTTTATTTCAAATTCGGTGATGAGAAGGCAGCAAGGGGATCTCTGCAGCGCCGGGGGGATCAGCGCCGGCGAGCTGTCGCTGTTTCAAACGCGCGCTTGTTTACAATTCCGTCCTTTTGAAGCGTGTAACTTTTTGCCATATTTCACTGTCTGAATCCTGCCCTAATGTTTGAATGATTATCATAATGTTCTACTAGTATATTAATAAAGCACTCAAGGCTGTGGCGGGTCATTTGCAGCTCATCCACGCATCCTATTACAACCATTCGCCCTCTTGTTCACACACCTGGACGGTTTTAAGTCTAGAGCGAACCTGCTGCGTCTTTTGGAATTGTGGCAAGGAGCCGGAGAACCCGGAGGAACCCCACTCAGAAAACAGCCGCCATAAAAAAAGATCCACAGTGTTTTCCGGCTAATTCGTAACAATGATGGCTTTGAATGTTTTGTTTGCAGATGACATTGTGATCTGGACGCAGGAAACAGGTTGAGAAGTGGAGGTATGCTCTGGAAAGGAGAGGAATGAAGGTTTGTTAGAATGAGAGGAACCCGGGTGGAACGTTGAGGCTACAGGGAGTGGAGATCAAGAAGTTGGAGGATTTCAAGTACTTCGGGTCAACAGTCCAGAGCAACGGAGAGTGTGGAAGAAACAGGTTCAAGCGGGATGGATTGGGTGGAGAAAAGTGTCAGGGGTACGAAGAGATAGAAGATGATCAGCCAGAATGACAGGAAAGGTGGACAAGAGACAAGGGTGTACAAGTGTGGTGAGAAGAAAGATGCTGTGTGCTCTACAAACAGTGACAATGATGAAAAGACGGGAGGCCGAGCTGAAGGTTTATTGATGTTCTCTTTGGGAGTGACGAGGACGGATAGGATCAGGAATGAGTCCATCAGAGGGACAGCACATGTTCTTGAGAGAAGGTCAGAGAAGCCAGACTGACAGATGCTGGAATCGGAGGTCTAGAGAAAGACCAAAGAGAAGATTTATGGGTGTAGTGAGAGAGGATATGAAGTTAGTTGGTATGAGACAGGAGGCCCAAAGGAAAAGAAGAATAAGTCACAGGGGTGCAGGACACGTATGACCAAGACAAAGTGATGACTTAGATGGTTTGGACATGAACACTCCTCTGTTCAAAGTGAATATCTGGGTAGAAGGTTGCTGAAGGTGGAGCTGCGAGGCAGGAGGTCTAGGGGAAGACCAAAGAAAAGATTTATATATGTAATGCAAGAAGATATGAAATTAGTTAGTGTGAGAGAGGAGGATGCAGAGAATAGGGTTAAACGGAGAAGGTTGATTCGGTGTGGCGACCCCTGGTGGGAAAAGCCCAAAGGAGAGGAAAAGGGCTTTCACTGTTTAATACAAGTTGTCAATTAATATCATCCAGAATGGCTTGATATCAGTATTCGGTCAGGTGAAAGGTTTGGATGTGAATCCATAACTCGAGAACAAGTGATCGGAAAGTTCCATCTCTCAAGTTTGTACAAGGAAGTTTGTGCCCTAAACTGCTTTTACACTTTCCAGATACGAGCTGGATATTTCTAAGAACTGAGTTCTGATGAAGTATCAAGCCGAGGTTATGAAAAGATGCTCGGGCGGTTTGTTTCTGCGGGAACTGCAGACGATGCTCATAGAGATTTTAGATTCATGCATATTCATTTTGGACCTTTGGGAAGAGAAATGCGATAAAGGAATACAATTCTAAAGGTCTTCCAGGACCAAGTTATTGTCTGCCTCGACGTACGAATGAGTTTTACCGAAACTCCAATGTAACAGCATCTCAACTCCCTCACATAAGAGCACATGTGGCATCATGTTTTCTGCAGAATTGTGCCGGGGGGCGTCTGTGAAAGTTAAGCACCGACACCAGCCGTCCGCACAGGCTTGTCACAAACTACACCAGCTTCGGTTTAGATTATTTCCATAAAACCCACGGCTCTTTTTGACTGACACCTCTGGAGGCCCCCGGACTAATCACCGCTGTTCGGGTCCAGCTGCGTTTCGCTGTTCGGCACTAAACAGCCTCCGCAACGCGACTGAGAACCTGGGATTCTTTTTTTTTTCTGTTGTTGTTGTTGTTGTTGCCGAGCTACACTGGAAACCAGAGAGGTGAGAAATTCCTCTTGAAATCATGTCTGCTGGTCTTCGCTGTGGCGTTTCATACACGAGCAACCATTTCTTAAAACAAAACAACAACAAAAAAAAGACGGAATTTACGAAAAAGAAAAAGTTATGACGACTAGATTAAAAGTTCACCGGACGTCAAGTGAAGAGTTGAATATGCACATTGTTTGCCTGGAGGAAGCAGGAAGTGACGGAGCAGAGGTCAGTCCTGTTTACGGCAACCAGAACAGAGATTCGTAAATCTTATCTCTCCAAAAAGATGTTTATTTCTGATCTGTACCCTGTAAATGCGTCCTCTTCAGCGCGAGGCTTTTGTATTTCGGTCCAGCCGCGCCATAAACACATCGATACCAACAAGCTCTGCCGAGAGGAGGTTTGGAAAATATTGAAGGTCTCAACCCCAACCCTGATTTGAAAGGGTTTATAGATATGCTTTAAAAGTTCAATTTAAAGTTCATCCGAATGGCTTCTGACAAAACTCGTCCGAGGAGCGACAAGGATGAAGACTCGACGCCAGGGCCGAGTTGATGATGTGCGACGTTCCGATACCAAATAGTCCGTCAGACCCGATGTGATGGTTCGGAAAATGCAGTCGTACCAACAGAAACCCTCATTTATGAGCAAGACCGAGAAGAAATATGGAGAACTCCAAAAGACACCTGTTGCATACAAGTACAGTCCCAAGTTTGAGTACAAAAATAAATAAAGTAAGAAATGAAATGCTTGAGCTTTGCAATCACCTGCTGCACAAAATAGCAACAATACAAGCGGGATCTGTTTCTGGCAGTCACAGTGTCCCTGCAGGGCTACAACTCCCAGACACCAAGGGACAACCAGTGCCGTCCCAATGGACCCAAGCCAGTTTGGGCGACTGCTGACGTAGCGGCTAACGCTTCAACTCACAGCGAGAAGGTCGCCGGTTGGGTTCCGACAGGGGATCCGTATTCTTGTCGGTTCTCCAGTTTCTTCCCCAGAGTCCAAAAACATCCGGGAGGCTCATCGGAGACCCCAAAATGCCCAGATATTTGCATGGATTGCACTTATAGGCTCATACAGTGGAACTTAGGCTTATGAATTGAACTTTTTGACTTGAATTGTTTGCGAACCGGATCCACTTTCCCCATTCAATCAACGTATATCCCATTAATCTGTTCTTAAGGTCCAAAAAACACGGATACTTTTGAAACTTTTTTATGGGTTTATTTGTGGCAACAAAACAGACAGGAATTAAAGATAACCTTAATTATTACTGCGTTTCTGGTGTTCTTGCTATTACCAGCAAGCTGTCTTTTTTTTTTTTTTTTTTTATTCATCCGAACTAATTATTTTTTCCACTTCCTCTAAGACTTGAGAACTTTGCTTCATTAGCGTCGTCGCCCCTTCGCATCGGCCATCATTAGCTCATCTTTGTCTCTCAGGATCGTGCAGATGGTTGACTCAGCCGTGTCGTAGAGCTCGGCAAGATTTGTAACACCGACACTGCTCTCACGTTTCGCTATTATTTCCTTCTTAACGCCTATAGAACTAGCACTCCTAACTTTTTTGGAAGCGATAATGAGGGCTTGCTTAATTAAAATAAAAAAGTGTTATGACAGGAGAACACAACAATACAGAGGATTGTTTGCAGTTACACTCAAAATTTGATCCAACTCGCTGTTCGTTGGACAATTTGTTCATGATTCGGGGCGTTTGAAATCTGACGTTCTACTGTATGTGACATGTAAAGGAAAGAGTAGGTGGTTATAATGAACGAGTGAATGGTTTCATGTGTCTCAAGGGGCGAATTCTTCCGCCCAATGACAGCCGGCATTGGCCTCAGGCCCCAGAACAAACAGTATAGATAATGCATACCGTATGTTTTGCACTATAAGGCACCCTAAAATCCGCATATTTTCCCAAAAATCAGCCATGCGCCTTATATTATGGTGCTCCTAATGCAGGGGTCGGCAACTTTACATCTTTACACTGCGGCTCCAAGTGGCTTGGGAAAATAAATTATAAATATTTAATTAAAGTGTATTTCATTTGTGTTAATTCCTTTTTTTTTTACTTTTAGTTCTAAGTTGGAAGATCATTGTGATCTTGAAATATTAAATACAATTATATTTATTATTTTGCACCGCTCAAAATAACGTCACACTCACGGAAGCCAGTAAACCCGCCAGCCGGTAAGAAGTTCAAGAGCAGAAGTCCCATAAACCAGGTAAAATAAATATTTATGAAGATATTTTGCAAATATTTATTTTTTATTGTTTACTGACACAGTGATTTTTTTTTTCCGATTTATTTTTAAAATTCAGGTCAAGGCTCCGCTACACGCTTTGAAAGCCCAAAGCTCAAAATGAGTTCAGTACATAAATAAAATATAATTTTCTCTGTAATACTTTGTGAATTTCAGAAGCAACACACGACACGCTAGTTTATACAAAGTTTAAAGGCAATAAAAAGCGATATATACAGTGGTACCTTTATCTTAGACGTCAAAAAGTAATTGCGGCTCCCAGTGTTTTCTTTTCCGGAAACCGGGTCCAAATGGCTCTTTGGGTGTTAAAGGTCGCCGACCCCTGACCTAATGTATGAATACTTGTGATTACTGACCTCCAACCAATTTTATGTGTCACATAATGAAAACATCTGTCAAACTATTCTCGTACAGGTGTTTCGGACTCTCGTGGCCCTCGGAACAATATTTTGTGGCCCCCTGCCTGAAATCAAATCTTTTTTTCTCACATGCATCTTTTATACGGTGGGTTCTGAAAAAAAAAAACGGGCAAGGAAAAAAAATTAAAAAAAGACCTCTGAAATGTATTTTTTGCTTCAAACTTTGAAAACAAAATGATTTTGTGATGAAAAAAACATCTAGTGACATCGTTAAAATGATCTTTTCTTTTCTTTAAAAACCACAAAAAAAAGAAAAGAAAAAAAAACGAGCAGAATTAAAAAGATTGATATGATAACCAGAATAGCCTTGTAAACATTAAACCTCCTCTTATACATGCTACCGATCAATTTTCTAATAAATTCTCGTGGCAAATTTTCCAACGGTGACAAGATTTTCACTTTTAACTCTCTTTTAACTTTTTAGGGTGTTATTTCACCTTTTTTTTTTCTTTTAATATTCATTTTTAATAATAATTCATCATTTATTTTTTAGAGGAACAGTTCATGACATAGAAAATCTTTTATAATTTACCTGTTTACCTCCTTTACACTAAAACAAAGGAAGAATGTGGACTTGTTGTTACTTCTAGGTGATAATTTTGACATTCAATCAGGCCGCATGTGGCCTCGGGACCAAACTCAGTTTGACATCCCTGTCCGCCATCGCTGGCAACGATTAACCAATCAGAGAACGGTACGTAGTACGCTTACCTTTGCCGCTTTTTAAAATATCCGCTAAAGGAATTCAACATCAATGACGCAATGGTACGGAAGTGGAGGAAGCAAGTAAAGAAGACAAAACAGAGTTTCTGAGGGAACAAAGCGAGATGAATAAAGTTCGACTAACCTGTTTTGTTTTGCTTTATATATCGCATGTTTTATCACGTGCCCGATAACGCGTTCCTTGATATTGCACGCTATACTGCGGTGCACCTTATGACCCGGTAAAAGTGCTTCACAAACCAACACAAATATAAAAATGAGTGAAAATCACCTCCGGCTGAAACGAACACTTTACAAACACAATAACATGATTGGATCCTGCAACAAAGGAAACATCTAGAACAGGGGTGTCAAACTCATTTCTCATGGCGGGCCACATACGGCCTAGGTAGATGTCAAGTGGGCCAGACCATTAAAATAATAGCATATTCAGCAATAAATAACAAAATATCATGTCTTTCCTCTGTTTTGGTGTAAAGAAGTACAAGGACATAAGGAAAATTTTGGATTTTTATGAACAATCCTTTTACAAAACATTTCATGAGACACCTCATATTTCCTTAGACAGAAGTGCAATTTAGTTTTATCATTCACATGTATGATTGCAATCATGTGATCCAGCGATCCAACTGATCTTGCAAAGGCACAAAACTTGAACAAGTAATTGCTATTGAAAAATATAGTAATGCACTTTAAGATTAAATGAGACATATAAAGAAAGGGATTTTTAAACTATTTGCACATGTGCATATAAAACCTAAATTGAATCCCTGCCTGCACCCTCCAAACTAAAAAGAGTGCTATTAAATGTGTAAGGATTGGAGTATTCACCTGTCCTGTAAACGTGTAAACTTCATCCATGAAACATGTATACACATACAATACATACTGAAAACGCATGGAGTTGCATGAACAGTAGAATTCCTACATCCTCTTTAGTAGTGAAGCTGGTGACTAAAATTAAATTGCACATTTTCTCTAGCAATTAGCTAGCTGGCTTTTACCGCTGCCTCACTGATTTCTCCGCTATCGGTGAAAGTGGTCGCTGTTTCCTCAGACCCGCCAGCAGTTCGTTGATCTTATCCCTTCTCAGTTGTCCTTGCAAGCTGTCATATTTTTCGCTGCGATGAGTCTCGTAGCGGCGCCGAATATTATATTCCTTAAATACCGAAACTTGTTGCAAACACGCCAAGCGCAAAGGTTTCCCGTGCGTCTCCGTGAATAAAAGGGATGTAGTCAAATTTTCTTTGAAAATTCGACACTCTTTGACTACTTTTCTCTGTTTTGATAAAGACATTTTGGCTAATGAGGGCGCAGCGGGGAGGCGGAGAACAGGGTAGAAACAACGTCATAACAAGCAGCAGGTGGTGCATTGATAACGCCTGCTGATTGGTCCGTCTCAGTGATGCGGATTGTCGTCTACTCCGTCCAAAATAGTGCGCCTCCTAGCGGAAAATTCTTGAATTGCATTTAATTAAAAAAAATAAATCCTTGTCTTTTATTCATTTTTTCACTTTCAAATTATCCTGCGGGCTTGGTCGAACCCCCCTTGCGGACCGGTTCCGGCCCGCGGGCCGTATGTTTGACACCCCTGATCTAGAAGGTCATCTCGGCAGAAACCGACAGAGCGACCGACTTTTCCGGCTTCTGCGGAACATTCATCTCGGTCCGGCCGCAGGAAAGTGCGAGGACGACACGGCGGAACGACTGTCTGAAAGGTCGGACTGCGTCTGAACTCCCCCGTCTGGTTAATGAGGTGGAGAAAAATAAAGAAAAATCACAACCCGCAGTTGCAACTCACATCACTGGTAACGCTTTGCTAATTACGAACCCGTTAAACCCGCGTAAACTTGAGCGTTCGTCTCATTCTGTGGTTATTTGAGCTTCAAATTAGAGAGAAAACACGTCTCTGTGATTTGACCCGAAGTGGCGCCGGATGCTGGATTTCTATCTTTTCGGCCGAGCGTTCTCGGTCGCCGGGAGACGGTCCGGGGGTCGGATTATTCCGCTTGCTCTCGGTGGAAACGGGAAAAAGAAAAACTAGAAGTTCAGATAATGAACAGAGAACATAATTCACGGGCTGCGTCTCATTTCTTGGATTTTTGCCCCCCCCCGTCTTGCACGAGGCACATTTTGGCTCATTCATATCTATTAATTTTGCATTAATCTCATTTACATTTCTTTTTGAAATGGCGACGGCCGTTTTAAAGTATATTTGATCCCTCGGCAAATCCTCATTAGCCGCGTGCATTTTATTGCCCCTTGTCTTCAAAGTGTCCCGATGGAAAGCATCTCAACGCCGACGTCTTCTGAATGAGAACAAGGAACGCTTCAATCTTCCTCAGCTGTCAAGACGAAGGAAGGAGGAAACAGATTCCCCCCGGGATTTTCAACGCATCATCCCGGTCAATATATCGATGTATGTTGGAGGCGGATCCGAGGGTTTAATCCCCTCAGAGACGCGCAAACAGGCAGAGAGGGTGATGTTTATATTCATTTGTCCTCTACTCGCTGAGACGTGCACGTCTTTTCAGCCGCTAATGAATAATAAGAGCACCGTCGGCCAAACTGACCCCTTTTTTTTTTTTTTTTTTGGTTGCCAAGAAACGTATCGCGTTGGTTTGCGGCTGCGCAGATTTGTCCGCTCCGTATCAGCTTTATTTGTTTACTTTCCGCGAAACTACTGAAAACTCTGAAATGTCTTTGGAGCGGTTTAATTTGGTGGATGGTCTTTCACGCTTTGCGGTACCGAAGTGCTTCACTGCGTCGACACACAAACTCACAGAACCGATGGCGGCAGAGGCGCTGATAGGCGTTAAACGCCGAGCGTTTCTGCCCGAGGACACTTCGGCATGCAGGGAGGTGCCAGGGTTCGATTCCCCGATCTTCAAATTGGAAGAATGTCCCAAAACTGCGGAACTTTGATTTTCCGAGATACGAGCCGCCGCTCGGTGGATTTTTCGCTTGTTTTCTGTGAAGGTTCTTCAACAGACTTAAACAGTTATATTTATCATATTGTTTATTCAGAATCACTGGATATTCGCATTTATTGTTCAAATACTGAGAAGGGGTGTGCGGTGAGGCTGCGGACTGTTGAGCCTCAACGTAGTTTGCGCAATGACGGCTGACTGCTAGCATTTGCCACACTGAAACCGTATTGCTATCTTTCAAAATGTTTAAACACTTTTAGCTATATGAGCTACATTTCCAATTTGTCAACAACTGCATGTGTGTTGCTAGTTTCTTGTGCTGAGTGATCATATAACGTCTCCCAAGAGCCACCAAGTGAGGCACGCAGTTCTCCTGCCTCACGGTCGGGGGCGCTTGGAATGCTAATTTTTCTTGCGACTCCTGGTGTCTCACCAGGCATGAACCATCACCGCACATCACTGAAACAACCGAATTCAGGCTGGCGCCTCAGTGCAGGAGGTTCATTGGAGACCCTAAACTGCCCCCGACGTCTTTATGAGAGGCCGAATGGTCGGACGTCTCCATTTGTGATCTACAGGAACCCGTCTAGAAGTAACTGAGCTTCTTGCAAAATGGCAGCCAAAACGCAAGAATGAATGAATGAATGATTTATTCAAAGTTTTTTTTCCAAAATGCTACAGCTGTCAATTACACCTGCTTCATTTAATAACATATCGAAAGGAATTCATTGATCCCCATAGGACAAATTCATTTGTCATATTCAATAAATATGAATATGAATAGAAGAGACAAGTGACAACAACAACAATTTAAATAGATAACGGAATGACAACAAAAATAAAAATAATATAAAATATAAAATGTATCATATAATTAAAAGATGTAAGATATATGTCTATAGATATATATATATATATATATATATAATATAAATATCCACTCAAAGACGAATGACAGCTTCACAATGCTACGTTTAAGGAAAATCACACTTAGTTAATCTTGTGTCGTTCCACTGCATTGAAGCCAAATTCACAAAAACCATAAAACCCGTCCTGCCGAAGGCGTTCCAGATGTGCCGACACACAATCAGCCGTGGTGGCCAGAAAGCGCAAAACCATCGAAAACCAAGCAATTATCAAAAAAATAGAGAGATACTTGCAGGAATCTTCACCGTCAGCCTATTTTGCAGTCCATAAAGCAGAAGTAGCTGCTGAATGTTCAAGTTTTGGACGCGCTGACGTGCCGCCCGTCCGGAGACGGCCGACCCGAGCGGCCCGCCGGGGTCGCGGCGAGGTCAAACCCGCCGGTTGAACCTGTCAAGCATGTGAACGCTTTCATTTCAGAGCCGCGGGAGGAGGAAGAGGAGGAAGAGCAGGACGGTTCAAAGATCTAATGAACACGCGACCTTCTTAGACACCTCTGTTTTTGTTTTTTCCGCGCAGGTCCTGTGCTGTAATCACACACACACACACACACAAACACACACTGTAAATACAGAAACCTTTTTCATAGCATTGAGCAGCGTTCTCTTGTCATTCATGGGAAAAGATGATTCATTAAAACAGTCTTTATCCGGGCTTTTCAACAAATCTCCAGTTTCACAATAAAGAGGAATGTTGTTTTTTTTTTTTGGGTTGTTTTTTTTCTTTCAATTTTCTCAGCCATCTTAAATCTAACGCCCACTCGTCTAACCTTGATCCCGGAGTAAGCTCTTAAAAATTGCGTTCGCCGACATTTTGCCAGAAATGATTCGAGGAAAGATAACCGTGAGATTAGAAAGAGAAAAGGCCGCCCTCCGTGAAACGTGTTCATTTGGACAATTGGTTCCTCTGGATTTAATCGCGGCGATAAAAAAAAAGAAAGAATTATAACGGTCCAAAAGATGTAACGCCAGGCCAGCGGTTTAATGTTATCTTCATTTGTTATCTATACGCTTATCCTGCACTCGGGGCGAAAGGGGCGCCGGAGCCGTCGGCCAATCACAGGGCAGCATACAGAGGTGCACAACCTCTGCCAAAACAGAAAAAAACATCTGAATTCCCCCGTGTTCCTGCGCAGACTCACAAACGCAGCTTTAGCTTTAGCAACGTCGACTCGTACGGGAAACAAACGCGAAACGCCGAATAATAAAACGGCGATATGGCGCCACAATTACCAGGGCGTCCATTGGAGGGAAAGCCAGGAAAGCCAACAAAATGATGAACCCCTTTTAAATGAGTGTGGATGAAATTAAATTATCCATCAGATTAAAATATATATATTGATTGAACCATCTGGATTGAACCATGTTTGTGATTTATGATTTATGAGTGTTTTTGCGGTTATAGAATACGAATGTGGCTGGGTCGGGATGATTGTACATTTCTATCACGTACAATTGAATAGTCAAGTTTTTAAAGCTTTATATTTTGCGTGGATTCATTTTGATTTGAAAATGAATATTCTCCGTCGCTCGTGGTTTACATTTATATTGTGAGTGGATTCATGTATTGGTGATCATTCATTATCTATACTTCTCAACCTTTCACAAACTTATAACGGCGTACTGGGATCAATACCAATTCTACAGGTTTCACGCCTTTATTTAGCTTTATTTTTACTTTTAGTTAATCCCACAAAAGTTGTTTTCCCAGCAAACGACACCTCCGTTCGCATAGAAACCCCTTTAGACGTCGTTTCTGCCCATCAAAAAGTACGCTCATTCATCTATTACAGATAATCATGCAATTACGTTTCAACTGTCAATAAAACTCTCAAAACATCTAATAAGGGCGATTGAGGGCGATTATGATTTTATAATCATAATGCGAATAATAATACAAATATAATCATAATGAAATCTACTGGGATAAAATCCATTCTAGAACCACATTGGTAGTGAAATGTGTTGTGTTGTCAGGTGTTGGTATCAGGTTGCTTTTTTTCTGTGAAAAACTTGAAAAGGGTAATTTGGTTATTATTAATTTCATAAATGGTGTTATTTATTTAATTAATAATTTTATTATTATTTATTTTCTGATATTTTTTTTTTTTTTTTTTCCTGTCAAGATCCCAGAAAGAGTTAATTTTTGGTTATGGTTATGGAAAACAAACACTTTTTGTTACAAACTGCAACTTGTCAGAGAAGGGAAAATGATTTGGGGCTCGCAGTAAAAAGTTTGGGGAGCCCTGCTCAAAATCATTTTTTTCTCTTTTTCCAATTTTTTCACATAACTGTCACATCTTTTGTTTTTATTTTCATTGTTTCTTTTAAATCTGTATTTTGTGTTTGGTATCTTTGAGTCTCGCGTAAAGCACCTTAAATAAAATGTATTATTATTAGAATCTTTTGGATTGAACAAAATTGTTGTTTCGGGGGAAATGACAAGGATCAGATGCGAGAATAACCGGATAAAATGATCTTCTGGAACCGAATGCGTGTCTGATATGAACCGGCCAGGAGAACATCTCCAGAAACGCTGGACTCCTTCTAAAAACCAGTCGGCATCCTCGGTCGTGCACCTCCTAAAAAAATCATCCTCAGAGACGTTTTTCTCTCCATCCCCGGTTTCATCACGGTCTGTCATTCCCGCCACGGCCGTCTTTTGGCCGATGAACACCTGCACTCGAAGAAAAACACGCCCCGCCGTTTCAGACAATTGTCACAAAAACATGCCGGATTATCTCCGTGCATTATAACTGCACTTAGATTACTCCCCCTAATCCACAGGCCTTTCTTTAATCATTATTTGTTGGTCGCTTTTTGTCCCTCTTGCTTCTGGTGACGTGTAATCTCCACTGACTGAACGCAAATAACCGGCTTCCCCCCCAAAACACTCCTTTAACTTTGATTACTCTCAGTCCATTTCCATCCGGTCCATTTGTCTCGTCTTCACTCTCGGCCGGAGCCTTTTTTCGGAGGAGCTCATTCCCGAGACGAGCCACGGCGGAGCCACCTCTTCATTTACGCCGTCCGAGTGCTAATACGAAACAATTACCGGTTAATATCTGCACATAATTCCGTCGCCGTGACAAACAAGTCACGCGCGGTCAGGCTACGGCGACTCACAGACAGGCGGCTAAGGGGCTACGGTGGAGATCGGTGCTACGCAAGGGTTTTCCACGAGCACCTTCAGCTCCACCAATGTGGAGAAGGAGGTTGAAACTGCCACGTTGTCAGGAATAACAACCCCGAATCATCAGACAGGCGGCTTTTACCGTAATTTCCGGACGATAAGCCGCAGCTTTTTTCACGTAAACAACAATGCGGCTAATATATGGACTTTTTTTTTGGGGGGGGCGCTAACGAGCTTCACGACGCTAAAAAATGTCTCCTCATCACATCGGACCGATGAAACATACAGGAGTACAAGAACCTGGGCGTCCATGAAGGCAGTAAACTAGAGCAGTGTTTCCGAACCTTTTTTGAGCCACGGCACATATTTTACATTAGAAAAACCACCAAATAAATATGTCAAAAACATTTTTTAACAAATTAGAATGAAACCGTAGTCTCAATTTACTTAGTGTGAAATCTAATATATCTAATATCTGTAGATTCGTCAAGTTGCAATGCAAATTTCCCACTGATGTGCAACTTTTCCAGAACCCTTTTTTCAATGTCTGAAGACATGTCATCAATATGTCTGGAAATGGTATTATTTGAGAGAACTGGCTATTTCTTTATCAACGCCAGAGCCGAGCATTTCTTCTCCAATGATTTTGCCGGCAGGTAGTATTAATGTTTTGCTGTTTGGATTTAGAGATGAGTTCAGCAACTTTATAGCAGCTTTCACTGCTTTCTCACTCGTCTTGGTAGTTTTCAACAATGATGCCTGTTTGTTTACGCAGATACAAGTACCGTAATTTCCGGACGATAAGCCACGACTTTTTTCACGTAAACAACAATGCGGCTAATATATGGACTTTTTTGGGGGGGGGGGGGGGGGCGCTAACCAGCTTCACGCCGCTAAAACGTTTATCCTCGTCGCATCGGACCGATGAAATGACCGGGAAATTCTGAGTCCGTTAAACTCCGACACCGAAGAAGACGACTTGACGGTTTTACTGCGCAGGAGGAAGCCCAAGACAATTTATATTTCATTGTATTTCTTATTCTTCCTCCTTTCTACTTTTATCTATTACTATTATGTTTTTACTTGAAAATCTGGCACAACAATTTCCTTCGGGATAAATAAAGTTATTCTCATCTCATCTCATCTCATAGCGATCGGCTAGCCGGTGCGGCTTATATTGAGGTGCGCTCAATAGTCCGGAAATTTTGGTATTCTCTTCCTTCACCCCGTTAGCCGTTAGCTAACGCCATTATAATTTTGGCCAAAAAGCCCTGGAAACCCCTCTGCGGCGCAGCGGGCCAGAAAAGGGTTGACCTCTTTCTTGCTTCTTGCGTTTGTCCATTTTACCGCAACACAACAGCCGACCGGGGGACGCATGGGTTTTAAAAAAAAAAAAAACGACGCGCCGCAACAAGTATCCGGTTTAGCTTTGGGTCACGACTTCCAAGCAGCGACGTCACACGGAACAGTAAAAAGACCCGTGCAGGAACTACAGTCCGAATGAACGAAACATAAAGCTCGTTCCCGAAAACGATCTCGAATCACGAAATCGAATCAACAGTTGCGGTTTCATCGGAAAAGCGGCCGCATCTCCAGCTCCCCCTCAGCCGGAAAAGCTGAACCACAAATCTTTATCACCAGCAGGTTTATTAGCGACTGTTTTCTTTCGCCGCCAAACCGGCTGCTCGGCATCTGGGAATATATTTCCAATATGGATTTAACTCTGCAATGAAGTTGTTGCATGAATAGTTCTAAAGGCGTAGCTGTATTTTGAATTTCTGCACAGGCTGTGTCTTTAAGACGCCGGTGCAAACTGACAATCCATCTGACGGAGATTAACGTTTATGCGAGACATAAATCTGGAGATAATGTGTCGCCGCTCCCGTCAGGATCTCGAAGCGCGTCACGCGTCGTTAATTTCTAATCTCGCACAAGTGTGCTTGTGATTAGACGCTTGATAATCTGTGAAAAGCGCGTCCCGATTTGAAATATTTCCTGTGCGACAGCCGACCGTTTAAAGTTTTTCAGTTTAAACGTGCGACGAATCCCCCCGCAGTGAGTCAGCTGGGATAGGCTCCGCCCCCCACGACGCCATAAGATGAATGTTTTTCAAAGCGACACATGGAATTTGACTTACAAGCGCCTCGAATTACATGTTTTCCGGGATCCGAGCCGCCGCTCGGGTCATTTTTTCGGCTTGTTCCGAGTTGGGAGTGACGGTTTGATACCAACGTGGCCGACGCTGTCGTCGAAGTGGGTTTTTAACGTTAACGTTAATTTGGGGGACAGCTTGATTATTTTAAAAAGGATTTAAAAAAGAGGCGTTCTTTCCGTCGCTGAACGAAGTTTAGCCATAAAGTGTAGCCAAGTGTTAAATTTAACAACACGTAGCATTTAGCGTGTAGCTAGGAAGTTAAGCGATAAGGTACCAAATGAAAAACTGAACCACGTTGTCTGATCTTCAAATTAAATATACTTAATACACTCTGTTGCAAAATGAAGTTTAACTATAAAGTGGAGCAAAGTTACATTTAGTCAGTTAAGCGATGAATGACAAATGAAATGAAAAACTCCACTTATGGCCTCCGACGCGTGCGACCTTGTTCGATCTTCATGGTCAATACACTTGAAAAAAAAACCACATTTTTTCTTTACGTTCCTTTTTATGAAGTATTATTAGAATTGTACACATTAGCTGTCGTTTGTAAAGTCCAATTTTTCCGATTTAAAAGACCCAACCAAATCGTGCCCGAACGGATTCATCGGGTCTCAATCCAATCCATTTCAATTCAACGGGGACGTTTAAACTGATATACAAGGAAATAGAGCGACGACCTCGTCCACGGAACGAATACAACTCCAAAAGGAGTCAAAGAAGCCATCTTTGTCAAAATAGAAAAAAACATCTCTGAACAGAGGAGGTGCCCTCAGACGCAACCTTTCACAAATGTACAACGCCGTACTGGGATCAATACCAAGATGGATTTGCACATATAAACAACCAGGAAAGTCCAACCATTCAAGACCCGTCATCAGAACCTTCACTTGATTTTCTGATAATTTGTGTTGACATCATCGGGAATTGAAATATGGTGCAGCAACTTTTGCAGAAAAAAAAAAAAAACAAGTCAATAATGGCCTGCAGGGAGGGAGGGCGGGCACTGCCATCTACCACGCAAAGTCGTATTTGTCCTCTTGACAATGAAGGATAAACACCAGTCCAAGCTTTCTGAATTTAGGAGTCCGGCTAAATAACACTCACCTTGCAAAAATATAATATAAATAAATAAAAATAGCCTTTAAAAGAAGGTATTCCGTGTGTTCTCTGCATTCAAGTAATGCTGTATTTTGTTGTTTTTTTCATGCACAGGTGAGGTTCAACACGGGAATATCCAACGGCTGATTATTTAGCAGAGGTCCCGCCGCGCTTTAATTAACTCCGCGCAGAATCCCGATAAGTGCCTACCTGAAGTACGTGAAGCAGAAACTCGGCGAGTGGTGCTTCACGCATCAAAAATTATTCATGAGATTTTCTTTTTTTTTAAATCTTTTCTTCATATTTCCCAAAAAAAAAAAAAAAAAAAAAATACACACACAAAAAAAAAAAAAAGTGAATGTTAAAAAAAATAATAATAAAAAATAAAAAAAATCAATTTGGCATGTGATTACTTCGTAGGCTTCACTTAGCAGCTGTGGCTGCTTGGTTCGGGGCGACAACCTGCATCTACCGCCTGTTCTCGGGAGGCGGTGGAGTTTCTGGGGGGAGGTTTTGCGGGACGACTCGACACCTCTGTGTTCCAACACGGCTGCCAGTTCGAATCAAAGAGTAACAACGTTCAAAGGGAAGGGCGCCGCAGTCAAACTAACGCCTGACGCAACAATGGAAGTCGGATTTACGGAAGGCAAACATTTATTATTCATGCGGCGTTCATAAGGAAGGTAAGTGAAGGGGAAATGAACATAAATCATTTTATGTCTCGCTTTTTTATTTCTCTCACTGATGCCCCTCTCCTCGTCTCTGTCTCACACACACACACACACACACACACACTGATCCACCCTCTTAGGAGATGCTGTTGCTCCTCTCCAGCTGCCCGGAATAACCAATATGCTGCTGTTATTATCGCCGTCTCTTCCTTGCAGGGCATTGCCGCAGCGTAGCGGTCAGCTTGTTGCAATCGCGCCCGAGATTTATTTTTCCTTATATAAAGTTATTTTCAAGGGCGGTCGGGGGGGGGGGGGGCTTGCATCGGACGGGTTTTGCAAATCAATACCATTTATTTGATTACCCTGTCACTTCATGTCTTTTCGTTGGATGTTGTAATAATCTTATCAGACCGCGCCTGTCGACACGCAGGTTCATTACGTTTCGTATTTACCGGGAGTCAATCTGCGCCGCTTTAAGAAGGTCAAGTTGAAAGCGAGATGTCGGGTTTAATGAAATTGTTTACCCGCTCTAATGTGACAGTGCAAGTGTGGCTAAATGACAGGCTGCCACAACCCGAGGGGCCACCAAAGCTGCAATTTTAGGAATCCACGTGACGTCCTCCTCGCTCCCCGGAGGCTCCACAACAAACGCGAGAGGAGAACCACTAATGGGTCAGAGCGGGACAGCCTGCTATTAAGCCAAATTAAAATATAATATCAAAAAAGGCCCTTGATGTTTTATGAAACTGTCAGGACGGCGTATCATTTTTTGATGATTTATTACATCACATATAACCCAGGAATGTTATTTTCATATATTTCCCCTCCTCACGATTCCACTCTGGCTGTTTATTTTAGCTTGAAAAGACAAGTATAGGTAGTTTCGAGCTGCCGCGGGTTTTAAAATTTGTTCGGGGAGCTCGGTGAGCGCGACCTTGAAGCGTTCCCGTGTGGATTCTTTCCCCCGTCCCTCTGTAAATATGACCAAAAAGATATATTCATGCCTTCATTAACCCTCCCGCTTCTCCAGCGCTCAGCGCCGCAGGGCCGCCGGAGCTTTTCCCGGCCGTCATCGGGCGAAAAGGCGAGGTTCGCCCCGGACCGGCGGCCCGGTCCGTCACAGGTCCGGGTGATTTGGGGTCTCGGCTGAACCTCCTGCAAGTTTTGCAAGCGTAAAAGGAAAAGCGGGCGCAAAACTCGAACCGGGGACCTTGGAAGGAACGCCGTCCTGGAAAAAAAGATTTATTTTGGCGAATAATGAAGGTGAATAACGTGGATGATGCCTACGCGCTTCCCGTGGCAGATGGTGTGACATAAAAGGTTTTGCTCTCCTGTGTTTTACTGCAGTAGCATGTGTGTGTGTGTGTGTGTGTGTGTGTGTGTGCGCGTCATTGCACAATGAAGAAATGCTTCATCACTCCTGACTCCCCTGCCAGATTTTGTTTATTTTTCCTTTTTTGGTCAAGCGGGAGCCGGGATTTGCCCTTCCGACCAGAACACTTGCCGTGGTCTCCAGGCGTCACCTGGATCTCATCTGGACCTGAACCATCTCCCCACGTCCAGGAGGGTTTCATGCTAAAAACCCCGCCCTCCCGACTCCCCCTCATATTTTTTTTTTTTTTTGTTTTGAATCAATAAAATGAATTCTTACAAAGCAGCTTAGAGGCGCTCTGGGTTTTGACGAGGACGGGTTCTTGTAAGGCTTCGGAATTTGCGCTGACATTTCTGCGGGATGACGGTTGTTGACACGCCCGGAGCTCAACAAGCTAATTAGGAGGACCTTGTAAAACAACTGTTTGGTGTGTTCATTTAAACGCGGCTGAAACTGAAGCTTGTTGAGTATGTTGCTTTTAACGCGTCATTTCCCCGAGTAGGAGCTGGAGTCCGGGAGGAGGGAACAGTGTGGATACAGAAGAAAAAAGGGGGAGGTAAGTGTTCTACGTTCTGTTCTCTGATTGGTTTATCATCACCGACGACAGCGCACACCCGAAATTAGCGTGAGGTTGGAACAATGTTGTATTCCAGCACAACATAATTAGTTATCTAACATCGTCTAACACCCGTTTCGAACCCTCCGACAATCCATCAAGCGGAGTCGCAACAAAAACTTCTTCACAGATGTTTGAGTGCAGTGAACCACATATGATTGGTTGGAGGTCAGCAAGCGCAACAAGAATTAGTGCATAAGGTGCACCGGATTACGAGGCCCACGGACGATTCGTGAGAAAATTGAAGGATTTCAAGTGTGCAACGTCCACGTGAGCCCGAGTTCATGTGATCCAACAGGTTTCACTCTTGTTTAGCTTCACCTTTTCACTTTCCAATCCAGGTAATCTCACTAAATTGCTCTTTTGTTCCAATGCAACAACACCTCCATTAGCATAACAACCCCTCCTTACACCTAGCTTGTGATCAACTCTTCCATTTCCATAACCTAGACCGCCCAAAACCATGGAGGTTATAGTTGGAACCCCCCATAGATCATTAGAACCGAAGAAACCTCTGGGATGACAACTGAAACGTCTTCAAGTGAAGAAATTCAAGCCAAGATTTGACAGGAATTCACCACCACCTGGATGACTGAGGACCTCCGACCGACAAGCGCGCCTTATAGTGCGAAAAATACGGTACAGTTATTGAAAGTCGCTTTTGCCTGGACATTTTGCAGTTTCATGGTCACCGAAGGTAAAAGGCCTCCCTCACCTGCAGGAGCAGCGATGAAATGTCGTCCTTGGTGATTTGCCATTCCACGCCTCGGGTACGACCGGCACTGTTTCCGTTCCTGCCCGAATATTGAAAAACGTCTGCTTTGAGACATTTTTCAATCTGAACACGACGTTTGGGGAAACCAAATTTATTTGCGAGGAGGTCGCAGATGGAAAGCCGAACACTCTGAGCTTCCGGCGATGTGGACGGCGACCCGAGGGTGACACCGAACGCACACAAAGCCTGTCCTGCATATTCATTTGAACTGTTGGCAGCCTTCGCGCTGGCCCGACGTGCCAACTGCTTTATGACCCCTTACAAGCAAGAGCGTATAAAATCCGGGGTACAAATTGCCAGATCGATTTCATATTGCCATCAATTTGCTTTCACTGCTGTCCCCAATATCCATTTGGCAGACGGCGCCGGCAAACATCGCCGAGTCCGGTTTTACAAAAAAACGGAGTCACTTGAAGAGCGCCGACGTGTTGTTTTATCTTTTCTCTTTCGCGGACTCATCTGTTCACTCGGCTCACACCTGAACCCGGGCCACACATCCGAGGCTCGGTGGACAAAAGCCCGTAGAAAAGTGCAGCCGGTTGCCGGTCGGCCATTCGTTATTGAGAGTCTGTTTGGGTCCCGTCGTCGCGTAAAACCCCGGCGTGCATCTGCCGAACGCCATCTTGTCCTTACCGAGGACGGGCCGGACGTCAAACCCGCCCTTTGGCGTCAGATTTCAGACGGAGCAGGAGGAAAGCCAAGGAGACTCCAATGAAAGCGAGGTGTTTTTTCTGCTTACCCGTGTTGCCACGGTGAAAAGAGGGCCACCTTTGTGACGCCGAAAATCCGGCGTCGAAGCTGACGTCGCCCACTAATCCCGCTTTTTAGCCACGAGCCTCCGTCGTGCCGCCGTCACCTCATGTCCAGGGGTGATTTTGAAGTTGGCGTGTTATTCTTTGGCTTCAGAAAGACATACGATGACTATTCAAACCCTCTTCTGGAGAATGAATAGCAAAGCAATGAGTGCGCTTTAAAAACCATATAAGGGTTGAAAGAGAAAATGCAGGGGGGGTCCTGGGGTTATAACAATCAGAAAAAAAAAACTTAATTTGTCCCTGACGGGCAATTGCGGGGTACATGGTACAAAAAACTAAACAAAAAAAATATATAAAAAAAATTGATATGTATGTATTGTTTGTTAGATTATATGCACTGATCAAAAATAAATAAAAATAAGGCACTACATTTAAATAAAACATCCTAGATCTGAATGAATGAAATACTCTTATGAAATACTTTGTTCTTTACATTGTTGACTGTGCTGACAACCAAATCACACAAAAATTATCAATGAAAATCAAATGTATGAAACCATGGAAGTCTAGATTTGGAGTCACGCTTAAAATGAAAGTGGAAAAACACACTACAGGCTGAATGTCCTGAAAACAAGTCAAATTGATCAGTATTGCTTCCTATGTGGAATTTGATCTCACAAAGTTACATAAATAAAGTTCCCTTTATTTTTTTGAGCATATATATATATATATATATATATATATATATGTATTCAAACACAAATATATGAATAAAAAATAAAAATAAATAAATAGTAAAATAAATAATAAAAATAAGAATATAAATAAAATAAAAAATAGAATGGTCCCTGACTGTTCCCTTTATTTTTTGAGTATATATATATATATATATATATATATATATATATATATATATATATATATAACACATATATTTGAACACTTGTATATGAATAAAAAAACAAAAATGAAAATAAGAATAAATAAATAGAAAAGTAAATAATAAAAATGAAAATTAGAATACGGTAAAAGAATAAAATGTTCCTTAAGTGTTCCCTTTTTTTTGAGCATAAATATATATATATATATATAAATATATATATTATATGTATATATTGTGTGGTTTTTTTTGTATATATGTATATTGCGTGTGTGTCAATGAACACATATATATGAATAAAACAATAAATAAATATATAAATAAATAATAATTGTGCAATTTGAAAATAAGCTCGCTCTGTATGTATATAATAAATATCATGAGCAGCATCACACTTGGACGTCTCTGGGGGCAAAGGTTAAACTTCTCTTCTGGGCGGCCAGAGGGGAGCCACTCAAAGGCCGGGAAGGTTATATCGGAAACTTATGACGGGGATCCGCTCCTAAGGATCGGCTCAAGGGGATTTTCCATTTAAGTCGTAGCAACCGTAGCCTAAGTCACTTCCCTGACCTAAAACACACTGAAATCAAACGTACTGTATATGTACAGAAACAGAGTTATAATGCAGAAAAGTGATAAAAATGAATATATGCAAAAAAAAAAAAAAAAAATGAGAACAATGTCCAGAATAACAAATTAATCTGTACGAAAAAAAAAAAAAAAAAATCACAAAAGTGAGAGCACATAAAGAAATCACGTGGTAGCCAAAGAGCATTATCCACCATTATGGTGGATTCTTCTATCGTGAGGCTTCAAGTAGAAATTTAGTTCTAAAATTATTTATGGGATTTCTGCCTTAAAGCCAAAGAGGGGCTTCTGTGTTTACTCCTTCAAATATTTTTATATATGAGCTTCGTGCATATTAGCATAAAGCATAAAGCTTTCCTCAAACACTCTAAAACTGGGAGAAACTAGAAAAGGGAGGCAAACTTCCAAGAAAACATGATTTCATCTGGGGTTCAGCCATTCCTTGACAGATGCCGCGCGTAAACTTCAATAAATGTGAACTTTAACGGGCAGAACGACATCTTCGATCGATGGAAATTGACATGTTTTTAAACGGGGACGTTGTAGGAGCGAACACAAAAGGAAGCAAAATAATTTGGGTCAGTCGGCGGCTTTAATCGGATGAGGAGAAATCACCATTATGTTTTAAAGCAGGTCAATCCTAATCTGAGAAACGGCATGTATCCTTCATCGTTCTATTCATCCTCTAATCCCCCGAATGACAACCGCTGACATTACCGGGACGAGAGTGTGCCAGACGCCGGCCGCTGCATTGTCAGCCGCAACGCCCGCCCAGAATTCTCAAGTATTCATTTCCAATATGAATTAGAGTGGAATTTACAGCGGGGATTAGCGGAGATGCTTGGTCAGTTTATGACGCCGAGGTATGTTAAGTGCATCTGCAGGGAGTAACAAGGATGACCCATTCCGGGAGATTAATATGTACATTTACTTTTGCAAAGCTTTTTTTTTTTTTTTTTTTTCGCTATCACGCAACAGGTGAGCTTCCGCTACTAGTTGTGGTAGAATTTGACGTTTTATCAAGAGCAAACTCAATGTAGCATTAAGCTGCAAGTCACAGGGATTATATATATACTGCTCAAAAAAATAAAGGGAACACTTGAACAACACAATGTAACTCCAAGTCAATCACACTTGTGTGAAATCATAGTGTCCACTCAGGAAGCAACACAGATTCATTTTGACTTGTTTTAAGGACATTACATCAAAGTTGGATCAGTTTGTTTTTACACTTTAATTTTGAGTGTGATTCCTAATCCAGACCTCCATGGGTTGATACAATTGATTTCCATTGATCATTTTTGCGTGATTTTGTTGTCAGCACATTCAACTGTGTAAAGAGCAAAGTATTTCATAAGAATATTTCATTCATTTAGATCTAGGATGTGTTTTTTAAGTGTTCCCTTTATTTTTTTGAGCAGTGTACTTCTTCTTCTTTTGGCTTTTCCCTTCAGGGGTCACAACAGCAACTCAACCATCTCCATCTAACCCTGTTCTCTGTATCCTCCTCTCTCACACCAACTACCTTCATATCCTCTCTCACTACATCCATAAATCTTCTCCTTGGTCTTCCTCGAGACCTCCAGCCTGGCAGCTCCAATTCAAACATCCGTCTACCAATATATTCACCATCCCTTCTCTGTACGTGACCCAACCATCTCAGTCTGGCTTCTCTGACCTTCTCTCCAAAACATCTAACATGTGCTGTTCCTCTCATAGCCTCATTCCTGATCCTCTCCATCCTGGTCACTCCCAAAGAGAACCTCAACATCTTCATCTCTGCAACCTCTAGTTCTGCCTGCTGTCTTTTGGTCATTGTAACAGTTTCTAGTCCATAACATCATCGCTGCTTTCACCACTGTCTTGTACACCTTTCCTTTTATTCTGGCTGAAAGTCTTCTATCTTTTCGTACCCCTGACACTTTTCTCCAACCTGCTTTGACCCGTCTCTTCACCTCTTTTCCACACGCTCCGTTGCTCTATTAGATGTCAAGTAAATTGAATTATTATTATTCATGGAAACAAATCAAATTTTATATTTTCAATAAATTATTTTATAGGGTACTCGCCATTGAAAATACTTTGCAGCGCCAAAACTTGAATGACGATGAATTTGCTGTGCAAATACTTCATTTTATTAAAATGAAATTTAGTTTAATTTTACTATATATATATATTTTTTTTCTTTTTAAGCTAGAATATGGCTATTTCATCATGAAAAAAAAAAAATTCAAATATTCCAAAAAATGCTCAAGAACAATAAATCGCAAGAACCGTAAAAACCCGCGAAGTAGCGAGGTCGCTAAAGCCGAACCGCGGGGAAGCGAGCGTCCACTATAACATTTCATTATCTGGATAAGGGAGTTGGTGATTAATCGGGGTTTGCTGAAAGCGTCTGCACGTTTTAATCTTTCCATAAATTCTCTTGGTTTCCGCGGCTCCCTTTCGGAGCTTCGCTTCGGCGTCCGGCGTCAACGAACCAGATCTGAAAGCCGCCGCCACCACAGCTAGTAAAGTTACCAAGAAACCCATGGAGGGAGTGCAGGGTGAACTTCATGATCTGGACTTCAATTGCAAATACCAAACCAGGGTTTTGTTTGTACGTGTGTGTGTGTGTGTGTGTGTGTGTGTGTGTGTGTGTGTGTGTATGTGTGTCCGCCAACCGGTTACTATTTATACCCAGGTATGTCCAGACTCATTTATTAAACCTCCCTCTTTCCCCTCAGGGGTCGCCACAGCCAATCACCCGCCTCCTCTCTCACACCAACTCCTTCTCCTCTTTCACTCAATCCATAAATCTCTTCTTGGTTAAATTATTTAGTGGAATTAAATAATGATCACAAAATGTAAAAAAAAAGGAAAAAAAAAGTGTATTACAAAGTAGTCACATTTTCTATATATTTGTATATAAATCTATATATATATATATAAATTTTTCTATATGAATATATATATAGATGGAGAGATATAATATCTTGAAAAATGCTTAAAATAAATATCCTTAAGGCCTCACAAGGACATCATCTTAATAAATTGAGAATTAAAAGATGCCTTAAAGTGGAATTAGTGGAATTAAATAATGATAAAAAATGTAAAAAAGTAAAAAAAAATGTAAAAAAAAAATGTAAAAATGTTAAATGTGAAAAAAATGTAAAAAAAAGTGTATAACAAAGTAGTCACATGTTTTATATATTTGCATATATATATATATGTGTGTATATATATATATATATATCTCCATCTATATAAGTATTCATATATATATATATATATATATGAATACTTATATAGATGGAGAGATATAATATCTTGATAAATGCTTAAAATAAATATCCTTAAGGCCTCACAAGGACATTGGCTTAATAAATTGAGAATTAAAAGGTGCCTTAAAATGGAATTAGTGGAATTAAACAATGATCACAAAATGTAAAAAAGTAAAAAAATGTAAAAAAAATGTAAAAATGCCAAATGTAAAAAAAAAAGGAAAAAAAAAGTGTATTACAAAGTAGTCACATTTTTTATATATATATATATATATATATATATATATATATATATATATATATATATATATTCTATATGAATATATATATAGATGGAGAGATATAATATCTTGATGAATGCATAAAATAAATACCCTTACGGCCTCCCAAGGACATCGGCTTAATAAACTGAGAATGCCTTAAAGATGTCTTAAAAAAAACAAACATGTTATTGCCATTATGGCAATATCTTGTTTAGATGTAGCCTGATGAGATCTGACGTAATTTGCATTCATATCATGTTTTTTTTTTTTTTTTTTTCGCTTCCATTGAAGGACGACTTGGCTCTTCGTACTCGGCGATCTCTGTGCTTCTTTCAAATATCTTCAATCCGATCTGTTTTGCTTATTCCAGCACCGAATTCCCATTTTTCGCCCCTGGTGACTCTCTTTGGCTCAACAACAACAGGCGGCAGTGAAAAGAACGCTGGCTTTGGTTTTGCTTGTCAGATTTTCTTTCACGCGGATAAATAAAAAATCCCCTCGCAGACAGTTTGCTTTTGAGATTCAGAGCCGAAGCGCGCATACAAATATATATTACATACGAAATATCACAATTGACGGACAGTATCTTCACTAATGCAGCCCTGAGGGGGCTGGAGCCAGTGTTCTCCTTGAGCTGGACCTGAGCCTGATTAAATGCTCTCTACATCTGTAACTCTTCCATCACCTTGCTGATTTTACATTCTCTCACACACACACACACACACACACACACACACGCACACCAGTGACGTGCAGTGAGGTTCATGGCTGGTGAGGCACTGATGTCATCAGTCAGATTTATAAACATATGAACCCCCACGGAGCAGCTTATTCACCATTTTATTTGCAGCAGTTAATGTGTTTTGTTTAAAATATCATATCAGCATTCTTTATATTTACAAATTGTAACACAGAAAAAAAGCACATCAAAAAAACGTTGTTATCTTTACTTATAAATGAAGTCCATGCGCCGCTGAGCGGTTTTCCTTTAGCTTAGCATTGTGGGTGCTAATGTTGGGTCTTTGCTGTTCATTCAAAGCCAAATCTATCCTTGACATCTCAAATGTTTTTAGCGCGATTTGACTTTGAATGTGAGCGGCCGACCGCTCATGTTTGATCGTCAGAAGTTGAGAAAAGAATGCAGGAAAAGCAGAAAAGGCGCTTTCTTACCGCACACCCACACAGCCAGCCTTTTCGAGTGTACCACTCCGTTCTAGAAGACCGAGTCCTCCGTCTTCCTAGTCTGAAGCAAATCCGTTAGCGCCGGCGTCGGTCTTCCCTTACTGGTTATCTCCTGCTTCGACTTAAAGTCCAGTTTAGAAAATTCTTACAGTTTAGCTATGTAATCCTCCATTTTGGAAATAAAGCCAAGCAAGAGGAAAAAATAACTGGATGGCTGCACTTGACTTGCTAACTGTTTACAGTAGCTTGCTAATGCAATTCTATTATTCTTTAGCTGAGTAGTAAAAAGGCTCGCTGGGATCAGCGGTGCCCCCCTAGCATGAGGCACCGTCACTGCGTGCCTCACTTAGCGTGTCTTCGCTGCCGCTTTACGATCGCTCGGCACGAGAAACACGTTACGGTTGTTGACGAAAAAAATTATACACATCAGATAAAGTATTGAAATTAAGTTTATGTATTCGTGCTTGAAGTGTTTGAAAATTTTAATAGTGACATCCAGAGAGACAGCAATACGGTCTCAGCTGCATAGCATGCTAGCACAGTTAGCAGAATCATTGCAAAATCCATAGCGGGCTCCGCTGGCTGCCGCCTCACCGCACGTCTCTTCTTCATATTCAAACGCTAAATGTGATTTTTTTTTCAGTAATTTTGAAAAAAAAAAACAACTGAAAATTGTGAAGTTGGGTTGAAAATAACTTTATAGTACAAATCACTGAATAAATAGAACCATTCAAATCATTTTTTCATTTTACTTTTTTTTTCTTTCCATGATGCCAGGTGAAGCCCGGCCTCACCTGCCTCTACTGACTGCACGTCACATACACACACACACACACACACACACACTGAGGGTGGCGTAGCTCCCATGCAAGGCAGCTAAGTGGACCATGGTTGCTAGCAAGATGTTTTCTACCTTTCCTCCATGGACACTTGCAGAAACGTTGAGCTTCTGACCAGAAGTAAGACTGGAGTTCAAATCGACGTGATATCGAAAGGTGCTATGTTTTTCTTTCTTCCCGAACTGCACTTCTTTTTTGTGACCGGAAACAACAAAATGCAGATTTTCACAACAGTTGGTTGACCCTTTTTTTTTTTTTATTGTATTTGTTTCCCCCAGTTTGAATTTATTTATCACCTCTGAACTTCACTTATTAGCGGTATTAGCGTCCACATTTAAAATGAAAACGTCAAGGAATTCAAACCTCAACGAGTCAGAAACCCATTTAACCATTTCCCCACTTGCATAGTGAGGAGCTCCAACTTGCTGAGGACCTTACGGAAGGCACCATCACGTACAGACTTATTTGACAAATCTGTTCCTCCGGAGTGTTTCCAGTGCAGGTGGTTGCCAACACAGGTGCTCGGAAGCACTGACAGATGGTTCGGTCCCTTGTGAGTGTGTGTGTGTGTGTGTGTGTGTGTGTGTGTGTGTGATGTATACAAGTGCATCGATCTCACAGTTTTGAAATGAATTATGAAGATGATGTGAAGAAAATGTAGTCTAAAAAGAGCATAATGGCCTCTCAATAGAAAGGCGGTGATAGATTGTTTCTTGTAGCCCTGCAGGGATCTAAGTACCTGCTAGCTTACGAACTGCCACCGCGCATCGCATCTGACGAAAGAGCAGTCAAATATCTCGTTTGACTTTCGGCGGAATACTTGTATGAAAATGCTGATGGTGCCCTTTTGAAATGAAGTGTAGCAAACACCAACGCATGAAAATTTAAATTTAAAAGAAACGCAGGGTTCATCTGGGAGACTCCTAACAGGGAAATGAACCGCGGTAAATAACCTTG
The DNA here is from genome assembly GCF_037954325.1 of Fistularia commersonii. Taxonomy (NCBI): domain Eukaryota; kingdom Metazoa; phylum Chordata; class Actinopteri; order Syngnathiformes; family Fistulariidae; genus Fistularia; species Fistularia commersonii. The sequence goes on from NC_141295.1 coordinate 17,408,704, forward strand.
AAATAATGGGAAAGTAGAAGTTTCACCATCCCTCCTCTGTCTTTGCCCAAACCAGCTCAGTCTGACTTTATCTCCAGAACATCCGGCGTGTTGTCCGTCTGATGGACTCATTCCCGGTCCGATCCATCTTCATCTCTGCTGCCTCCAGCTCTGCCTCCTCCTCGGTGTCTCTAAACCAGACTCCATGGCCGCCCTCACCTCCGTCTTCTACATCTTCCCTTCCGCTCTGGGTGATACTCATATCGCACCTGAAACACCAGCTCGGACACTTTTCTTCACATCTTCTCCACACTTTTTGAACCGTTGACCCTCGGACTTCCCGCACCTTCTTGAACTCCACTCCTTGTAGCCTCATTGTTCCACTCGGGTCCCTTTCATCCACACACATCTTGTGTCTTGTAGCCAACAATCTTCATTCCTCTCCTTTCCAGAGCGTACCGCCACCTCTTTCTCTGCTTCTTCTACCCGCTCCCCGCTCTCACCGAAGATCACAATGCCATCTTCAAACATCATATTCCGTGGAGATTCCTGTTTAAACTCACCCCCAGAGCAAACAAGTCAGGGTGCCAGAGCCGACTCCTGATGACTTGAACTCCTCGGTCTCATATCTGGCATACATGTCCTGCGCCACTCCAAGATTCCAACAACCACAGCTCTTCTCTCGGCACCCTTTCATCTGCTTTATCCAGATCTACAAAGGCTCAGTGCAGCTCCCTCTGACCTTCTCCGCACCCCTCTATCGACATCCTCAAAGCAACTATGGCATTCGTACTTTTTCTTGGCATGAGCTCATACTTTGACAGAAGTACAAGTATTAATGTCGGTCAACAGATTGCCAGATATGAAAGTTGAAGGATCCTTATGAAAGACGGTAATCATTTTTCCTTTCTCCCCGTTTATAAGTAAATGCAGGATGATAATGAGGTTTTATGACTGGATTCGAAATTTCGGATTCACAAACAGTTAGTGGAGGAAAAAAAAAAAAAAACAACAAAGCTAAATAAATGCATTTATTAGGCTAAGGGAATCAGCAGTGGTGTAGCTGCTGGCAACAGGAAAGGAACAGCTGTCCTGCACTGCCTGTCAAAAACACCTGCCGCCGGCAATGAGGATCAAACATTCAGGATAAAGTCCCGGGTTCCTGAGACGCGTCAACATCCCATCCTGCCTCCCGACACACACTTTCTGGCGACAAACTGAGATCTCACTCGTCCCCCCGCGCCGAATAGCGCAGCTGCTGCAGCCTTTGTTATTATTTCCAGCCATGAGGCGGCATTAAAAAATACGACACGGCCGTATTGTAGTATTTAATCCAACTTGAAGCATCAATGGTGCGTAATAACTGGAGGGAAAAGATACTCCGAGATTATTTGCGCTTTTGTAACAGAATATTGTTCCTCTAGAATTGATCCGCTTGTGACTTTTATGCATGGATTTTAATTCATATCAAGTAAAAAAAAAATTCAAAATAAATAAATGAATTCAATAAAAGTTGAAATTTAATCCAAATAGACTGCAATATTTGACTTAACCTTACGATTTCACATGCCGGGAATGGCGAGTGTGACGCTGTCAGAAGACGGTTTTATTTTTGTTTTTTTTTGCACATTATAAGCAACATTAATCACTCCCTGGATCTGCAGGGATGACACCAGGTGATTTATTGACTTTCAGTTTACACAGCCTCCAGCTGCTCCGCCAGCGAGAACACAGTTTTCATCCCAAACCTGGCATCGCATATAGTTCCAAACAGATAATAATAATAAAAAAAATAGATTTTTTTTTTTTTTTTTTAAAAAGGTCTAAGCCGGTGTCAGCTCACTTACTTCCTTCAATGATTCAAACGAAGCATAAGAGGATAATCCCTTTTTCCTGGCAAATCCCCCCCCCCCCCATCGGGGCGTCTTTTGCATATTTCTGAAACGATGCAATTTCTGTCTTCTTCGTTCGTCCAATGACGTGGCGGCGACCGATCGGATGCCGCCGCCGCCGATCCGCGGACGCGTTCTCGCATCTGCCGAGATCTACAGGTCAAACCGGTCCATCTGACGGAGCTGGCGGACGGAAAGCGAGGCGATCTTGCTCCTTGCGTTGCGGCAAACTTTGCTAAATTCGTGCAGGATGCAGCTTTTTAAGTCATCCTTTCCCGTCTCTGTTCATATTCCAGAATCAGAATACTTTATCGATCCCCCGGGGGGGAAATCGCTTTTCGATGAAAACGGCTCCTGCTCGCAGAGTCGAGTGGGAAAGAATCGAAATAGAACTCTACTTCAAAATAAAGAATAAAAATAACGAATAATAAAAGAACAGTAGATAAAAATAAAGTTAAAGCTATGGATGATGAGATAAACTCTATTGATCCCCATAGGGGGAATTCTTTTGCAACAGCAAAATGATTATATGTAAAATAAATATGAATATAAATATGAATAGACAAAATAGAAAATCCAAGACATCCACAAATGAAGAATGAACAGAATGAAAAAAAAAAAGTGAAAATAGACAATTAAAAGTAAACGACGACGTAAACAATGGGTGCGAGGGTGACAATAGCAATGATGAATAAAATAAACATAAACAGGCAGGAAGCGAGCGGGCTTTTTAATTTTTAATTTTTAACTTTTCAATTCCTCTTCCTTCCGCTGCAGGGAATCTTCAAATCTTTGCATTTAAGATCTTAAAACACTTTATAACCTTGACTTGACACTTTATAGTTTTATTTATATTTCTTATTCTCCCCCCCCTTTTTTTTCTTTTTTTTTTTTTTTACTGTTCATACAATTTCCTACTATTATTTATCATTGTTATGTTCTACTTGAAACTGGCACAACAATTTCCTTCGGGATAAATAAGATAAATAAAGTTATTCTTATTCTTAAGAAAAAAATATATAAATACACATATAACGTATATACACGTGTATTTACAAGTACATGTATATGATTATATGTGGTAATATTGTGTATAAGTAGGGGTTGCTGTCCTGTAAAACATTTATTGCACAAAAGACAATGAATCTATTGCACATACGGAGAATTATTGCACGTGACGACTCCACCGACAACCCAGGTGAGGAGTTTTACGGCCCGATGGCGAGATGCCGTATTTTGCGGTAATGAGTAATAAATTACAAACGGCGTCCCATCACGCTTGTAGAGATAAAGAAGGTGCAGGATTTTATGTAGGAAGAAGAGGTGAAGAAACACGTTCAAGAAGGTTGGAAAGGGTGGGAAAATAAAAAAAAAAAAAAGGTGAGAAGAGTATCAACCGGAATGACAGGAAAGGTGGAGACGACAAAGGTGAGAGCAGGAATGACGTCTGGTTTTAGAGACGAAGAAGACGGGAAGCTGAGAAAGAGGCGGCCGAGGTGAAGAAAGACGGGGTTGAGATGGTTTGGAGGTGGACGGTGAAGATGTGGACGCTCAGGATGCAGCGCTGGAGGACGGGAAGTTGGTTGGTGTGAGAGAAGAAGAGCATACGGAGATGTTAGATTAAATATGTAAGTCGACCTATTTTTAGGGAAATGCGTTTCGTGTCTACGGGACTGTCTGGGAAAATTAGAATATTGTGATAAAGTTCTTCATCTTCTGTGATGCAATTACAAAAACAAAAATGTCATCCATTCTGGATTCATTACAAATCAACTGAAATATTGAATAAGATTAATAAGAATGAAAACAACTTTATTTATCCTGAAGGAAATTGTTGTGCTAGAGTTTCAAGTAGTAGGAAATTGTATTAACAGTAAAAAAAAAGGGGGGGGGGATAAGAAATACAAATAAAACTAGAAAGTGTCAAGTCAAGGCTATAAAGTGTTTCAAAGTATTAAGTGCAAAGATTTGAAAATTCCCTGCAGCGGAAGGAAGAGGAATTAAATTAAGTATATTGTATTATCGTATAATATTCATTATATTAAATTATATTAAATTAAATTATATTATAATTAAATTATATTATAATTAAATTATATTATATTAGATTAATTATATTAATTATATTGCAAGCCTTTTATAATTTTAATATTGCTGTTTATGGCTTACATTTTAAGAAAACTCAAAAATACTTTCTCAAAATATTAGAATATCATGAAGAAATAATTTTTTATTTTTTTAATTGCATTACAGAAGATAAAGAACTTTATCACAATATTCTAATTTTCTGAGACAGTCCTGTATTTTACCCGAAAGACCAAAGTGGAAAAATAGCACTTATTGCAAAGTAGCGCTCAAGAACCGATACAAAATAAACATGTTTATTTTGAAAAGAAGTGACCGGTAACCTCACGGGCTTGACTTCCTTGAAGGTAAAAGCAGATTATTCAACTTCAGCGCTTGAAATGTCAACCAATCATCTTTATATGAATAATAGACGATAAATTCTGGGCGGGTTCCCCCCCTTCTGCGACGCGCATCTTTATCCTAAAATTGAAAGGTCAATAGATGCACGGCTGTTTTCATCATCGCCGGTTTCAAAAATGAGTGAATATCATGTAAATCTCTCTTAAAGGGACGGCGTCGCTTTTCCAAACGGCTCCTGGCGGCAAAACTCTGAATTTCTCGCTTCCTGTTCGGAACTCCGTGGAAGGCGCCTCCAATCTGTTCTTGCTGATTAGCTTTTCCCATCGTGTCGGATAATCCCTTCATCTCAGCCCGATCTTGAGAGGCTTAAATCATGACCCATTTGAACTTGTCTTAATCTCCACCACCTCGTTTTTTTTCTTTTCCCGAGATCGCTCGCCTCCTCTGCGACGTTACGGCGAGCGCAAATATATGCAGCCTCCCGTCTGATAGGTTTGCCACTCGGACCCTCGTGTTTCCGAAGCAGAATCCCTTCGTCGAGTCACCGCCGGCTTTCCGTTTAACGCTCGGATACGAACGGAAAGCAGCTTAAACGTTTCGTCGCGGCGGCAGAAAATGGCGATTTTTAATGGTTTACCGATCGATAAAAACCGTCTGGTGTTTTTCCCTTGATATCATGAGATGAATAACAGATAACCGGATGACAATATTCATTACCTGAAACTGGAATGAGAATAAAACGCACTTCGGGCTTGATTTTAATTGGCGGCTCAGGGAGCGAGACGGGTGGATACGGCAAGAATTGAAATCATTGGTTATTGCAGGAGGAGCTGCGCCTCCAACGCCACTCCGATCGCCACCTGCCAGGACCTCCGGAGGTCGAGAAGATCCAAAGGAGGATCTACTTTCTGCACCGGCTCAGGAAGTTCAAGACCCGCCGGTCCGGTTCTACGTCTCGGTCGTCCTGGAGACGGCAATCGTAGTCCTGTGCCGAATCGTCACCTCCTAAAGTGCAGATCGCATCTTCATCAAAATGCAGACTTTTCCCCGTCTGGAGTTGCCACGCATCGTCACGAGGTGCCACTCCTTGCACATCCAGTCATACGCATCCCTGCGGGAAGTCATTTACGTGCTGTGGAAATACATTTTACTGCGGCTCGCGTGGAATTTTCACCCGACGACTTAACAACGCTTTGAATTATGTTTAATGTTCTTTGTCCGGTTGTTAGGATGGAGAGGATCGGGAATGAGTCTATCAGAGGAACAGCACATGTTAGATGTTTTGGAGAGAAGGTCAGAGAAGCCAGACTGAGATGGTTGGGTCATGTACAGAGGAGGGATGGTGAATATATTGGTAGACGGATGCTGGAATTGGAGTTGCCAGGCAAGAGGTCTGGAGGAAGACCAAAGAGAAGATTTATGGACGTAGTGAGAGAGGATATGAAGGTAGTTGATGTGAGAGAGGAGGATACAGAGAATAGGGTTGGATGGAGAAGGTTGAGTTGCTGTGGTGACCCCTGAAGGGAAAAGCCAAAAGAAGAAGTCCATATAATCACTGTGACTTGCAGCTTAATGCTACATTGAGTTTGCTCTTGATAAAACGTCAAATTCTACCACAACTAGTAGCGGAAGCTCACCTGTTGCGTGATAGCGACAAAAAAAAAGCTTTGCAAAAGTAAATATACATATTAATCTCCCGGAACGGGTCATCCTTGTTACTCCCTGCAGATGCACTTAACATACCTCGGCGTCATAAACTGACCAAGCATCTCCCCGCTAATCCCCGCTGTAAATTCCACTCTAATTCATATTGGAAATGAATACTTGAGAATTCTGGGCGGTTCTGGGCGGTTTATGGACGATTTATGGACGTAGTGAGAGAGGATATGAAGGTAGTTGGTGTGAGAGAGGAGGATACAGAGAATAGGGTTAGATGACTCGCTGTGGCGACACCTGACGGGAAAAGCCTAAAGAAGAAGAAGAAGAAGAAGAAGAAGTTCTTTGTCCGGTTGTTGTTTACCTTCTCGTCAGTACAAGGTGAACCAAACCTCCAGCCTCGTTGGTGATACTTGACCGGCACATCTTTCAGTGCATAAATGGACCAAACCTCACCGTGACCCGAACCCAAATGGACTCTACCATCTCCGAAAGCCACGCGGAGACACAACCCAGCCTTCGCAAGTCGTCCCCGAGCCCCGATCGCGTACGCAAGTGTCCGATCAAGTGCCCGAGGTGACCACGGACGACGTCAAACCTCCGTTTCTTTAGATTCGATCAAATCCGATAACCAATCGCCTCTGCTCGCATCTATATCTGAAAAGCATCAGCGTATCGGACTGGACCCGGGGTTTGTGTTTTTTCAGGTGGAAAAAGAACGGCGTGCCCTTTTCCGCGTGCCGACGGCCACCGCATGAGATGCATTTTTCAAAAGGATAATCCGACCGACTCCCTAATCATCCGCCTGAACTTGTGAACTTGTGCAAAATAAGTCGGCGCAATGCTGACAACTGTAAATGAGAAAAATGACCCGTATGTACAAATTCATACCTCGGGCTTTCCAATAACCTTTTCCGTGTTTTCGTGCACTCAATCTTTGGAATGAGCTAATGCGCGGCAGGCGGAATTTTATTCATTTTACCATTAATGACGACGGCCCGTATTATCTAGAAGTGACAGGGAAAACAAGAAAAAAGAGCCGATCGGCACGTGAAGGGAAACTTTAATGCAAAACTCGGGAACGATCCGGTTCCGCCGAGGACCGGAAAGGTGGTTTGTACGATACGACTCGCCTCGGAGCAAGGACATGTGGAAGATTGCTCGGCTGCAAAGGCGACGCACGACTTCAGCGCGACTCCGCCAAAAGCGTCCCTCCGGCTCGGTATTGAGATAACGAACGGCCTCAAGTTCGGGGAAAAGACCCGGTAAGATGACCTATTACAATGTTCAGCAATTTAATACGCAACATTTTCGTGTTAATTGTGAACGGGGTCCAGCATCGCTTCGGTAGCAAACGCCCATCGGGGGAATGAGGTCGAGCGCGCGATGTGCGCTTTGCTATCTCGATGCAGCACAAAAGTGTTCACCTCATGGAACGGCAAACAAGACGGGCGTCATCTTGCAACGCTTTTTCCGTTTTCTGACATGTAGACAAGGATGTGCCTCGGAGCAAAAAATGTAAACTTGGTTGTCACACGCACGGACAAACAGAAACACAAAGCTACGCTACACGTGCTAGAATGGAGCTGTCGGCGTGATGGAGGTGACCAGATAGTGGAGAGAAAGGCCGAAGCTCCCGGGAGGCCGCCGTGACGTTATCTCTTCCCGTTTCGGCAACCAAGAAAGGGTTTGTGACACAGATCGGGACAAATTGCCGCGACCTCGGGTCAACTTGTTGCACCCTTCAATGTCCGGGATGTCGTATTTAACACGGCTCCTTCTGGCTTTGTGCAGCTTCTATTTGTCAGATCGGATAAATAACGATACAAGAATTACGTTTTTTGTCACACCGAGTTGAAACAGCCGTTCTGTTCTTTTGCGAATTACAACTCTGCATGGTCCGAATGTGCTGAGACCATCGACAGCCGGTCGAGCATACGAGTCCTGCGCCGTAACCTTTACGTCGCGGGTGAAGCCAAATATCCGACAACGGCAAGCGTTCAATTCCTTGAGATATTTTTGCACCAGTCTGGCGATGCCCAAAAGAAAAGTTTTCCACAATCCCACGACGTCCGCTTCATCTCAGCTTGAAGACGCTCCTGCTGTCCAAGTAGCTGAGGCTTTGCTTTCATGTTGCAGATCCGTCGGCAACCTCCCTTTGGATTTTCTTGACAAATACACCATTTTAACAGCAACGCGCCCTGCGGCAAGTGTACGCTGCTTTTAAAGGCCACAGGAAAATGGAACTGGTTTGATGAGCGATTCACCCGAAGCACCCCGAAGAGATCAATTTCAATATATTTGCTTTCCGCACCAGATATAAATCCTAATTACGGCTCTTGACGAAGCTAAATAAGTTTAACACAACCCAGAACATCCGTGGATTGTGTTCGTTTGTTTGTTTAGGATCGTAAAACATGTTTGGTGAAAGGAGATGCGAGATGATTGGATGGAAATGGCTCAATAACGAGATGGCCGACTGCAGATTTCTCGCTTTTTTCAGACGCACTTCAGAGCCTTTTTGGAGAGCGTTGGCACGTTCTTAGTCGATCCATCCTAATGGGGAATTGACAGATTTAGAGCGACCGCCTTTTCCTATATTGAAACTTTTTTTTTTTTTTTTTAATCCAACCATTTATCTCAGGAGCACTCTGTCACTAAAGTATATTTTTTCAGAGAATCAAATCTCGGGAAGAAATCCATCTGTCCACGGGAGCGCAATCCGACAAAATACATCTCATCTATTTTGGATCTAAAAAAACGTTGGCCCGGTCTCGCCGCAGTTGCCGCAGACTTCAAACCCCCATCAGATAAACAGAAATTTCAAAGTCGCATATTTGTGAAACTTAAAGTAATTAAACTTGTTTTTCGAACGCCCCTGCATGGGTGGATAGGGGACCGCGTCGGCCCCGGTAGCTGTGAAATAACGTCCGGGCTGCAAGGCGCCGCCATCAGATAGGTAGTCACCGAAATGACAGTTCTTATCTCCATCCTGATGAAATGCACCGATAGCGTAGATGCTAGCTGATATTCAATTAGTCTTAATGAGACCGGGTGGGAGGAGATCTCTGGCAAACAGTTGCTCCTGGAATTAAAGTCTTATCGAGCGACAGATTTCAGACGGAGTCGAGATCCGGAGGCCCGAATTCATGCACCGAGCATCACCGCCGGTAATGAGCCCCTTTGGCACTGGAGGAACTTTTTTTTGCAATTCCGAAAATATTTCCAGGAACTCGGCTTGTTTCTTTGTGCATCCGGACAATGTAGCAACCAGGGGCGGCGGCGCTCGGTTTCCGAGGATATTTTAAGCTCCCGCTCAGAGTCGGGGTCTTTTTACGGTTCCGGCGGAAGTTGCGGTCGACCTTGTAAGCGGCTTCCGTCAACAGATTCTTTTAGCGGACTGCACGGCGCCAACTTTAAGTCCTGAAGTGATCGCTGGTCAGGTTGTTTCTTAAAACAAAATGGACGGAAGCGGCGGGAAATGGAGTGATGACGATGTCCCACAAAGGGGTTTCCACGGCTCGCGGAGGAACGTCAACGTTTTAGCCGTGGAGCTAGCTAACGGCTATCGAAGCAGCGCAGGGAGACGATAAAAACGTGGTTATTCTTTCATGAACGCTTCCAACTCCGCATCGTCCGTGTGGTCGTCCTCTTCTTCCTCTCACTTACTAAATGGTTCGATTAAATCGAGCTGGACGGCGTTTCGATTTTTTTTTTGCCCAAAAGCGGCTGCAGCTTACAAATGATACCTAACTTGATGAAACATTGAGAAGTTTTCCCCGTGAACCCTCTTTATCATTAAAATCAAGGGAGAAAATCACCCGAGTCGTCTCCGTGTGCTGCTAGAATCAGCGAGGAACTTTTAAAAAGCCACTTTCCTGCAAATAATTACATCCTATGCGACGCCCGCCCTCCAAAGTTGCCCACTTCCTTCCTCTTTTTCTCGCGTCTGGTGACGCGGCGGTAAAAAGTCCGGGTGGCCGAGACATCGGGGTGCGTTTCTTCTCATTTGAGTTCTCCGAGATGAAAGGCTGAAACAGCAGCTGCACTAAATAGAGGTTTAAACATCAGGAGGCAGAACATGACGCCTCGGAACAGAGCGAAAACCACCAACTCCATCGCCGAGAAAAGACGCCGCAGCCTCAGAGCTCCTTATCTGACCTAAAGCGCTCTCCTTTAAATGCTCAAAACATTTACGCTACAAAATGACTCTGGGACCGCCACGTACGTCCTGGATCCCGCAAACAAAAATCATTTCTGCATCATCTTCTGCACGGCTTCTTTCCACGCAGGTTAAAATCGGCCGCTATCGCCGTCGTCCTGCCATATGTTCGACGATAACTTATGGGCAGATGAATAATCCATGGCCTGGGTTCGGTGACAGTCCTCCTCAGGGTTCCAAATGACCCGCATCGGACGGGAGACGAATCACCCCTGGACTTTTACCGATCCGTTATCCTGTTTCTGTTTGCACACCGGTGGTGACTTTCCAACTTTAGATCTCCTTGACCTCTTGGTGATTCCTAACAGTTCCGTCGCGCGGCCTGCGGAGGACGTCACGCCATTTTGATATGGAGAAGCACTGATAACCCAAGTAGAGGAACGACGGGAGAGCCGGAACAGGTTTCGGCCGACCGGACAGGAAAGCGGGGTAGAAGTCAAACGAGGAACATACAAGTACGCCAAGAAGGGACAACAAGCCGACTACACATGTCGGAAAACTGGGGAGGGGTGGTACGGACAGGAGGAACCCGTCGGAATTGCACAAATAAACCCTCGCAGGGAAAAGGAGGGACCAATCGGGAGACGGTAGCAAAAAACAAGGTGAAGAGCTGCCGATCTTACGAACTGAACCACAGGCTACGTCCGAGACCGAAGATCGACCCGGGTCCCGGAGCTTCTCAACTGCTAACCGTTGAGCATCTATATACCGTAATTTCCTGACTATTGAGCGCACCTCAATATAAGCCGCACCGGCTAGCCGATCGCTATCTCGGGCTTCCTCCTGCGCGCTAAAACCGTCAAAGTCGTCTTCTTCGGTGTCGGAGTTGAACGGACTCAGAATTTCCCGGTCGTTTCATCGGACAGATGTGACGAGGATAAACGTTTTAGTGGCGCCACCCGAAAAAGTCCATATATTAGCCGCATCGTTGTTTACTTGAAAAAAGTTGCGACTTATCGTCCGGAAATTACAGTATATTTTTTTGTGTGTGTTTTTTGTGTGATACCTGGCACGAAATAAATTAGAAAACGGTCAGACGGCACGGCGGTTAGCGCTTCGGCCTCACAGCACCCCGGTTCGACCTTTCTGCGTGGAGTTTGCAGTTTCTCCCCGTGTCTGCATGGGTTTCCTTCGGATTCTCCGGTTTCCTCCCACAGTCCAAAACCATGCGGCAGGTTAATTGGTAAAAGAAATTTGGAAAAATTCCCCCGCATGAGCGAGTGAATGAATGGTTGTCTGACTGTATGATATGAGGTAGAGTTTGGAAAAACCAAAAATCTGCTCCAAAAAGAGCACAAAAACAGTTATTGTTACATGCATGAAGTTTCAAGCAAAACAAAAAAAAAAAATCTGCTCTTCCTCAGATGTTTCCACATATTTCGGAAAATAAATAAATCATCTTTTCCTCTAGGAGCATATTTTTAGTGTGCATTTTTTAGATCCAGCACCATCCCTAACTGGACATTGGATGCGCAGGTTTTTCTTTTTGATTTCTTGTCTACATATGCGACCCTACGACCGGTCCAAGGTGAACCCCGCCTTTCGAGTCGCTCCTGCAACGACGGCGAGCCGAGCCATTTCCCCTCCCAAAAACTCTGAGCTGAGCAACAAATCAAACGCTGTGGATGGTAAACATTATTTTAATTACGTGGAAGAAAATGTGTGTCCTAGCCTGGCGGGTAAAAATACCGCGGCTATCCGCAGGATGAGGTGAAAAGTGTGGATATGACGGCTTGTAAATATACCTGGATGTGCTCCCCGGTTATGGGTCAATAATTTCCCGGGTCCGTACGCACCGCACTTTTATTCTCGAGACTTCATATATTGGGGATATAAGTCTTTTTGCATGTATAATGATTTTAGAAATGAATAATTTACCATAATCTCTCACTACTCCTGCAGTGCGTTTAACTATGATGTGGCAATTTGCATAAAATAAGGATATGCATACAAATGTTCAGCAGATTGTGAACTTTATATTACAATACAGATTACCTGGGTTGATCTGTGATCAAATTAGTCGGTTTAAAGCTTGCACAAATGTTGGTTATTTCCCTGCGGAAACAGCCGCGAGGCCCCAGCTGAGCACTATCTCGTGTCGGAGTTTTCCCAGTAGAGCGGCGGAAGTGACCTCTATGCAAATGACTTATGCTAAAAGACAGATTTTTCCATGCTGGCTGTCTCCAAGTGCTGATTAGCCATTTGGACGGTCGCACCCCTGAATCGGGGGCTCTGGTGAGGTCACCGCAGAGCCGCGTCACCGCTCAGCTCTTTTCACACCAAATCCCGCAAATGAGTGACTAATGCCGGGCTTCCGACGTACAATTTTCCACTTGCAGAAAATCTCCAGAGCCGGAAGTCTTAAGTGCACCAGTAGCGGGTTTCTCAAAACGTATTTGATATTATCTCAAGTCTTAGCGTTACTCCGACGTCGAGGCCGAATCCACAACCGATAGATGAGTTCTACAAAACAAAACAGAAAACCTGATCAACAAAAAAATCGGTATCGGCAGCAGAATTTGTTGGCTGTTTGGATAAACAAGTGGAGAAGGCAAAGGGATAATAATAATAATAATAATAATATTGAGATAAACTTCATTGATACCCATAGGGGAAATTCCTTCATCACAGCAGCATAACAGTTATGCCAAAAAAATTAAAAAAAGTAAAATAAAAATGAAATTAAATATAAATTGAGAGACAGAAGACAGAAGATAGCAAGACATCCATGAATAAGTAAACCACAGCAACAAAATCAGGGATATTAATGGACAACATAATAATAATAATAATAATAATAATAATAATAAATTTTATTTAAGGTGCCTCATTGATGCTGGACTTACCCATCTTATTTTCATCTAACTTATTTTTCCTTTACTTGATATATTTTTATGTGAAATGCTAACCCTTGGGCCCTCCAACCTCTGTGTGACAAATAAGATTTCTCTGATTTTGATGATTGGACTGAAATAGCAGAGGCTTTGCAAACAGCCGCTTAAAAGAAATTGCTGAAATAATCTAGTTCTTTCAAATTTCAAAGTGTTTAAATGTGAGACCCACAGTATTAGCGTCATTTTCACCATAACGGTTGCAACTCAAATGGCCACATTCGAACGGTAACAGTAGAAATGTAACTGAATGTAACCTAATTTAAAATAAATGTAACTACTTCTTAATGTGATCGTTTGTATTTCTCAAGTCTACTTCTTGAAATCGATGTGGATTCGCTGCGAATTAATGACGAGATGCCGTCACTTTGCGGGGAACTTGATCAACCTTCCTTTCCCTTCCTTGTGGGAAATGTAGTTTCTGGTCAATATTTATGTTTGACGTATTTATTTTGAGACAATCAGACCTTATAAGACCTTCAAACGGGCCACATTTGGCCCGCGGGCCTTGAGTTTGACACGTGCAATCAAAAAGCAATCTTTCAGTGTGAGCTGATAGTTTTACTCCAGTCTTAAAGTCTTTCGTCGTAAGATTTAAGCTGAACCAGAGCTGAACCTGACTTTACCATATTTGGACTTTTGTCCTTTCTTTTTTTTTTTTTTATGATCCCAGTTGATCCATATAGAAAGAAATAATGTAAGTGGAGATGAAGAGAAATAAGGAATAAATATAATAAAATATAAGGGGCCAGATCGATAGTGAGATTCAGAATTAGACTACTTTATTGATACCCAAGAGGGAAATAGCTTTTTATTGAAAGCTGCTCCTGGTCACAGAACAGTAGAGAGAAAAAAAAAAAAACTAAACAAAAAAAAAAAAAAATATATATATATATATATATATATATATATATATATATTATAAATAGATTATTATAAAAAAAAGAAAAAAGAATAAAATAGGGAACAAGAAAAATAAGATAAAAAAAAGGAGAAGATCAAAGTAAATAAAAAGTATGTAAAAATATATGCCGTATATACATGTATTTACAAGTAGATTTATATGAAAACAGCTTAAAAGAGCTACTGAAAAAAAAATAAAATAAAATAAAAAAAAATAAAATAAAATAAAAGTTAAGTAAGTAGAAAATGAGCAGGAGCGACCGCAACAGGCTGCATGCGCAATAAGATACAATATTGTTGTGATATTGTCGAAATATTCTCGTCCGAAAAGCTTCTACAAATGAAGAAAAATCAGGTAAGCGGAAGACGCCTCTTTGAAAATGTCTTCAAGTGAAGAAATTCAAGTCCGCTTTGCCAAAACAAGAAGATTTTGACAAGAATCCACCCAAACCTGGACGACCGAGAATCTCCGCAGAAATATTGTGACGTTAATATCATTTCTTTTTGAATCCGGGCTTTTCCATGTAGGCGAGAACAGAGCGAGATCCCTCACACTTGTGCGAAACACTTCACATTAAACCCAACGAATATCCGACGGGTCGCCGGCGTCCCATCGTATTTATTTATTTGTTCGAACTGTCGAAGCCGGCCTTTTGCAAGAATAATGAGGCGCCGCCTCGATGGAGACGACGCCGCTAAATCTGGCTCATTTCTGGAAGTCGTCATTTCTGACGTGCAGATTTCTGCCAGCGCCGAGCAGATAAGGAAACGCCGATGCCTTGAAAGCGCAAATATGTGACGGAGCTCGACTCTCCAGACAGACTCTGAAGGTGCCGCTTCTCCGAGGTATTTGGGTTACATCCAACCGCTCGCACGTACCGCAGGAATCCTTTAATCCTGCGATACGGAGGGGAGGATTTAAGCAACCAGAATCCCAAAAATAACTGACGCGGGGCGCCGATACCATAACGCGACGCTGCATCGTCATCAAAGATGACAGGTTTCATTTTAAAAGTAACTTCCGCCCGGGTCTTATCTCGGCGCCTCGCCGGGAACGTCTACTTACCCGATTTATTAATATCTCACCGGGGGACGGACAAATTACTCCAGTATCATTTCCAGTGGTCGCGTTCGATTGTAACCCAGCGCCGCCGGGGTAATTCGGTCCGGTTCTGTGTCATATACGCCTCTTTTTGGAGAGGAGCCGGATCGGATTGTTTGTCAGGATAATTGGAGTCGTCTCTCGGAGTTTATCCCGATCACCTGTGCGGGAAGACGGCTGATAAGAACCTCGAGTAGCGCCTTTACTAGCCATGTGGTAATTGAGCTGCCAGCAGACGCGCGCGAGAGTCGACGTTTGTATCGCTTTTAAGGATGAGCGGGGCGCGCCACTCCGCTCCAGCATTAATAATCAAAAAAAAAATAAATAAAAATAAATCTCCACCGCTATCACGCTCCGTCGGGTTTCTCACCACGATTGTGCGACATGAGAAATGGATTCTCCAACCATCGCACTTCAGCGTTTTTTTTTTCCCGCTGTGATTGGCGACATGACAAATGGAGGTGGAGTGGACGCGTCCCGCTGATGACTGGGCTACGGAGAAAAAAATATAAATTGCAAATCCCCAAAAATGTCAAGATTGTAATATTTTCCCCGTATGCGCCCGCCCATCGTTTGAGATCATTATGCTAATGTCGCTATTCTCACACTTATAAGACATGAAAGCTACCCATTTAGCCTTTTTTTTCCCTCTCTTTTAGCAGCAAAAAAAAAAAAAAAGGACAAACCATGAAGAAAATAAAGAAATTGGCTCTTTTTTTGGTTTAGAAAGAGTTTTTTCTGCATCCTGCTCAAATTCACATCAGATTTCAGAAATGCGTTTTCTCTGAAATCCTCTGGTGATCGACAAACGGTCTCAACTTATGAGGCACTTTTTGACACCTTTGGGGTCTCAAAGCGTTTCACGTTCGACCGAATTCAGCCGTTCGCACGCCGTGCGAGGCGCTTTTCACGTCATTTGTATTCTAAAACATTTTACTTTTATGGCCGCTAAACATTTGCATGCCGGGATTATTTTTGTTATTGTTTTTATTTAGACGTATACTGCACACCGGCATTTCTCTGTTTACTTTTTAGACTCAACTTTATAAAGTCGAGATATAGATTGAGTTAAGTTATAGATACATGCTATCGATATTTAAGTTACGTTAAGGATACAGTTATAAGTTATAGGCTTTACTTCTTCTCTGGTTACAGTAACAAGGTGTAAATGATTTTTATTACTCTCATTACAATTGTTTCACTTAAGTTAGGTCAAAACATGCTTCTCATTACTATTTTTTGTTCTGTCTTGCATTTTAATGTCTGTCCTGTTTCTGTCTACGCGCAAGATAGTGAGAAATGTAATTTCAACTCCTTTGTCTGTCCAGTGCATGTGAAAGGAATTGACAGTAAAAGCTTGACTTGGATCAATGTGGTTCCAACTCTGCAAACACAGACGTGCGTGTTTTGTCATTTGGCCGGACGGCGTTGTAAATAAACCCGAAGCTCGCAAGGTGCTGCTGCATCGTCTGGACATCGTCTGGAACAAATCATGGCTTCTCATTGGTCAAATATGCAGCTTCTGTTTTAAATGGATGGCAGCAGAATATTTCAGAGTATTTTCAGGATATTTAATTTCTTTCTTTTGGCAAGCGCCAGATTTTATGATTAGCATAGTGACTATATTGGTAGACAGATGCTGGAATTGGAGGTCTAAAGGAAAACCAAGGAGAAGATTTATGGATGTTGTGAGAGAGGACATGAAGTTAGTTGATGTGAAAGAAGAGGATACAGAGAATAGGGTTAGATGGAGAAGGTTGATTCAATGTGGCGACCCCTACAGGGAAAAAGCCCAAAAAAACAAGAAGAATTTGTCACAGGGGTGCAAGACATGTATGACCCAGACAAAGGGATGACCGAGATGAATTGGACATGAACACTCCTCTGTTTGTGTCCAAACCACGGTGAAGATCTGGGTAGAAGGTTGCTGAAGGTGGAGCTGCCAGGCAGGAGATCTTGAGGAAGACCGAAAAGAAGATTTATGGGTGTCGTGAAAGAGGATATGAAGTTAGTTGGTGAGAGAGAAGAGGATACAGAGAATAGGGTAAGATGGAGAAGGTTGAGTCAATGTGGCGACCGCTGAGGGGAAAAGCCCCAAGGATAAGGAGAATTTGTCACAGGGGTGCAAGACATGTATGACCGAAACAAAGTGATGACCGAGATGGATTGGACATGAACACTCCTCTGTTCGTTTCCAAACCACGGTGAAGATCTGGGTAGAAGGTTGCTGAAGGTGGAGCTGCCAGGCAGGAGATCTAGAGGAAGACCAAAGACAAGATTTATGGATGTCATGAGAGAGGATATGAAGCTAGTTGTTGTGAGAGATGAAGATGCAGAGAATAGGGTTAGATGCCCTATTCCCCAAAGGGAAAAGCCAAAAGGAAGAGAAGATAATATGATTCGCCCGATACTTTAGTGAGCTTACTGAGAGGAGATGCTAAGTTATGGAAGGCCATATCTTAAATGTTTACCTCTTTTGACTCAATTTAAAAAAAATGATTTAGTGGGCGTGGCTTCGCTCAAACCAGTGGGGGTGAAGTTACACCCTAAATGGCCCCGCCTCATTCACACTTCATTTCCAATAGATGTGAGAACATCTGACCCCCATGTGTAATTATAGGCTTCATGTCTATTTTGCCCTCCCTTGAATACCAACGGCTGGAAGCCCTGTCAACCTGCATCACCGTTACCGACACAATCCTGTGACAGTGACAAAGCAATGCAGCTGCTGCCGTTACCCCCTTTTCCGCCGAGTGGCCGCCGCAGACAACGTGTGAGCAGCGGCGGTGATGAGGATCCCGGGGGGGGGGGCAGTCAGGGAACGTTGCATGCATCTGTTAGTGTGCATATCAAAAGAAAAAAAAAAAAAAAGGTTGCGAGGAGACATCACCGCTCAGATTTGCGTCCTTATGTGGGCGACATCCTGCACAGGCCGAAAATGAATATCAGGATTATGTTGTAGCGCTGTTTATAATTTATGACTAAAACCAGGTCCTCGGTGTTTGAAATGACAAGGTGTGACTTTCCACTGAAAGTGAATTGGTGAGAAACAGAAAAAAAAAATTGCCCGCAAGGGAGCAATTGGGGTAGCAGCATCAAATTGTGAGCATTGAAAAGTGAAAAAAATATAAATAAAAATGTATAAATGGGGTTGTGAGCCTCACTGTTCCTCCCGAGTTCCTCTCATTCACACACACATATTTTGTCTTGCTGCGACTAACTTTCATTCCTCTCCTTTGCAGAGCATACCTCCACCTCTGTAGATCATCCTCTACCTGTTTTCTGCTCTCACTACAGATCACAATGTCATCTGCAAACATCATGGTCCATGGATATCCCTGTGTAACCTCATCTGTCAGCCTGTCCATCACCACTGCGAACAAGAGGGGGCTCAGAGCTGATCCCTGATGGAGTCCCACCTCCACCTTGAACTTCCCTGCAAAACCTACAGCACACCGCACAACTATCTCACAGATAGCATACAAGTCTTGCGCCAGACTAACATACTTCTCCGTTCTAAAATACTCCTACTTCTTCTTCAATATTGAGGTGCGTTCCACAGGTCTGTTACCCCTGCAGCACACCGTACCACTATTTCACAGCGAGCATACATGTCCTGCACCAGTTTAACATACTTCTCTGCCACTCCAGACTTCCTCATACAATACCAGAGCTCCTCTTTTGGCACCCTGTCATATGCTTTTTCTCAGTCCACAAAAACACAATGCAGCTCCCTCTGGCCTTCTCCATTAGCATTCTCAAAGCAAATACTGCATCTGAAGTACTCTTTCTAGGCATGAAGCCATACTGCTGTTCAAAAATGCTGACTTCTGCTCTCAGTATAGTTTCCACTACTCTTTCCCATAACTTCATTGTATGGCTCATCTAACAATAATAATAATAAAATCAATGATAATTAAGGAGGCGATACGGTGGTGCAGAGGTTAGCATTTCCAACACACAGCAAGAGGATTTCAAGGGGGGGCCGTTTAGGCGGTCTCCATGTTCTCCACGTGTCTGTGTAGGATCAGCGGTGAAGCTGATCACCCAATGACTGTTAGCATAGCCGCGTGACACTGCTCGCAGAACAAGAGGTGTAGATAATCATTAAGTGAATGGATGAAAGTCATTTCTGAGATGAAAACATCATCATTCTGTGATTTTAGGATGTTTCATGTAGATACTGTCATTTCTAAACTATAATTCGCTACTTTTCCCACACGCTTTGAACACTTCGGCTTAAACAACGATTTGGCAAATTGATGGATTTGCTTTATGGGCTAACGAGCTTCATGCCGCCAAAACATTTCGCCTCGTCACGTCGAAATGATGAAATGACGGTGAAATTCTGAGTTCGTTCAATTCCGACACCGAAGAAGATGACTTTCATGATTTTCAGGAGGAAAACGAAGAACGCGAAAAAGCTCAACAAATTGATGGATTGAATTTTCCTTGTGTTATTTATTATTCTTCTTTTTCATCAGTCGTGTTACAGGCGGTGTTTGGAAAAAAAAATCCCAGCACATATTTGTGGATGTTACTTGTTTGTATTTAATTAAAAGCAAAACAAAACGTTTGTGTAAATATATCATGTTGCAACATGGACACCTGCGGCTTATAGACAAGTGTGGTTTGGATATGAACACATTTATTTTGTCATTTTTAGCCAGTGCGGCTTATATTCAGGTGCGCTCAATAGTCTGGAAATGACGGTAATTTAAACAAGTAGAAAAATGACCACTATGATGTGAAAGAGAAAGTAAGAGAAGCTCCAGCATCACCGCGACCCCGAACGCAGGATGAGGGCCATCGATCCCGGACGGCGTAGCCGGTTTTATCTTTACAAGCTGATTTTTAGATGACCGTTCCAAAAAAATCGACTCGTACTTTCAAAGAGGGATAATCGTTAAAATTGTCGCAGTTCAGAATCCTTTTGGATGAGCTTCGATACGCCTTGAAGAAACCGCACGGGTCCGATTACCATGACAAAATTTCACCCTGAACTCAACTCTTTATCGCACAGTACGATAAAGTATCTGCTTCCGGAGACGAACCCTCGACCCCCTGCCTCACTTTTCTTCCCGAGCGCCTCGGTTTGAGCAATACTGCTGTAAAACAGTCTTGCAGGCGTCCGGGACGGTGTATATATTGCGCTTGCGTGGGCGTAAAGAGGGACGATGAACGCTCGCGCAATTTCCTGCAGCTCGTCCAGTCAGCCTTTTCGTCGCTGGTAGACAAACAGCCAGCGATTTGATAGCATAGCTGAGTGCGTCTTGTTTAGGTGGTAGGTTTCGCCAAAGGGCCAGGGACGATGGACGTCAACTCCTGGAACCATCTGAGCTGCAGCTCTGAGGCTTTTTACGTTTCCAAAGGATTCGTGTCGGAGGTGATTGGTGGAACTCATAAGCCACGCCCACTACCAGATACTCCTTGCAGACTGCAGAGCGCCATTTTTAAGAACGATTATTTTCACATGTTTTCTGGGAACAAAATGGACAGAGGCAGCGAGAGATGGAGCCACGAGGAGGTCCAAGCTTTTCCGTGCTTGGCCGAAACAAATTTGGAGCTAGCTAACGGCAAACGTTTCGTCACAGAAGATAAGAATACTTTGTTTGTTTTTGAATGTGCACGTCAAAGATGCTTGTCCCTATCATAGTCCCTTGCTTCCTGCGCAAAAAGCAAAAGTCTAGAAGATTCCCCCGCTGAAGGCGAGTTCCAAGATCAGAATTAGAGCCGGGTAGTTCTTAGAACTGTGCTCTCGGGACTTTTACATCCAAACGTTGTTTACAAGAAAAGTCTTCATTCGAGACGTTCCCCAAACAGTGACTGAATAGGTAATAAAACAAACAGGACAGAGAATTTCTATCCGAGGAAGGGAATCGGTCAGTCGGCTGTCTGACGCGGAAAGCTAACGCTAAAATACCGACCCCGGACTCAAACCGAGCGACGACAGCTTCTGCTTGCAGGCGGCCGGCGATCTGCCGGGAAAGTAAAGTCAAAAGAAAATGGCGGCGCATTATTCACAACCTTCTTGTACACCAACCGCTAGAGCAATTAACCCACAGATAATTGGAAAATCCCCCTTCCTGTAATTCGGTTGGATGAGTTTGGGCTGCTGGATGGTACAGTGGATGATTCATGGTCTGCTGGTAATCACGCCAGAGCAGAAACCAGATACTTGAATTAATCACACCTCTATTTACTTCACAGAAGTTGCCCACCACGGCTTTATGATTTAACCGTGTTTGCCCGCAGAATACAATAAATCTTCCGAACGCAACCTTCACGAGCCGTGCAATCTGCTCGCGGAGGCCTCGGCGAAAGCGAGAACACCCCGGTTTGCTTGGCGGCGCCGCCGAGCACATTGTAGTTCTTTCAAATCCCTTCTCTACCGAAATAGAGGGTTTGGGCTAAAATCATGTTAAGAAACATGCTGGATGTGTGTAATGTTTTTCCGTTTTTGCCAAACTATTCCCCCCAAAACCACACGGTAGGAAGATCAGCCACGGCGGTTTGTCTTCACAAAACGTTCCACTTTGAATCAAAATATTGTCTCTTGTTATTTCAGCCATTGCCACGTCTGATTCGTATTGCAGGGTGCGCTTAAGTACCGGTTTTATGCAAAGCCTTCCTGCCAACTGCGGCTAGTTTTCTGGCATCAAACGTGCGCGGAGAGTAAAAATCCATGCGAGGACTTTAATAACTGTACATCAGGCTTACTTAATTTACATTAAACTTTAAACAGAACAGCGGTCCGTGCTGCTTTGAGCCCCTGCAGGCTCGCCTCACTCTCAACCGGAGTTTTAAAACGGGCTTAAACCAGGCATCCCATCTGCAGAGGGTGTTATCTGACACGCCAAAGAATTCACGGTGTCCAGTTATGTAACGCTTTCTCACCTTTGCAGCGGGTCACCTTCACCCATTCACACACACACACACACACACAAATCTGCAAGGCGCCAAATAGATCAACCGGACACAACCGGGCATCCGGTGCTTTTCAACATGCAGACAGGAGGAGGAGCCGGGAATCAGCTGACTTTGATTTGATCGGTTTGATTTGACGCCAATGAAACTCAAAGGATTCATGCTTTCTTGATCATTCAGTGTAAAAAAGTGAAGGACGTTATCCGAACCCCAGTTTGGTTCCGACCGTAATTTCCAGACTATTGGGCGCACCTGATTATAAGCCGCACCGCTTAAAAATAGAAATGCTTTTTTTTCCCTGAACACTGCCTGTAGAACAGCTGATGAAAAAGATTCAAAATCCTACTTGTCCTACTGCAGCTGATCGCTATCTTGGTCTTATTTATGCGCGCTAAAACCGCTAAAGTCGTCTTCATCTGTGTGGGAAGAGAACGGCCTCAGAATTTCACCGTCATTTCATCGGTCCGATGTGACGAGGATAAATGTTTTGTCGGGACGAAGCTCAAAAACCCCCCCCAAAAAATGCATAAATTAGCTCCATTGTTGTTTAACACGACGTGTTCAACATTTAGCAAAGTGATTTAGCAAAGGGTTGAACACATGGGAAAAAATAATAGCGGAAATAGTCCAGAAATGATGGTATGTTGATGCATTTTTTATTTCGCAACTTTTCACACCAATGTCACTTTTGCAACTTTATCTCTCAAATAATATCATTTATAAGTACTTTTTTTTTTACATTATAAAGTATTATAAACGCCAACAGGTGAATGGATGGGGAATTCAAGGTAAAGCTCAAATTAAGAAATTGTGCCTTGAGCCGTTTTCGACCGGAACATTCGGCCGGAGGCTAAAAACAAGAGGGCTGTTTGTCTGCGGTTCCTGAGCTGCCGTTGACATTAATAAGAGGATAATTGCGGCGGAATGCGAAAAGAAGATTGCAATGTTTATATTTATGTGGCAGCATTCAAACATGTTAAAAAAGTAGCGGCTTATAGTCCGGAAATTATGGTAATGTATGCATTTATTTCTGAACGTTTGGATGTGCTCAAACAAATATACCTTTTACACAATAATGCTATTATGTCAAAACACAGAAATGTATGGATTATGTTTTGTTTTCCTCCCAAACCTGATTCCCACAGGCTTGCTAACATCCCACAAAAATGTCTAAGCCTTACAGGACTTGCAAAATTGCAAAACAAGGTGAAACCCCGAGGTGAACAATACACAAATACAAAAAAAAAGCACATTTATAATTCTCCAGAAGGTGGCAGTAGACCTGTGGCCGCACTCTGGTCGTCAAAGTGTGAACTTTTACCCCTGTGGTTTACTTTTAGCCCATTTCTAAAATGGCAACTGGAACTAAAAAGAGAAAATTTACAGGAAGGGCAGCCGTTTCCAGGGACAAGAGGAAATCCGAGTATTTTTGTGTCTGCATAATTTGGCTATTTTCAAAGAATTCAATATTAAGAGGCGCTACCAAATGAAACATGCTAGCTCTGACAAGCTAACGGTGAGCGAACGCGCTGAAAAAATTAAGCAACGGGATGCTGTTTTCATAGCACAGCGGCGTTTGTTCACAAAAACCCGTGACTCAAATGAAAATCTACAAAGGGGATAAAAGAAGTGATTGCCAAGCACGGCAAAGCTTTTAATGAGGGTGAATATATTCAAGACTGTGCGATGAAAATGGTGGACAAAAAGCAAGAGTTTGCCAACGTTAGCCTGGTTCGTAGCACTGTGGCACGGAGGATTGAGGAAATGTCATCATCGACGGACAGTTACAGGCAAAAGGAGTGGAGTTTGACTTTTTTTCATTCGCCTGCGACGAAAGCACGAATGTATCTGACACTGCTCTGTTACTGATTTTTTTGACAATAGTGGACAGTGAAATGAACGTGAGTGAAGAGCTACTCGACCTTCAGAGCCTCAAGGACCGAACCAGAGGAGGAGATTTGTTTGCTTCTGTTTGTTCCAACCGTAGACGACATGAAACTAAAAATCGCTGGGATTATTATTGACAGCGCACCTGCCGTGGTTGGTGAGCAAAGTGGGCTGTCGATGCTAGTCTGTAAAAAAGCCAGCGATGAAGGAGGCAAAGCTATAAAACTCCACTCCACCCAAAGGTATAAAATACTGTATCCCCTTCTTATGTCCCTACAGTGGCTCCCGGTAGCCGCCCGTATCAAGTTCAAGTGCTTGCAAACCGGGCAGTGAATGCTACAGCCCTGTCTTACCTCCAGGTTACGGTCGAGCCATGTGTCCCCACCCGTCCCCTCCGATCTGCCACCTCCGGGCGACCGTCTACCCCATCGGCTCTTCTCGGTCTGGGCTCCTCGGTGGTGGAACGAACTCCCGAAAAAGGTCAGAACAGCGAGGTCGCTACCCATCTTTCGCCGTGAGCTGAAAACATACCTCTGCACCAAGCACTACCCTACTAATCGCACTTAGCATCTAACCCCCTCGCCAAAAAAAAAATAAATATAAACGATGAAATTGAGTGGTCACTTCGTACTTCTGACTACTGGTACTTCGGATCTTTGGTGACTGAATTGCACTTCTTGTAAGTCTCTTTGGATGAAAGAAGCGTCTGCCAAATGACGGTAATATAATATAATGTAATAGTGAACGCAGGAGGCCCCAAACCTGAAGCTTGAGGAACTCCTATTTTTGCCCGCTAACGGCGAAAGAGACGTCTCTGTCCTTAAAGTAGGATTTCAAACACCTAAAGTTGACCTGAGGCACCACCCAGTATGTCTAGTGATGTGTTGTGGTTGGCCAATTGTGGAAGTTCTGCCTGCGAGACATGAACATTATTGCTTAGCGTGAAAGTGTTGCTCTTGCAGTTGTGGTGGTCACTTCTTACTTCCGACTACTGGTACTTCGGATCTTCAGTGTCTGAATTGCACTTCTTGTAAGTGTCTTTGGATAAAAGAAGCGTCTGCCAAATGCCTATAATGTCATGTATTATTCACCAACAGGTTTTATGTGCCGACTGAGATATGATCATGTTATGAAACCGGCGATAAAGGCTATTAATTATAATCATTTACGATGGTAATGCTTTGAGTAATGTCCCGCTGAATTGTTGGCCCCACTATGTTTTCACCCGACCAAATCTGGCCCTCTTTGCAAAAAATTTGGACCCCCCGTGCCGTAAACGCTGCACAAAAGGCACTAGAAGATGGGTTTCCATTTCACGTTCCGCTTGTAAGTCGTGTCTGGAGCCCAAAGACTCGCGGGTCGGCCGGACTCAGACCTCTAAATTGCCTGTCGCCGCCAACGAGAATGGATGTTTATGTGTTTTGGACGGCGAGGTGGCGGTGGTGACCTCCCCCGGTGGTACGTCTTACTCCAACGCTCGCTCTAATAGGCTCAACCCTCAGTGACCCTCGGAGAGGACAACTGGACATAAATAACGGATGGGTGATTTAGCGACAGCGGAATATATGAAAGGCAATTATGAGTGCTGTTACAGTAATAATTCTGGCAGCCCGTGGAACGGTAAATCAGACGGCGGTGTCACAAAGTGCACAACGGGTGACTTTTGCTTGTTTCGTATTCACTCAAGGGCCCCGCTTTAGAAGGTTATCATTGCTAATAGGCAAATAAAATGAAGTGCATTTTCTTTTTTTCTTATACTTTATGGGATTACTAAGGAGAATACCGCAGCTGTAAATACTTCCCTATGACCCGCTGTTCTTAAGTGGGATTGTACCAGTTCTAATGCGTCCCTCTCTGACTGTCATTTTAATATCTCATCATCGCAAATGCACGTGTGTCGCCCGCAGAGGTAGTTAAGGAGAATGCATCAGCGCCTTGCGCAAGAAATATAGATGTATATGTATGTATATGGGGAAACAAAAATTGCAGGATCCACATATGCGGTACGTCGGTCCATCGTGACATTATCAGCGCCGAGATTCGCCGGATGAAACTGGATGCAGCCCCGAAATCGAGCAAAATTCATTCCAGCTCTGGTTGCAGACACACATGCAGAAGGGCGTGAAGTAATCGCCCTGCAGGGAAGACCTACAGCAAATAGAAATGCAATGAATTAATCCGCATTTCACTCCAAAAAGAGGACTAGACTATTCCTGTGACAGCATGCCAGAGGGTCACATACATACGATCCACACACAAATGTATACATTTTAAATATGGAGTATATTTTCATGAATTCCTATATTTTTGCTCATTTTTTCTGATCACTTGAACCTCACACAGGATCAGTGCAATAAACCCTTTTTTTAACCCACTTTTTCAACTTCTTTACTTTTATGTTTCTATATGTATTTATTCTTCTAGATGTTATTTATTTCATATTTTACATTTTTGATAGTATTTTTATCTTAACCCTTGAACCTCACATACATTATGGTGCAATAAACCCTTGTTTTTCAATTTTTCTCTATTTGTCTTCTTTACTTTTTACAGTCTACATATTTATCTATTTATTCTTCCAGATGTCATTGATATATTTTTTTCATATTTTTGGACATATTTGTATCTTAAACCCTTGTTTTTCAATTTTTCTCTATTTGTCTTCTTTACTTTTTACTGTCTACATATTCATCTATTTATTCTTCCAGATGTTATTTATATATTTTTTCATACTTTTGGTCATATTTGTATCTTAAAAACTTGTTTTTCAACTTTTCTCTATTTGCCTTCTTTCTTTTTACTTTCCACATATTTATCTATTTGTTCTTCTTGATGTTATTTATATGTATATTTTTTTTATATTTTTGGTCATTTTTTTAACCCTTGTTTTTCCACTTTTCTCTATTTGTCTACTTTATTTTTTACTTTCTACATATTTATCTATTTATTCTTCCAGATGTTGTTAATATATTTTCTCATATTTTTTTTTTCTTAAACCCTTGTTTTTCAACTTTTCTCCATTTGTCTTTACTTTTTACTGTCTACATATTTATCTATTTATTCTTCCAGATGTTATCTATATATTTTTTTCATATTTTTGGTCAAATTCTTTTCTTAAACCCTTGTTTTGCAAATTTTCTCTATTTGTCTTCTTTATTTTTTACTTTCTACATATTTATCTATTTAGTCTTCCAGATGTTATTAATATTTTTTTCATATTTTTGGTCATTTTTTTTTCTTAAACCCTTGTTTTTCAACTTATCTCCATTTGCCTTCTTTATTTTTTACTTTCTACATATTTATCTATTTATTCTTCCAGATGTTATTCATATTTTTTTCATATTTTTGGTCATTTTTTTCTATCTTGCATCTCCAACCCAGAGATGCGGCTATCATTGTATAGTTTTGCCGCGTCCAGTTTTTTAACATTGTTTTTGTCTGTTTTTGATTCCATTTTGAGAGCTGCTACCTCAAAATTGCATTGCACTTATTGTGTAATGACAATAAAAATCTTGAATCCTTGAATCCCATGTCGTCCTGCTGCGACTCACAAAAAAACAATAAAGTGATAAATCTAAAATGTCTCGCTTGAACATTTTCTTATGCATTGATTCATCCACTATCTATACTTGCAGAGAACATGGAGTCTCCGCGGAGAAAAACCCCCTTGTCCGAATCCACCCGGGGACCTTCTTGCTGTGCGGCAGAAGGACTCACATTTATGCCGAATATGAGGTTCCTCTCTTGAGAAAGAGCTTTTTAGAGGCAAAAGGGCGGCTCTTCAGGCAGATTTAATTCGTTTGGAGATCAGTTTGGCTGCATTCTCATTGGAAACGGCGCCCGACTACAGTAATTGACATCTCTGAGAATCATTTCCATCCACATTCATGAAGAGATCGGTGCTCGGCAGGACATTCCCGCAATTATCCTCCGAGTGGTAACAGAACCGAACCGCCGCCGTGCCTTTTTCTCGCGATTTTTCCTTCATTTCATATCAGGATGTCAGGCACTAGAACGGTTTTGATTGCGGTTTATCATGAAAAATGGCAAAATGAGAAGCTTAGACTGTTTGTTTTTGCGTCACCAAGCTGCACAAGAGATGTTTTTTATAGTATAACAATATTTTCCAAATTCAGATCGTCCTCTATCCTGCACCGAAGCGTCGCGTTTGTTCCCACTCTTTAAATCGCAGATTTAACCAACCCATCCTGCCTGTTGGCCGGAGGGCGTGTCAGAAGCCGGAAAACAATCTTCCCCGAACTCGTTACGCCAGAGAAAAAAAAACTCCTGACGAGGAAACTGACAGGAAGTCCATTAATATGAGATCTCCTTGACGTAATCGCGGCAGAATATAAAACGGGCCGTGAGCTTTGAGGTGAACGTGTCATCATAATGACGGCGAGGAGAGGATGCGGAGCGTGATATCCAATTAAACGGAGGGGGGAAAAAAAAAAATGGTGAATAAGGATGAACTGATGAAATGTAGGTGAAATGCTGTTGTGGTAGCGGTGAATTCCAGACAGGACGAGCGCGGCCGGAACGGCGTCTGCCCGTCTGGTGAAAAAGATCTCCAGATAATTGAATCTGTTCCCGCCTCTGTCAGATTGCGGCGACGATGGAGGTGCAGTGCGTGGGTGTGCGATTCTTCGCCGTCCCGATAACTGGCCGCTGACATTAATTTCGATGTTGGAGTCACCGGGAACATAATATCTTGAAAGCAGATAAGAGAAGCTTGTTAAAAATCTAAAGCAAGAACAATATTGATATATTTATAACAGTCGTGGAAAGGATAAAAAGTGTCGCTGGGCGTAAAATCCATTACGGCATGGAGAATATATCCAAATATGTCTGCAAGACAAGATGAAAAGAAGAGTCGCGAGCAAAAGCAACTGAAATGAAAAGATTGTGGATCTTTATATAAATGTGTTCAGAGAATTTTATATTTATTCAACCGATTTTATCATTGCAGCTTTCTTCGGCTTCATCGGGAGGATGGACAGGCGTCTTCAGCGATGCCGACTCTGTACCGGTCTGTCGTGGTGTAGAAGGAGCTGAACCAGAAGGTGAAGCTCTCAGTTTACCGGTGGATCTACGTGTCCACTCTCACCGATGGTGACCAAAAGAGCAAGATCGTGGATACAAGCAACCGATGTGAGTTTTTTCCTCGGGATTGCCGGACTCAGCAACAGGGTGAGAAGTTCGGTCATTCGGGAGGAGCTCGGAGAAGAGTCGCCGCTGCTCTTCTGCATATAGAGGAGTCAGGTGAGGTGGCTCGGGCATCTGGTCAAGATGCCTCCTGGACACCTCCCAGGGAGCCAGTTAAAATCCCTGGGCTCCATGATGGTCTGGACCAATGGCAACACCCTTGTAGATGCCATGAAAATGCAGTCTGGCTGAAACTGAAGTAGCTCTCTGGCATCCTTTAACACTGTAGAAGTGTGCTGTGCACTCAGTTGCCCTTCATTGCTCTTGCAGGTACTACATGACATAGAGATACATCTGCCTTGGTGGGCTCTAAGCATCACACCAGAAGCATCAACAGCACCCAAAGTACACGAGGCTCGTTTACGGTGGTATGTCCATGTGGTGCAACGTGATAAAATGTCTTAAGCTGAAGAAACGATGGCTTTATCCCCTCAGAGAAGACATATCACTTGCAAATGTCACCCCTGACAATGACCGTGATGGAAAGAAGAAGAGCTCAGGATGCAGAACATTGGAACCCTTCAGCCAGGCAGGACAAAATGTTGCTACAACTACCGTCACAATTTCTCTACTTGAAAAGTCAATGACGTCAACTGATTTTCTTAGTGGTGCGTCTTACTTCCTTGACCAACAAAATGTCACAGATTCCCGGGTATATCATTTACAAGAATAAGACCTCTTGTTCTTCTTCCTCTCCTTTGGGCTTTCCCCCTTCAGGGGTCACCACTGTGAACCAACCTTCTCCATCTAACCCTATTCTCTGCATCCTCCTCTCTCACAACAACTAGCGTCATATCCTCTCTCACGACATCCGTAAATCTTCTCTTTGGTCGTCCTCTCGACCTCCTGCCTGGCAGCTCCACCTTCAGCAACCTCCTGCCAAGATCATCACCATGGTTTGGACATGAACAGAGGCGTGATCATGTCCAAACCATCTCAGTCATCACTTTGTCTCGGTCATACATGTCCTGCACCTCTGTGACAAATTTTTCTCTTCCTTTCAGCTTTTCCCTTCAGGGGTTGCTAGAGCGAATCAACCTTCTCCATCTAACCCTATTCTCTTTATCCTCCTCTCTCACACCAACTAACTTCATATCCTCTCTCACTACATCATTAATCTTCCAATTCCAGCATCGGTCTACCAATATATTCACAATTCCTCCTCCGTACATGACCCAACCATCTCAGTCTGGCTTCTCTGAGCTTCTCTCCAAAACATCTAGCATGTGCTGTCCCTTTCATGGACTCATTCCTGATCCTATCCATTCTTGTAGCTCCCAAAAGAGAACCTCAACATCCTCATTTCTGTGACCTCCAGCTCTGCCTCCTGTCTTTACGCCATTGTCACTGCTAGAACAAGACATCATCGCTAAAGCACCGACAAGTTTCTAGACTTTGCAGATGGTGTTGTAAGAATACTGGCCTTAATGAAAAGGCAGGAAATTCCAATGAGCGTCAGGTTCTTTTCTCTCTGAGGACGTGTTAGAAATGCTTAAACAGTGGGTGTCCAGAGTTTTTTGCAAAAAGGGCCATATTGGCCATACTGAGGTGAAAATATGTGAGGGCTGACCATTCAGCCCAATGTTTTTGAACCATTTATATGAAGTGCAACTGAACTATTCCATGAATGTTTTTTATAGCAAATGGCATATTTTCCATGTCTTAACACAGAACACAAATCAAACGTTTTTACCTAAATCACTCTATCTTCCATATTTGAATCCAAAATAAAAGGGGGAAAAAGTCCATCATGGAAAAAAAACAACAACAAACTTTCAGAAAGATTAAAGATATCTAGGTTCATTTGAAACAAATACAAACTGTTCACTTTTAAATGCTTGCCATGAACTTCTAAAGTAAAAATATGAACGGGAAAACAAGACTAACAGTGATATTATTCAGCAGTTCAAAACATTGAGGGCCAAATGAATCCTTGTGCTACTTGTTATCAAAAAGGAGAAATCCAGTTTTTCATTCAGCAGCATATTATTGACTTTATGATTGTGGGCCGCTGCAAATATGGACACGGGCCATATTTGGCCCGCGGGCCAGACTTTGGACATTCCAGGTTTATAACGTCAAGCCAGATATGGGTGGGAAAGAACTAAAGATACTTCCACCTCTTTGTGACCAAAAGAAAGGGCAAAACCTGATTGTCCTTCCAGCATTTGCAGATGATCAGTGGGTATAAATAAGCTGTGGGTCAGTTGTCATAGCAGACGCTTCTCCAATCACAGAGTTGGAGGGTCAATTTCCGGCTCTGAATAAGTACCGGACGTACAGAAGACTCGAGAAGACGTTTCTCGCAATCCTGGCACGAAAACATCAGCGTAACAAGTGTAAGGCAGAGATGTAAGAAGGGTGGCATCCCTTGAAGCTGCATCTTTTAAAATATTTTCACACACACACGGAAAGTCGCTCGATATTCGCCGCTCTCAGAAGTCCACATGCATCTGCACACCATTTAAAAACACACGGTCCATTATCGCCATTACCTCCTTTGGAGTCTTTTAAAGTTCATTTTTCTTAAAAGTCCACAGTAATTATTCCACTGCATCTCCAGAGTGTTGCTTGCACTGCGCTTTTTCCTCAATTACTCTCCCCGTAAAGACCGATCCGTGCGTCCATCTCCTTCGGTTCATTAGGAGAAGTCTGGGCCCGTGTCAGCGGCCATCCATCCCGAAAGGCAGGGAACTTTCTCTTGATTGTTTTTTTTTTGGGGGGGGGGGGTGGAGGGTGGAACACCCGTCCGGCCAAATATGGACAACAGCCAGATTGACGCAATTACTCTTCTGGTCTATCGCCACGACGATGAGCGGATTCGCCCACGGACGCGAAGTCAAGAAGGGGAGGTCGAACCCGCACCGGTCGCCTGTGAATGGCAGGGATGTAAATTCTGGACCGCGGGATTTACGGACTTAACCTTTCAAAACACACACACAACCAAAACAACATAAGACCTTATGTTCCCGGCAGAGAGCTGCGTTCCTCTAATACAAACCTACTGGCAGTACCTTTTGCTCGCTCTAAGCGATCTCAGGCAAAACTGTTCTCAGTTCTACTACCTCAGTGGTGGAATAAACTCCCAGAAGCAACAAGACTAGCATCATCTCTCTCAACCTTCCAGAAACAGGTAAAAACTTTTCTATTTCAGGACTTTTTACTGCGCTGATGCTTGAGCTGCCCCAGATCAGGTTAATAATAATAATAATAATAATACATGGTATTTTTATAGCGCTTTTCATGACACTCAAAGACGCTTCACAAGTAAAAAAATAGAAGGATCAGAACATACACAGAATTATTGGGAAGAAGACCATAATCGCAGAGTGTGGCGATGAGCGCCAGTCCAGGGACAAGCTGGAGGAGCTTCGCCGGTGTGCAGCT
Source organism: Fistularia commersonii (assembly GCF_037954325.1). Classification (NCBI taxonomy): domain Eukaryota; kingdom Metazoa; phylum Chordata; class Actinopteri; order Syngnathiformes; family Fistulariidae; genus Fistularia; species Fistularia commersonii. The sequence goes on from NC_141295.1 coordinate 17,441,182, forward strand.
GAGTGTCGTGCTGCTGTGAGGAGGCAAGTGTTGGAGCTGGATGTCGGAGATGGATTTTTGGTGGAGGGAGAGATGGTGGAGCAGGAGGAGCAAGAAGATTTTGGCCGATGGAAATGCCGTCTTGCTAGGCGTCGTCGGGATCCGGAGTTTCGAGAGGCTGGCCGGCTAGCTAGCTAGCCAGCCGGCTCAGGTCACCGTCGGGATCCGGAGTTTCGAGAGCCCAGCTAGCCAGCCAACCGGCTCAGGTCACCGGCTAGCTAGCTAGCCAGCCAGCTCAGGTCACCGTCGAGATCCAGAGTTTCGAGAGGCTAGCCGGCTAGCCAGCCAGCCTGCACAGGTCGCCGTCGGGATCTGGAGTTTTGAGAGGCTAGCTAGCCAGCCAGCCTGCTCATGTCGGCAAGCTAGTTTGGTAGCTTGCTGGAGATTGTCCAGGTGAGCCTTTCCCTTTTGTTTGGCTGATTGGTTAGGCACCAAGTTAGGCTATGCAGTGTGTGTATGTGTACGTTTGTGTACGTCTTGCCAAAAAAAAAAAAAAAAAAAAAAAAAATCACTAACCCAAGCTTACTGTTCTGTATATTTCCTGTGCATCTTGTATTTGCAAGTGTTATTTGCAGTCCTTATGTCCTCTATTGTACGTCGCTTTGGATAAAAGCGTCTGCCAAATGTAATGTAATGTAATGTAATGTAACTGCGTATTTTTTTATTTTAAAACACAGCCTCACTTCGGGGAGGCAACAAATAAATCTCAGTATCTCTGCACCCATTTCATACGTGTGCACACAGTAGATTCGAAATGCTTTGACAAACCAGCGCTGTAATGAAAGCGACGCGCCCCAAACCAATTGTGCTGCAAGAAAGAAAACACCACATGCGACAGACACACTATAAATAATAACCGTAACGGAAACCTATTGTGATATCGCGTCTTTGTCGCTTATTATTTTTCCTCTATCGCACCTTTTACGACCTTCACTTTTATTGTGGAACTGACGAGAGTGATTGTCGAAGCGTCTACCGTCGGGTCTGATTCACCACAAACCCAGATAAAGACGCAACATTTCATTTTGAGTTGGACAGATTGTTTTTTTTTGTTTTTTTTTTTTTTTCGGGGGTTGTATATGGGAGCCGATAAACCGGGTGTTATTACATAAACAACAACACGGTTTCGGCTGATATAACAGATTCTGCCGTACAGAATTTGGTTGTAAGGACCGACTGCTGCAAGTGAAACCCGACATTCAAACCCGTGACATTATAAAAGTTTGGAGACGAGGCAAGTGCACAATACATGGTCTCTATTGGCATTCACACAACAGCTGAAGTCCACAAAATTGGGAGCAACTGGGGGTTCGGTATCTTGCCCGACATCAGGAACCGGGGGATCGAACCACCAACCATCTGATTGGAGTGATGCTTGATCTGGCAACCAGGACACAAACTCTCATTTTGCTACTTACAGCAAAGGATTGATGTGATCTTCTTCTTTAGTCTTTGAGCTTTTCCCTTCAGGGGTCACCACAGGGAACCAACCTTCTCCATCGAACCCTATTCTTTGTATCCTCCTCTCTCACACCAACTACCTTCATATCTTCTCTCGCTACATCTATAAATCTTCCAATTCCAGCTTCCAGTTCCAGCATCGGTCAACCAATATATTCACTATCCCTCCACTAACCATCTCTGACCCCATGATGGACTCATTCCTGGTCCTATCTGTCCTCGTCACTCCCAAAGAGAAGCTCGACACCCTCATCCGTCTTCTCGTTATCGTCATTTTTTCTAGAGCATACAGCATCGCTGGTCTCATCACTGTCTTGTCCATCTTTGCGAATGATTATGTTGATTTGTTGTCAAATCTTCTCGTCTTGGCAGCTGGACTTGAAATTCTTCACTTGAAGACATTCAAGTGAGGCTTCTTTGGTTCAGAACTGACATTCAAGTCCTGTTGCCGAGACAAGAATATTTTGACAAGAATTCACCGTCACCTGATGACGGTGAATTCGGATGACTGAGAACGGATGACTGAGAACCTCCACAGACATGTTGATTATTAAGTGTCATTCATTATCTATAAAGTTTATCCTCCACCCTGAGGCCCCTGTCGGAACCTCCTTGCTGTGACCTCACCTAAGGGACAATGCTCATTTCAAACACCAAAGACCTGCTTCGAACCGTCAACCCGCCAATCGGAGGAACGGCAGCTCTACCGGCAGCCACCAAATGCTGTCGAGTTGCGCCAGAGAAATCTGGATATTAGGGGACGACATCGGCACATTGGCAGGTAATTGGTACGATCGACTCGTTTGTTTCCTTAAATGATCGTGAAGCATTAGATTTCCTAGAGTTGGGGTACGAGAAGCTATTTCTGCTCAGGTCACGTATGTAAACAAATGGGTTTGTTGTCAAATGTCACTGTCCGTGTACTTCCCATGTATGCTTAACGTTGCTATGGCCAGTAAGCAATACGTCCACTAATGGGAAGCTATATTCTGACTCGTCTATACATCCAGCCATCCGTACAGTGTGATGCATTTGTTAAAACCTTGCGGTGATCCTCAAAATCCATTCGTGCGAAGCAAAACTAACTGGCCTTATTCTTATGATCGTATTTGAAAAATATTAAAGCCCACGTTAGGGTTGGTATGAAACTACTTTATAACCTGTTTCAAAACAGAAGTTTCTCTTCATGCCGAGTTGGAATGAATGTATTGGCCGAGCTGTGCTTTCGAGCCTCCTTCGGGAAATTAAACAACATTTAATCTTAATGGCGGGGTGGAGTCTGTGTCACAGGTCCCTGCCAGCCAGTGAACTGCAAAACCATCATGCGGCGAGATGAAGGGCTCATTTTTGTCCAAAGTTAAATACGCTTACGGCCGAAGCATTCTGTATGTCCCCCGTGTTCACTTCTTGCATGATTCTGTGCATTTTCCAGGCGGCTGCGGATATGTACTCAAAAAACGGCAAAAGGAACAGCACCGCAGAAAGTGGTGGGAGGCCGAAGATGAGTGGTATGCTCCAGAGCGACTAGTGAAAGGACATGGCATCGGTGCAACCGCATGCCGCCATGTATCTAATGGTCACACAGACCGCTGCCGTCCACTGCGCTGCTTCTTCTTGCATCTCCTAATGTTCTGGAAGCGAGCTCTGCACTTCCCATTAGTGGACGTATGCTTACTAGCCATAGCAACGTTGAGCATACAAGGGAAGTACAAGGACAGTGACATTTGACAAGGCTTCCATTGGACTCATCTGCTTACGTAAGTGACCGGAGGGTCAATGAGCCTCAGAGGTGTGACCCATCGTGCAAAAAGTGGACACTTAGGTGAGTAGTAAGTTCATGGACTCCAAAGAGAGACACCTCTCTGCTCAAAGAACCACAACAATAAATCGCCATTGGGTCTGTTCATGTGAGAAGCTCCTTCCAAGCCAATGCTAGCCCTTCATCGATCCGTCCGCAGCCCGGCTCTGCAAAACAAGCTCACAATTTAACAGCCTTCGTCCGAAATATATGCGTCTGCCCCTTGATTTGAAGTTCTCTCACCAGCGGCGGTGATTGACAGATGACTGTCAGCACGTGTCTTAGTGCCAATCTTTCTTTCGCTCACCCAAATCCACAAAATCAATTATTCATCACCAGTCTGAGAGATATAAGCCGACTTGAGTCCCGGTTTTCGAACAGCTAAAAGGAAAGGGTTGAGCCGGTGCGAGCAGCTACGAAACAGAACCGGCTGTGACGTGGAGCTCGGCGGCGACACAAAGCCAACGACTTCACAGGAAGGACAGAAAGAACAACTTCATCCTTCACTTTCCTCAAGACACCGACACCGGGAAAAAAACAAACAAACAAACAAACAAACAAACGGTGTTTTCAGCTCAGCTCTTCAGAGAGGTTATAATTCTGCCAGCTAAAACGAGCTGCCAAAGCCAATAAACAGCAGAGGGGAAATAAGCGCAGCGTTGAGGAAAAGGTGCAGATCCACTTCCTGAAGTAAAAAAAGCTGCAAAGGCCTTCAGCGATGGCTGTTTTTAGCAAAACAGGAAATAACTCAACATTACATTAATGTCTGGCTGAGCCATTATCTGTCACCATGAATGATCCTTCTTCTTCTTCTTTGGAAAAACACAGCTAATCATCTGCCTCTCCTCTGACACCAACTGACTTCATGTCTTCTTTCCTTCCAGACGCTAATCATCTCCACACCTCCCACCAACGAACGTCAACATCCAGTCCCCGCCCATGTCCAAACCATCTCAGCATGACTTTATCTCCAGAACATCTAGCATTTTTCTGATTCCTCATCCTCTCCATCCTTCTCAGTCCCAATAAGAACCTCCATATCTTCACCTCAACCTGCTTGCACATGTTTCTTCACCTCTTCTCCACATTTCTCTGGACCAAAAGGTACAGAAAGTCCTCCACCTTCTTTATCTCCACTCCCGTTCCATTTAATTCTCTCCAACTCACACGTCTTGTTTCGTCCAACCTTCACGTCTCTCCTGAAGGTCGCAGTGTCGTCCGCAAACATCAGAAGTCACCATGAAGGACCTGGACTGATGGACACTTGTTTGTGCGCTCTGTCCCTTTAAGTCTGCTTTTGTGCTGTGAAAGTGGCTTAAGTGTGTATCTCTCTCTCTCTCCCTCCCACACACACACACACACACACACACACACACACACACACACACACACACACACACACACCAGTGAGCTAGCAGGCAGCGCAGGACGAACAGTGGAGATCACGGACAGAGGACGCTGAATTATTCATCCAGTTCTCCCCGTCACTCCACGGTTACACAATACTGATCTCCTGTTCACACGCGTTAGTCACAAAACAGAGTTCACACACTTTGACCACACACACACACACACACACACACACACACACACACGCTGTGTGATGCTCCGCCTCTGCAACTTTCATTTATGACATTTGGACTTTCATTGCCTGTGTTTATTTCCGCTAGTCTTTCTTTTTTTTTTTTTTGTCTTCATTTCCCGGTCTCGGCTCCACGCTTGTTACCCTCTTGCCCTTGTCGTGTCCGCCGGTGTTCGGCGCCGCGGCCCGTCTTCGCGCCGCCGGTTAAAAAAAAAAAAAGGTAGAACGTCACCGCTGTTTTGTGTCGCCGCTCCGGCAGTTGACAGGTAGTCGGCGGGTGACAACACGGGCTTCTGAGAGGAATCTACATCTGGTTACCTGTTTGCCCGGGAACGTCTGACACGTTCATTTATGGCGGAGTCGCATCCAGAGTACGAGCCGGTTTAACCGCATTTAACGTACTTCACCGGGAAATATTCATTTTTGAAAGAGGCTGAATGTGAGAGGAATAAAGTGTGTCGTATCTGGGTGATGTGCAGCCAAATAGAAGAGGGCTTCCTTTTTTACTTTGCATGCCAGACTGTTGAGATGCATTTTGTAATAACGGTGCATTTTGTAATAAACGTCCAAAATGTAATAACTTTTTTTTATTTCATTTTGTAATAAAGCTGCATTTTGTAATAAACTGCCCCAACGCATTTTGTAATAAATTTTGCCGCATTATGTAATAAGTTATTACATATTGAGAAGATTATTACAAAAATGCACTTGCAACTTTTTTATTCTCTAGAAAATGTAATAACATGGAATTTATAGAATATTCTCTATTAATGCAACCTTTGAATAGTGTACTGATAGTAATTGTTAAGTACTGCTACTAGGCTAATACAGTGATACTAATAATAGGCCTAGCTTTTACAATAAAAATAAATAAAAGTAATAAATAAATAAATAAAATACAATTAAGAAACAAATAAACTATGCTTTAGAAGTGTTATCACATAAGCACCATGTTATTACATTTCCTAGAGAATGAAAAAAGTTGCAAGTGCATTTTGTAATAATCTTCTCAATATGTAATAACTTATTACATAATGCGGCAAAATTTATTGCAAAATACAAAATGCGGCTTTATTACAAAATGAAATGAAAAAGTTATTACATTTTGGACGTTTATTACAAAATGCACTGTTATTACAAAATGCGGTTCAACGCAGCCTCAATGCATATTCGGTAAAAGACGCGTCGCGTCGCTGCAGGAAGGTCGACGGTTCAATTCCGAAAGCGCTTTCTGTGCGGAGTCTCGGTTCTCCGGGTTCCTCACGCAGTCCAAAAACATGCAGGAGCTTCATTGGAGACCCAGATATGTGAATGGGAGGGAGAACGGTTGAATATTTAAGGTGAGTGAGAAAGTGAATGGTTGCACATCCTTATAGAACCTGCAAATGAGAGGGTGAATGCTTGTTTGTATTTCTGTGAATTTCTGGGGGAATTCTGGGACATTTTAACTACTTGCAGCAGGAAGCAGACAGTTAAAGAATCCAAAAATAAAAAAAAATTAAAAAATTAAAACAAAAAGAATAAACAATAAAAGTGTTGAATCAACAGTGTAAACGTGCAAAAGTTGTAACAAGCAGTAAACAGCAGCAATGCTACCCACGGCTCTCTGATCCCTCAACAAATATTTTATTAAAATATATTTCATTTTCGTTTGTTCATTTTTAATTTTAAATTTGAAGATGATGTGCGATCGTGTAACATTTGAATAAATTGTGTTGAAATATTTTTGGCGTCTTAGTCTGCCTGCGCCAGTAAAAGATGACAGGTTTGCCGCTGGTGGTTAATTAAAGTTCGGCTTTTTTATTTATTTTGTTTTTTTCATTTTTACCAGCAGGACTCAAATGGACTTTGAGTATTTTCTTTAAAAGTAACCTTCATCCCAACATCTTTTTTTGTTGCATGCAGAAATGTAATTTCATTTTTAAAAAAATTGTAACATATTTTGTTTATACATACCATGAAAGGGAAAAAAAAAAATGCCGTGATAATTCATTTTAAAATGTTGAAAGGGTCGTATTTTTGTTTAAATGGACACTTGAGTAGATGAATGAAAGAATTTCTCCACGTGGCCCCGCAATCGTCCCAGGCTGAACGCCGCCTCTTGACCAATCAGAGCTGGGACAGGCTCAAACATGATCACATGACCCAGAGTTTCTGGATGAATGAATGAAAACTTTATTCAATGCATTTTACTAAAGGGTATATCATGATAATCACTTGTCACCTCCATTGTGACACCATTACTTTTTGCTCAAAGTGCACTGACGTGTCAAATCTGTGCAGGAAATGCAGCGGCGCTTGTGCCGCAAGCGTTAAATCAAATACATTTATTAAACAAGACGACGTAAAACTGAGCCGCACATTTGATTTCATATAATATTTCTGCCACGATGCAATTCGACCCGCTCTTTTTTTTTTTTTTTTTTTGCATACCGCCAACATGCCGGTGTCCGTTTCCCCAGCGATGCGAGCAATGAGGCGGACTTTTCTTATTTAGCTTGACGTGCAAAAGGTGGAATTCATATTACAAGGACGAGTACAGTGTGTTTCCAGGTGCCGTTACTCGAATCGGTGCTGTTGTTCCTCTTTAATAACGTCTAAAACCTATTAACCAAGGCGACAATGGAAGTGAAGTCTTATCTGCACGGCCTCTCATGAATGCACCGCAGCTCCCGTCCCTTCATCGAATAACAATGAGGTTATATTTTCTCTTTCGAGGAGGAGAAAAATACAAATAAAAATTCACCCGAATCAACGGGGAGAAAGACGAACGACACAGAATATTATACAAAAATCCCAAATGAAGCTCTAAACACACAAGATAAACCTCGAGTGCTGCAAGGGATCCTGAGGCGACTTCAAGACGATGCTGAGCGACGTTTGTTGGGATTGTAATTGGTTGAGAACGCGTAAAACCTCCAGGCTGGCGGCAGCTTGTGGACGCCGCGTCTTTCTCATTTAATGTTTTACCTCCGAAAGAATGTCCACCCACGAGCGTCGCAATCTTCTTTCACACACACACACACACACGCCGCAATTATACTTTCATTAATGTCAACGGCAGCCCAGGAACCGCAGACAAAACAGCCCTCT